>NC_047527.1:17521637-17828560 GCF_012275295.1 Melopsittacus undulatus
GGTGTGGTTGAAATACCAGGATAGCAGTGAAATGGAAACAAAAGACACTCTTAAGAAAGGGAGAAAAAAACCCAAACAAACCAACATACAAGAAAGGAGATATTTGTGCCTGGTGTGTAATCCACAGTATCAGAGAAAAGATACTAAAATCCATTAAACCCATGATACTGCTTTTTTGTTGGTTTGTTGTTGTGTTTGTTTGGTTTGTTTTTTTTTTTCTTTTTTTCCTGCAAGAAGCTTTTCTGCTTCTGAAGCCAACTGTTGCAACAATTGAGGGACAGCTTTCTATCTTGAGAAATATTCTTTAAGTGGCTTCAACAAAATTACATTGACACTTTCCCTGCTTCAGTTTTGGGTCCCTCCCACAAGAGACAGTCCTCCATGAACTTCTACAATGTGAGTCTTTCACATGGGCTACACTTTACAAACTGCTCCAGAGTGGGTCCTTTCCATGGTGTGCAGCCCTTCAGAATTAGACTGCTCCAATGCGAGTCTCCTGGGGGGTCACACTTCCTGCCAGCAAACCTGCTCCAGCATGGGCTCCTCTCTCCACATAGTCACAGGTCCTGTTAGGAGTCTGCTTCAGGCATCGGCTGTCCAAAGGGTCACAGCCTTCTTTGGGTGCCCCCACCTGCTCCAGCATGGGGTCCTCCTGAGACTGCAAGCAGATATCTGCTCCACTGTGGGTCCCCATTGGCTGCAGTGGCATAGCCTGGTTCACAATGATCTGCATGGAAATCATTGCTCTGGCACCTTGAGCATCTCCTCCTCTCCTTGCACTGGCCTTGGTTTCTGCAGTATGTTTCACATGT
The DNA here is from genome assembly GCF_012275295.1 of Melopsittacus undulatus. Lineage (NCBI taxonomy): Eukaryota > Metazoa > Chordata > Aves > Psittaciformes > Psittaculidae > Melopsittacus > Melopsittacus undulatus. The sequence goes on from NC_047527.1 coordinate 17,522,450, forward strand.
TCTCTTGTGCGACCCCAGTTGGAGTATTGTGTGCAGTTCTGGTGTCCTCAACATAAAAAGGACATGGAACTGTTGGAACAAGTCCAGAGGAGGGCCACGAGGATGATCAGGGGACTGGAGCACCTCCCATATGAAGACAGGCTGAGAAAGTTGGGGCTGTTCAGCCTGGAGAAGAGAAGGCTGTGTGGAGACCTCATAGCAGCCTTCCAGTATTTGAAGCGGGCCTACAGGAATGCTGGTGAGGGACTATTCATTAGGGAGTGTAGTGATAGGACAAGGGGTAATGGGTTGAAACTTAAACAGCAGAGGTTTAGACTGGATATAAGGAAGAAATTATTTCCTGTGAGGGTGGTGAGGTACTGGAATGGGTTGCCCAGGGAGGTGGTGAATGCTCCATCCCTGGCAGTGTTCAAGACCAGGTTGGATGAAGCCTTGGGTGATATGGCTTAGTGTGAGGTGCCCCTGCCCATGGCAGGGGTGTTGTAACTAGATGATCTTGAGGTCCTTTCCAACCCTAACTATTCTATGATTCTATGATTCTATGATTCTCACTCCTCTCTCCACTGCAGATGTGTAGAGGTGCTATCACTGTCACTGGATGGCTTGGCTTTGGCAGTGGTGGATCCATCTTGGAGCTGGCTGGCATTGATTCTATAGGACATGGGGGAATTTTCTAGGAGTTTCATACAGAAGCCGCCTTTGCAGCAGCCCTCCCTGCTACTATATAATCTTGCCATGCAAACCCAAATGCAAATTTTCAACCATTTTCCCATCTTCTCACTTTTATAATTTTTAAGTGCCTCATTAGATCTTTAAATATTAGGAATACACTCATATGATCATAAATATGTCAGCTAGAAATATCCTATAGTTCACTGGCATAGAATTTTCCTATTTTTTCATGTAACAGAATGCTGATGGGAAGGTGATTTTCATAGATACCAAGACTCTCTGCCTCTCTTATTGGTAGTGAGGCATGCTAAGAAGACCTGAAGAGTTGAAATTTAAAAATCAATGAGAAAAGAGGAAACATGTTACCAGCAGTATCAATTCAAACACAAGGAATGCTTAACTATAGAAGTTTCTTTCAGTTTCTATCACTGTTTCTACTGATGTTTTGAAAGTACATGGTTAGCCAAAGGGGAAAATTCAAGGTGTATCACAATGTAAACTATGTTCCGTATATTCTTTGAGCTGTCAGACACAGGAATAAATAAAATGGAAGAGAGGAGAAAAAAAAATGCTCTTTTTTGTACTTGCTGGCTTGCTGGCAGCTGTGATATTAGACATCATAAAGGCTTTGTATTAGATACTATGTACATAATATGTACTGGAGTTCATTAATATTAATAGAAACAAATTGAATTTAATATTGCAAGTGTCATTTTACTCTGTTTTGTTAATACGTGACAAATTATTTCAAATATCAGATCACTAAAGTCATGGAAACTCAAAAGTGGTTTTATAGCTACATTCTAAGACAATCCTTTATGTTATATTTGCCCAGTTTCACTTACTTGCAATGCATCAATAAATCAAAGCAACTGTTTGGCTTAAAGGAAGATATTTTTGGTAAACAAGAAGAAAAAAAAAACAACAAACAAACTTAGAGCCAATGTCCAGTGTTGTGCTAGAAATAAGAAATCTCTCTTCTTGGCAAAGCTAGACTTATGTTGTTCATTGCTTAGAATCTAAACGATTTGTCTATATTTTCTAATATTTAGGATGGCAGGGGGCTGGAACTAGATGATCTTAAGGTCCTTTCTCACCTGAACTGTTCTATGATACCGTGATTCTATGATTCTGTATCACTTGGATGTAGTTAGGCTGACCACTTGTATAGGGGTGAAAGCTTGCCTACATAAAACAACTTCCACTTTGGCTGTGGCTAAATTTGTCTTACCACATTTCTGCAGAAAATAAAGAAGCTTTTGGCTGATTTTATCAGACCAGGTCCCAGTTTTTGGGACACAAGTGTCTCTAAAGTATACATAGGAACAAGCAATGAGACAAGAGGAACAAATGTATTCTCTGGGATAAATGTGTTGTGTAATAGATTCTGCAATGCTTTTCTTCCTACGGCACAGATCAGAGAAATGGACGACAATTTTTTTCATTTTTTTATTTCCTTTTTAACGGAGTTTTATACCACAAGAAGCTAGAACTGGCAGTGGACAGTTGCCCCAATACCCAATTTCATTTCACCCATTTGAAGTCACAAAGATGTCTCTGGGTATCTGAGACTAGTGTAAACATTTACATAGACACAGCCAGTTAGACCTTGTAATTTCCCTCAGAGCTTTTCATTATAGCCTCTTCCTTACTTGTGAGTGACTCACTCAAGATGACCTTGTGCAGCCTAGTTAACTGCCAAGTTTGCCGATGACACCAAGCTGTGTGGTTCGGTTGATACACTGGAGGGAAGGAATGCCATTCAGAGGGACCTTGACACACTTGTGAGGTGGGCTGATGCCAACCTCATGAAGTTTAACCATGCCAAGTGCAAGGTCCTACACCTGGGTCGGAGTATTCCCAGGCACAGCTACAGGTTGGGCAAAAAGGAAATTCAGAGCAGCCTTGTGGAGAAGGACTTGGGGGTGTTGGTCAATGAGAAAATGAATATGAGCCTGCAGTGTGTGCTTGCAGTCCAGAACGCCAACTGTATTCTGGGCTGCATCAAAAGAAGTGTGACCAGCAGGTCGAAGGAAGTGATGCTGCCCCTCTACTCTGCTCTTGTGATACCTCACTGGGAGTATTGTGTGCAGTTCTGGTGTCCTCAACATAAAAAGGACATGGAACTGTTAGAACAAGTCCAGAGGAGGGCCACGAGGATGATCAGGGGACTGGAGCACCTCCCATTTGAAGACAGGCTGAGAAAGTTTGGGCTGTTCAGCCTGGAGAAGAGAAGGCTGTGTGGAGACCTCATAGCAGCCTTCCAGTATTTGAAGCGGGCCTACAGGAATGCTGGTGAGGGACTATTCATTAGGGAGTGTAGTGATAGGACAAGGGGTAACAGGCTGAAACTTAAATCAGAAGAGGTTTAGACTGGATATAAGGAAGAAATTCTTTCCTGTGAGGGTGGTGAGGTACTGGAATGGGTTGCCCAGGGAGGTGGTGAATGCTCCATCCCTGGCTGTGTTCAAGACCAGGTTGGATGAAGCCTTGGGTGATATGGTTTAGTGTGAGGTGTCCCTGCCCATGGCAGGGGTGTTGGAAATAGATGATCCTGAGGTCCTTTCCAATCCTAACTATTCTATGATTCTATGATCTTTTCAAATACAGAATGCAGGAAAATAAGTTAACCCTGTTTTCCTGCCAAATTGGATCAATTTATTGAAAAAGGAGAAATGTCACATGATAGGAGCTATTATGCCATGTTGAGCTGTTAGATATTCTGATAAGATGTCCAGAAGTTATACTGCATCAAGGCAAAGAATGTATTTTCTGTTCTCTTCATGTAAAAGGAACGAGTCTCTACCATGCAAGACTGATAGAAAAGTCTTGCATGGGGAGTTCTTCCAGTATGAGAGGAAATGGTCTCAATTTATACCAGTGGAGTTTTATATCAGATATTAGGAAAAAAATTCTCCACAAAAGGATTGTCAAGCACTGGAACAGGCTTCCCAAGGAAGTGGTGTAGTCACCATCCCTGGAGGTACTTAAAAGTAATGTAAATGCAGCACTAGGGTCACAGTCTAGTGGTGGACTTGGTAGTGTTAGGTTAACAGCTGGACTCAATTCTCTTAACAGTCTCTTCCAACCTATCTGATTCTATGATCTTGTCTGGAAGTAAGATTTATTTGCATAATAACACTGATAATATTAATTTTCCAGAGCTCTCTTACAAAGCTTGACAGCACCTGCTGTAGTGTAGGTCTTCTAGAGACATGCGTTGTCAATCCGGTCACGGTGCTACAATAAAGGCCTTCTGACAGAAACAGATAACCATGGTCCACTGAAGCCAAAAAAGAGATGTCTTCAGACAATGAGAGTTACACCATCAGACTATCTTCAGTACATGTCATGAAAAGAATGAAACAAAGCCATTTAATAAGTCACATAGGCTCACTGTTATCAATGATCATAACAATACATTTGAATTAAATGTGTAACTTTTTTAAACAAATCTGCTTGATGAAATAGTAATTTCTTGGATTGAACAATGCAGAAAAGATAGGAAATAAAACCAACTCTTTATATTATCATTGGTCAAATTATTATCTGAATTTTTGATGGCATACAATCTTTTAAGGACAATTTAAACTCACCAATTTTTACTTTATTCAGCTTAATTCCACACACATCATATGAGAGATGCTCCAGTCCCTCAATCGCCTTAACAGTAATTTGCTGAACTCTACCCTGTACGTTCATATTTCTCTTGTACAGAGTAGCCAAGAACTGGTGCTGTGGTTTAAGCCTGAAGCCATAAAGATATAAACAGCAAAGACTTTTTTTAAAGTTTGCTCTATTTCTAACAAAGTTTATGAAAAAAGATCAGATCACATCAACATTCTTTGAATCAAAGCAGCTGAGATTAACTGAGTATATTTTATTTTCCTTAATACTTCAATTTATTTTGAGAAATTCAGAACTTAATTGTAAATTTTTAAAAGAGCTAAATAGAACTAAAAACAGAGACAGAGTGAGAATATAAGGACTGTTTAAATAATTACATCTGATTACATTAAAGAGTAGGAAGTGTTCGTTAACTAACTGCACAATTTTTAAAACTTCAAAAACTTTTACCACTCATGTTGAAAGCAAAATGCCGTAAGTAAATCAAAGTGTCATGTACACAGCCTTGGAGAGATCAAATTAAAGTTTCTACTCTAAAGAATATGTCATTATTGACAGACACTGTAAGAAGCAGGAGGAAATGAGTGACCCTATTGACAGAATAGTTGGCATGGTAAAGGTGATAAGGTATGAAACAGTAGCTTGAGTGTTAAAATCGATTTTTGACCCTGTGTCACAAATACTGCAGGTGATCCCTGAGCACTGGGTTGCTGGCTAAATTAGTTACTTGAGGGAAATTGTATTATAAAGGCAAAGCCTCTCTGATGGAGAAGCTCCCATGAAATTTAACATTTTGATAATGCAGTATATTCTATTAAATAACATTTTATTTGAAAAGTTTCCAAATTTTTGCTTAAAATTAACCCAGGAGCTTTACTTTTTTTTTTTGTTCCAGAAAAACAAAACAAAACCCAAACTAACACAACAAAACATGAGGATTGTTTGAATTCCAGTACTCTTCTCTTACATGGTTACACTTGAAAGCAAGTTTAGCCAAAAGTCTAGGAAGGTCTGAATAAATAAATAAAAATGACCTAAAAAGAAGACAAGATTCTTTGTCAGCTTCATGAATGGTAGCTTTGAAGAAACTTATACAGCATTCAGAATTGTAGGTTTTTTGTTTCTTTCTTTTCACTCATCTGGAATTTTCTTTTTTTTTTTTTTGTTATCATCTGATTGAATGTAACAAGTAGTCTTATATGTGTAAATTGATATAATGCCCACAGTTGTTAGTACAGCTGATAAGTAGATTATGCTAGTGCACTGGAGGTTCTGTAAATGTACTGTTTCTCAGCTGGAGCTTTGTAATGCAGCTATTTCAGCCTGAAGATAGAAAATTATTTGAATTATATAAAAGCCTAGTAACAAATATGGAAAATTGATGATTTTTTTTTTCCCGAAGTCATTCCAGAGTTACTACTGAGGACATATAACATGATTGTCTTGTCTTGTATCCGTGTCTTCTATGTACAGCTGAGGCTACAAATTTAAAAAAAGAGAATGCCTGAAGTGAATAGGTAAGAAATATGGCACTGACTATGCTAATCATTGCCTCTTTTCCATCTTGGAAATTTCCATTTTACGAGTCAAAGCCTATGTGGGCTTTTTCTCTATGTGGGAAAAAATTTATTCAACAGGATGAATCACACAATGCATAACCACAGAGGGCGTATTAAAACTGGCTACTTGTGTAGCACTTTGTTTCTATTTGCACTTCATTTTTAGAAATTGAAAAATTATTTCCCAAACATAAAGTGTTTCATGCCTCACTACTGCAAAAAAAAATCAGTCAAGACTGAGATCACTTCAGCAAAAGTAACAGCACATTTTTTAAGAAGTGTAGAAATAAAGCAAGTCTTTGCTAAATGAGCAAACATTTACAGCCTGGAAAGCCAGTGAGTTGGTTGTAAAGTGACCTGGATGTATTATCCTGAATTTCTTTAAAAGAGAGCTTCAAGTGTTGAAAAGACATTGAAGACAGCTCTTTGCTATTAATTTCCTGAAATCTCAAAGTATCATTTGAAGGATATTACCTGAAGTATTTTAAAGTACTTTATTTCTGTTTCTTAATTCATATGTATCATTTATTTCTTCATATATGCATAGGATTCCTATAGAGATATGTATAGAAGATAGAATGTACAGAAGTACACTACAGCCTTTATGTTTCTTCAAAGAAGGCTAACACACAACTTCTGAAATACAAGGAAAAATTGCAACATTTTTCATAAAAATCAACAGTGGCCTTTAACCATCAGTTGTTAAGCTACATGGTTTAGTAGAACAATTTAGAAGTAGTCATCTCCCAACAGGTCATTGGGCCTTTTCTCTTCAGTTGCCAATATGCTATAGAGATTTTTTTTTTGTGATGGAATATCTGCGGAGTCATCAGAACAATACTAATGCCTAAGCATTGCTTAGGTCAGGTAATCTTTAATTCTCATCTTTGTCAATCAATCTAAATAGACTGTCACATATAAAAAACGTCGATAAACTAGGTCACAGAAAATGCAGACAGGTGAACTCTGTTGTCATAATTTCTCTCTCCCCCAGCTTTTGGCAACTTTAAAGTTTTCAGAGCAGGATTGCGTAAAAACAACTGGGTTCTGTTTTCACTGAAGGTTTTATCTAATCAGGCCTAGAAGGTGATTTGTATCATAGTATTGTATTCATGACATACTATAGAAAGGAGGTCTGTATAACCAAATCCATTACTTTCACAGGAAAAATATTCTTCCTATGTGATAAGACATTAAAATATCATTGAAATCTAGAGTTTCTTAATGATTATTTCTTTGCATATTTTTGTATGTCTGAAGCACCTCTCCTATAAAGACAGCTGAATGACTTGGTCATATTCAACCTGGAGAGGTTCTGGGGGTACGTTAGAGCAACCTAAAGTGGCCTAAACAAAAGCTATAGAGGGAGTTTTTGTAAGAACAAGTAGTGATAGGACAAAGGGTTTATTTGGCTTATATGGGTTCTGCTGAAGGGTAAGAAAACTCGGCTTTATTTTATTTAGAATCATAGAATCATAGAATAGTTAGGGTTGGAAAGGACCTTAAGATCATCTAGTTCCAACACCCCTACCATGGGCAGGGACACCTCACACTAAACCATATCACCCAAGGCTTCATCCAACATGGTCTTGAACACTGCCAGGGATGGAGCATTCACAACCTCCCTGGGCAACCCATTCCAGTACCTCACCACCCTCACAGGAAAGAATTTCTTCCTTATATCCAATCTAAACCTCTTCTGATTTAAGTTTCAGCCCGTTACCCCTTGTCCTATCACTACACTCCCTAATGAATAGTCCCTCTCCAGCATCCCTGTAGGCCCCCTTCAGATACTGGAAGGCTGCTATGGGGTCTCCACGAAGCCTTCTCTTCTCCAGGCTGAACAGCCCCAACTTTCTCAGCCTGTCTTCATATGGGAGGTGCTCCAGTCCCCTCATCATCCTCATGGCCTTCCTCTGAACTTGTTCTAACAGTTCCATGTCCTTTTTATGTTGAGGACACCAGAACTGCAAACAATACTCCCAGTGAGGTATCACAAGAGCAGAGTAGAGGGGCAGCATCACTTCCTTCGACCTGCTGGTCACACTTCTTTTGATGCAACCCAGAATACAGTTGGCGTTCTGGACTGCAAGCGCACACTGCAGGCTCATATTCATTTTCTCATTGACTAACACCCCCAAGTCCTTCTCCACAAGGCTGCTCTGAATTTCCTTTTTGCCCAACCTGTAGCTGTGCCTGGGAATACTCCGACCCAGGTGTAGGACCTTGCACTTGGCATGGTTAAACTTCATGAGGTTGGTATCAGCCTACCTCACAAGTGTGTCAAGATCCCTCTGGATGACATTCCTTCCCTCCAGTGTATCAACCGAACCACACAGCTTGGTGTCATTGGCAAACTTGCTGAGGGTGCACTCAATCCCACTGTCCATGTCAGTGACAAAGATGTTAAACAAGACCGGTCCCAACACCGATCTCTGAGGTACACCACTCATTACTGGTTTCCAGCCAGACATTGAACCATTGACCACAACTCTTTGTGTGCAGCCATCTTTATCCACTGAGTGGTCCACCTATCAAATTAACTGCAATGAAGGAAAACAACATTTCCATCTCCAGTCTTTTTCACTGAAGTCCACAGTTTGTGGACTAATCTGATTCCTTCAAGCCTCTTTTTCCAGATTTCTCACCAATTAATAAAACTTATCAAGCTACTTGAAATGAAAAAGAGAAGTTTTTTGTTTTTTTTTTTTTTATTTTTTGCAAAACATTGCTTCAAAATTTATATCCATGATTTAATCTGTGGTCAATAGGAGGAACACTTAATAGAGTGTTGAATATCCTAGAGGGTCAAGACAGCATAAGATGTAAGAAAATCAAACTTTTAGTCATTTGATAAAATTTTTAGTCATTTTTCATTCTGTTGAGCTCCATCCTCCAATAAGTACTTGAAGTATTTCACTACTTGTTACTTGTTTTACTTAGCAGGTTTTTAGTGATGCTAGTCATACCACAGATGTAAAAAAGGTAATTTGGGAATTTTGACAATTCTGTTTGCATTCCAAAATCTGTTGATAAATAGCAAAATGTTTTGTAGGATGTGTATGCATTGTATTGTGTGTATTTCACTACACATTCCTTCAGTTTCTCATTTTACTGGAAAATCAAGTGTGCAAATTCTCCATGTCAAGATTTCTAAAATATTTTATAAGAGAAATTCAGAATTAATATCATACATATATGCTCATGAGTAAAATTAATGTAAGTTAGAGTTTGCATCAATCAAAACAAATAGAAATGATGAATCTAGATGTATTTTATTTTTTCCATATATATATGCATGTGTATATATAAATATAAACATGTAACAATATGTTGTGTGTGTGTATGACTATAAATTCTTAAAAACATATAATCATAATAGGGCTAAATCTGTTGAAAAGCAGTTTCTTCGGAATATTTTTTCAATGAAGTTCTAATTCATTAACTTATTACTGACTTTCTTGAAAGGAACAATAAGATCGGTTCTTTAAAGCATGATTTAAACACAAAGAAGAATAATAAATTTTAAGTCAATATGTATTTCAGGATGTTTATGTCCTTTTTCAAAATTAATGAATGAGAATCAATCCAGATTCCATTTCTGAACAGCTGTTTTCCACCCCCAAGAGAGCTACAAATACCGTAGTCAATAATAATACAAAAACCAATAGCATTTTAAAGTGTTAAATCAGACAAGTAGGTTTTCAATTTAGCCTCAAACCTGGAGAGTAATATTTTACATTTGGAATAAAAAACTCTAATTACCAGGCACATAAATCTCTAGAGTAAAGGGTTCAGATTAAAAGGTCAAAAGATGGATGCTAACAGTCTAACAGCTGGGTTGGATTTCTTAGTTGGCTATTAAAGCTCCAATCAAATGGTATTTGGGGTTTAGGCTTGGTTTTTCTTGTAGGGCTAAAATGACTATTCAAAGGAAAGGTATAAAATAAATAATAATAATAAGTATGAATTCTTCTGTTTTCAGGTTATGTGGAACTAGCAAAAGTGTTTAACTTCCTTTAATAAGCTGTGAGACTATAGCTGGTTTAAAAAGTTGTGAGAAAATGCTGAACCAGAAAGATCCAATATTTCAGGGAAATACTAAGCTGTGTCAACACTTCATATGGAAAACAAGAAACCAAATCATTCAGTTTTCTAAGTCTTCCAAATAAATCTAAGTGATATTCCCAGGTTCCCACAACTCATTTTACAAATTCCTGCTGCTCTCCATCTGTTGAGATGTCTGTTGCTCTAATCCTGTGCACACCACAGCTGTTCTTCCTGTGAACTAGCCAAAAAGACTGCAAAGTTGGTGAGCAAAGCAGCCCCATTTCATGAAAGACAGGCAGAGATGCCAGGGAGGCAGACAGTGGCATACCAGGCTATCAGGGCACCAGCTTGACCAGTTTTGCAGGGCAATCAGGTGCTTAGCTAAGTGCATTTCACACAGTGCCTGAGAAACTTTAAAGTTTCCTCAGCAACTGGCTCTGTTGGCTCCTGGTCTAAAGATTTGACTAAGCATCTCCCAAGTTTTCCAGATGGCTGGAGCTGGCCTGCCTGATCGCCAGGTTCATTGGTTCATTGGAATATTGACATTCCCAAAAGGGTAGAAATAGTTTTCCTGGAAACAGCTATATTCTAGTAGCAACTATAGGAACTACTGTCTGGTGATTGAATGCTCCCCTTGCTGACTCACAGGGCTTGCTCAGCTAGGTTGCTGTTTAGCAGAAACCTAGTAAGAAAGCAATTCATTAAAGGGCAGCTGGGGAAATTTCAAAAATCAGTGCAATCTTGTGGGGTTTCAGTTACACTAAATAAAACCCATTATTCTTAACTTCACATTTTTTGGATAGGGTTGCAGTCATTTGTAAATGGTAAAAATATTTTGCAGGTCAGACGTTCTGTTCCTTAGGCAGCTCATGCTATCACGAAGTCATGAATGGTTTTGTAGACATCTCTTTGGAAAAAAAGTAGGAGAATTCAAAATTGCAGCTTGCTTGTTTGTTTTAATATGAATTATATAGAAATTTTATCAGTGCCTTTTGTACTGAAGAGAATTTTTTATCTTTTTTTTCAGTTGATTCACTTGCTGATAATTTTCCTTTTTTTACCAGTCATTCTAGGTGTATGGATTAAGATAAGCATTATAATCCTCCCATTTATGTTTTTCTTCACACTCTTTTAGAAAAAATCAGAATCTTTACCAGCCTTAAGCGGGATTTAATGGCACTACTACTAATTACTACCATGTAGTTACTGATCCTTGTTCTCTCCCCCATGAGACTGCAAAGTACGGGATATTTACATTATATGGACAGGGCTTTTAGAAACATTAACTATAGCATTCAGTTTGTTGTCCTGGGTTCAGCAGTAGCAGTCATTTTTCACAGTCTTTCAGTTGGTACAGTGCTGGGGTTTTGACTTTCAGCCTGGGAACAGCGTTGGTAACGCCAATGTTCTTGGTTGTTGCTAAGTAATGTTTAGTCTGACCAAGGACTTTCTGAGTCTCATGGTCTGCCAGGGAGGAGGGGAAGCCAGGAGGAAGCAGAAACAGGACACCTGACCCAAACTAGCCAAAGAGGTATTCCATACCACAGCATGTCATGCCCACGATGTAGAACTGGGGGCAGTTACCGAGAAGGGCTAGATCACTGCTCAGTCGGGATGGGTATCGGTTTGTGGGTGGTGAGCGACTGTATTCTCTTTCCTTCTTATTTCCCTTATCATTATTGTTATTGGTGGCAGTAGCAGTGTTTAGTGTTTTACCTTAGTTACTGGACTCTTCTCGTCTCAACCCATGGGAGCTACATTCCTTCGATTCTCCTCCTCATCCCTCCGGGACTGGGGGCAGGAAAGGGAGGGGGTATGAGAGCAGGCTTTTTATTTTTTTTCTGGATTGCCAAATGGGCTTAAACCACAACATTTGTTAAGCCTGAAGTCTGGTTCACTCCAAGTCTTCAGTCTAAGTGCCTCTATCACTGTATTTTTTTCTGCTGTCTGTTGTCAGGTTGCCTACAATCCTAACTTGATTTTTAATCTGCTATACTTGGTACTGTAACTGCTTCCTAGGAAAGACACCAAGCTGCTTTATCTGTCACTAATCACAAGGTGATTCTCTAAGGCCGGATGGATACATCTGGGAAACACAAGCATCTGCTTAAGAGCTCTGATAAGCTCAGGGTTTTTTTCTGTTTATTGATTATAAAAAGATTCTGGATGACTACAGATAACATTTCCTGAGATGTGTACTGCACTGAATGATTTGTCCCAGAGCTCATAGAAGATACAAGTGCAAGGTGCATATTATTGCTTGTAAATTACACTCCAAATTATTAATGTACAGTCCTAAATATGAAACCATCTTTCCACTTTGCATATTTCCCATCTCTTTGTTTTCTTACTACTCCTTCTTACTTCCTACTTATTAAAAAAAGTGTCCTCAATTTAAAAAGACAATAAATTCCTTAGTCTTTAGGGAAAATCTAGAGTCATTAGGTAAACAGTTTCAATGATTATTGGAACATGGTAAGGCTATAAAGTTTTTGTTGTTCAAAATGCTCACTTGTTTAATTCGTTCACTGCTTCATCTATATATAATAAAGGCTACAGACAGAAAATCCAACAGTCCTCATAGAAACTCCAATAATCCTCATATATTTTCAGAGAAATATAATTTTCAGGGATATAATTTTCATATATTTTCAGAGAAAATATAATTTTCTCTGAAGAGCAATGACCTAGCAAAATGTCTATAGCTTTATTGTGAAAACCTAGGTGACCAAATCCAGTTTGAGACAAACCATTCAGACCAGGACACTGTATCAAAAATCCCAAATTTTACTTTTCTCTACCGCTCAAGCATATGATGAAATATTTTAGTTATTTTTAAACATTAAAAAACAGTTTGTGTAGCTGTCTGAAATATAAATTTTGTGGACATACAAATTGTGAGGTGGGAGAAATAGGATTTGTTACCAAATCAATTAGTATCGTTGCTACAATTTTTTCCCATTTAGAAAACACTTCTTTAACACTCATAACAAAAAAAAAAAAACAACAGAGAAACTTTGTGAATGTTCATTAAAATGTATATAAATATATATAAAAATTTTCACTTGCAACAAGTACATAAGTACTAGAACTCCCCAGCATACCTCTTCCTAAAAATATTATAAAATTCATCATACTTTGTCCATTAATATTTTAGGGTGAAAAGTTCTTCAAATTTATAAAAGATAGCAAAGCTGTTCAATCATACTAAAGAATGATATTAACATCTGTATTCCTGACTGGGTAATTAACTAGGTATTTCTACAAAACTACTTACAACAGGATAGTCAATGTCTTTTTTCCCCAGTTAGGTTTTCTGTAGCAGGAAAAAGGACTCTGAATGTTCATTATAGATAGAGTTCTTTCTTGCTAGTAAAGGGAAAGGTTATCAATTAAGTAACTCTTTATTCATGTAATAATTCATAGTCTCAAAATCAACATATTAAACCTGTTCCTGTAATGAAGATTGAAAGAGTTTACTCCTTCAAGATTCTATTTTAAACAATAGCTATAAGTTATTCCTGTTCCTTTACCATATATTAATACTTAGAAATATTTCAGAAAAACACTGATAAGATCATGGACAAGCATAGGGAAACTTGGAAAAGACTAATTTAAAAAACAAAAAAAAAAGGAGAAAAAAGATAAGGGTGGTGTTTTAGGAAAGTCTCGTGGATTTATACACAAAAGTGAAAAATTCAGGTGTCACAATTTAAGGCTGATGGCACAGGCATGGTCATCTAGTGCAGAACAAATTGTGAGACGATAACAGTTCAAATAAAAATCAGGAAGATTTAAGCTACACTATTTTCATTTCAGGATGATAAAAAGTTAACAAAAATCAATAGTGATACATCCAGTGAATTAGTGGGCACTCCGCAAGTATTCATAATCAAATTTTAAAAGTCAAAGATAATTTCTATTTGTACTAGCTGAAATCTCTGCAGCCTTTTTCCTGAATGTCCTGATTTCATCTGAAATAGAATTATTTTTCTTCCTAGAAGCTGCTGCTAAGTAGCAGTTACCGTGATCAAGGACTTTCCAGTTTCTTGTGCTCTGGCAGTGAGGAGGAGCATAAGAAGCTGTGAGGGAGCAGAGACAGGACACCTGACCCAAACTAGCCATAGGGGTATTCCATACCACAACACGTCATGCCCAGTATATAAACTGGAGGGAGTTACCTGGGAAGGGCCAATCGCTGCTTAGGGTTGGGCTGGGTATTGGTCAGCAGCTGGTGAGCAATTGTACTGTGCATCAATGCTAGGCACTGGGGGTTTTATTCCCTATTTATCAGACTGGCACACCCCCAGTTCAGAGATAAACTACATGTAATCTTATAATCATAGGTACAGGTTAAGCTGAAGAAGCAAAAATCATATGGGATACCTACCAGAACTAGAACACTTACAAATCACTAAAAGTAGAGTGCTAATCACACAAGAAAAAATGCACATTATAAGTATTGGCTCTTTTTTTTTGTTTGCCTTATTTTGCAAAACAGATAAGTATTTAGAGAGTGAAATAACAGGAAGTTCTATACTGTTAGCAGCTTACTGGACAGTCTTGGTAAAATGGGAGAGTAATCGTTTTCTATACATCCTATCTTATAACAACATACAGTGTTTTCAGATTATTAAAATTAATAAATATCTGCAGTGTTGTTGTGGTGGAAGAACAATACAATTTAAATGTATTTCTTTTGGTCTTAGATGATTTTTTCACTTTTTTTCTTTTTTTGGGGTAGATTCAAAGTATTTTTAAAAATAAATATGACAAATTGCCAGATCTGGTCAGGAGTATCTTACACTTCTGCTAAACGGGTACCAGGGCTCCAATAAGAGTAAAATAACAGAGTCAGGTCCCTCTTGGATACAATGAACTGCAGGGCTAATAAAGTTTGATGCTACACATTATGCATGGGAGATCATTCTTTAACAATCTGATTGGCTATGTTTATAGTTAACCAGCTGAAAAATATAAAGAATTCTCTTGAGTAAAAAATCTCAATTTTCACAAAATTATCTATCATCCAACAGAAATTAATAAGCATAACAGGTCACAAAGAACAGTATGCTTCAGAGGTACCTGTAGGAATGCAATAACAGAGGGACCCTCTGAAAAGAAAACCTATAATGGGCAGAAAAATTAGAACTGGCATAAAGTTATCTTCTCAAGCAGTTTCTTGGGGAATAATTGAATCTGCTATTTTGCATGTATGTCTTATGCCTTGCTGGTTCCAAATAACAATGCATTATTTCTACCAAGACACAGCAAACTCCTAGCCCTACAGAGGCGGTGCACAAGTAGAGGTATTCATACCAACCCTTTAATTTCCAAAGAACAGGTTAATCTATTCTGATGCATGAAAAACATAATAAATGTAACTTTCTGTGTCAAACTTCACGATTTTTACATTGTTCTGAGTATTAGTCTTTTAAATGGGAGCCTCTTAATTTCAGAGCATTAAGATCTTCTGGGTCTGATTGCAAAATTTTTCACATATAAGAAAGCATGAGATGCAGCGGGAGATACAGATGCACATCACCTCTAAATAGCAGTTCATCATAGCAATTTGATTTACTATGGAAGTTAAACTTCATTTATGCTAGAGACAGATGAATAAGTCTAAGATGCATTGACTGTCTAATTAAATGTATGTTGACTGTAATGGGAGCTTAAATAGGAAGCTCACCTGAAAGTGTGGAAACATGGATTTTATTGTTGAAATAATTATTCCATTGTAAGTGTCCTGATGTGGAATTCTGGAAATTAAAGAGAAACGCATGCATTGTTTTTTAATCTGGAGTCATGATTAAATGTATTAAGTGATGATTAACTGTAAAGTTTAGAAACAGTGGTGTAACTTATTTGTTAAATATAACTAAAATAACCGTTTATAATTTTACTATAATAGTACTCCAAGGGAGACTCGAGGTCGACCCCTTGGTTTTTGGAGTCGGGGATACAAAGGCTCGGAGGCCAGCTATACCCCAACGGAGAAAGAGATATTGGCAGCTTATGAAGGGGTTCGAGCTGCTTCAGAAGTGATTGGCACTGAAGCACAGCTCCTTTTGGCACCCCGCTTGCCAGTGCTGGGCTGGATGTTCAAAGGCAGGGTCTCCTCTACACATCATGCAACTGATGCTACTTGGAGTAAATGGGCTGCACTAATTACACAACGAGCTCGGATAGGAAATCCCAGTCGTCCAGGCATTCTGGAAGTCATCATGGACTGGCCAGAGGGCAAAGATTTTGGAATGTCACCAGAGAAGGAGGTGATGCGTGCTGAAGAGGCACCACCATATAATAAATCGTCAGAAAGTGAAAAGCAGTATGCCTTGTTCACTGATGGGTCCTGCCGTATTGTGGGAAAGCATCGGAGAGGGAAAGCAGCTGTATGGAGTCCTCAGCAACAAGCTGCTGAAACTGCTGAAGGAGAGGGTGAATTGAGTCAGTTTGCCGAGGTGAAAGCCATCCAGCTGGCCCTGGACATTGCTGAGCAAGAAAGGTGGCCAGTACTCTACCTTTATACTGACTCATGGATGGTGGCAAATGCCTTGTGGGGGTGGTTGCAGCAATGGAAGCAGAGCAACTGGCAACGCAGAGGTAAACCCATCTGGGCTGCTGCATTATGGCAAGATATCGCTGCCCAGGTGCAGAAGCTGGTGGTGAGGGTACGCCATGTAGATGCCCAAACACCCAAGAGTCGGGCCACTGAGGAACACCACAATAACCAACAAGTGGATAAAGCTGCTAAAATTGAAGTGGCTCAGATGGACTTAGATTGGCAACATAAAGGCGAATTATTTTTGGCCCGGTGGGCCCATGATACTTCAGGCCATCAGGGCAGAGACGCAACGTACAAATGGGCTCGTGATCGAGGGGTGGACTTAACAATGGACACTATCGCCCAGGTTATTCATGAGTGTGAGATGTGCTGCAATTAAACAAGCTAAACGGTTAAAACCTCTTTGGTATGGAGGACGATGGCTGCAGTATAAATATGGGGAGGCCTGGCAAATTGACTATATCACACTCCCCCCAACCTGCCAAGGCAAGCGCTATGTGCTTACCATGGTGGAAACAACCACAGGATGGCTGGAAACATATGCTGTGCCCCACACCACTGCCCGGAACACTATCCTGGGCCTTGAGAAACAGATTTTGTGGCGACATGGCACCCCAGAGAGAATTGAGTCAGACAATGGGACTCATTTTCGGAACAACCTTATAGGCACTTGGGCCAAAGACCATGGCATTGAGTGGGTATATCACATCCCCTACCATGCACCAGCCTCTGGGAAAATTGAATGGTACAATGGGCTGTTAAAAACTACACTGAGAGCAATGGGTGGGGGAACTTTCAAGCATTGGGATACACATTTACCAAAGGCCACCTGGTTGCTCAACACCAGAGGATCTGCTAACAGGGCTGGCCCAGCCCAGTCAGAACTTTTACATATTGTAGAGGGGGACAAGGTTCCTGTAGTGCACATGAGAAATTTGCTAGGGAAGACAGTCTGGGCTACTCCTGTTTCAGGCCAAGGCAAACCCACTCGTGGGATTGCTTTTGCTCAAGGACCCGGATATACTTGGTGGGTAATGCAGGAAGATGGGGAAGTCCGATGTATACCTCAAGGGGATTTGATTTTAGGGGAAAACAGCCAATGAACTTAATTATACGTTGTTGCTTGCTGTGTAATATTTTTATAGTCCATCAACTAGATGTCTTCAGGTCACCAGCGACTGGCCCTGACTTCCCTCTAACCATCATCCCAACAGAGAATGAACTTTGATAGAACCAGATGAGTTCTGCAGTAAAGGAATGATCAACATCAGCAGGCAACAATCCAGCACTGCACACAGACCCTCCTGCTACAAAAGACTATTACAAACCTAACATCATGGACCAAATGGACTCAATAGCATTATAGGGATCGGTCCGTGTATTAAGACATGATTTCTTTCTATCTGTCTGGGTGTATGCAGATGTATATATTTATATATATATATGATGGCATATTGAAAATGTGGGATCTGAGCATGACATGAATGGTATGGAATAAGAGGTGGATAATGTCATGGGTTCAGCAGTAACTCATGCTCTGCCAGGGAGGAGGGAGAGATAGGGCGCCTGGTCTGGGCTAGTTGGGGAGGTATTCCATACCACAGTACGTCCTGCTCGGGGAGGGGACTGGAAGCTGGCCAGGAGGGGAGGGGTTAGCTCTCTCCTCCGGGCTGGGCTCGTGGCGGCGGGTGGTATCATATTCTCCCTCCCTGTTTATTTTCTCTAACATTGATTTGTTAGTGTTAGTGTAGTGATTTTGTGTTATACCTTAATTGCTGGACTGATTTTACCTCAATCCGTGGGAGTTGTATCCCTCTGGCTCTCCTCCCCATCCCTCCGGGAGTGGGAAGGTGGGGGGGGGGGGGAAACAAAGGGGTGTATGGACTTTAAACCATGACAATAGCACTTTGAATATTTGTCTTCAGCATGCTTTTTTTTTTTTTTTTATAACATGAGCTAAAGCATTTTAGAATCTGATGACCTGAAACCACACAAGTAGCTCACAACAGATTTTGAGTGAGGTTCTATATCTAAACCCCTCTAATTTCCTCACTTTTCGAAACGGCAGCTAAACTAGTACAGGATGTCAAAGGAGAAGAATGGAAATGAGTGAAAATACATCCTTGGAAGGCCACTGAACTATTTTTAATTCTTCCTGCCAGGGGCTGTAATCAAACAATACACAATGAATATTCATTATGAAGCTGAGTAATCGATTCTATTATTTGCTTTTATACACTTCACAAAACTAAGTTCAGAAGAGAAAGACACATCTGGTTGGAGGATAAAGCAATGTCTCCCTGACTCTTTCACTTCCAGAGTGTTGGTAGTGAGTATTCAGGAAATGAAACATTCCACACAACTACAAAAAAGAAATATATAAGACCAGCACATTCTATATAAAATACAAATTCTATATAAAATACAAATTCTATATGAATTCTACATAAAATTTACATCATATTTATGTTATTTTTATTTCCCATTTAAAATCAATTACTTTTACACATCAGCTAGCACCTTAACAAAAATTGTCAGGGACTTTGTCTTCTGAAGTTCATGTGCAAAAAAAAAAAAAAAAGAAGAAGAAAATAGTACTATGAAAGTTGTGTTTCTGTCTAGCAATATGCTGGAAGGCAGAAAGAGACAAATGTTTTTTTTTTTTTCCCTACTGGTTACATCAGCTGCTACTGTGTGAATGGCTTCTTTTTCATGTTCTTGTAGCTGTGAGCAAAACTGTCATGGGAAACTGTCTTAAACATTTTGCTTATCCAAAAGTACAAAAGCTTTCTGAACCTTCTTTAACTTTACAGGTCTGATGGGAGTATAACGCTTTCAGAATGTTATTTTCCACATCTGTTCTATACCTTTTAGAAATTTAGTTCAAATCCCAGGGTGTTTTCATTGCTCAGATGCCAGTGCTCCTCTGTTCACTATGACTTTCCGTCTTATAGCTGTCCTCTCTCCTAGATGTTATACACGGTAATAAAGGAAATTTATGTGATTCCTTTGTTTAATGGTGAGCAAGCATTACTAATTCATGATCTGTAATACTAGGCTGGAACCTCAGAACACACGGCTGAGAAGACTGTTAATAACAAATACTTTTAAATTATTAGTTGATTCATAAGAGGGCATATAGAATTTGATTCCTGGAGTTAAGGCATCAGAGAACATTATTAAGAACACTTAGAAACAAAGTCTCAATCATTTAAAAAATTATTCTTGATGGTTTTAATCTATGAATGAGAACAATCTTTGAATATAAATGTCTTAGTTTTGATGAATCAATAAGAAAACAGCTCCACAGTGCACAAAATTATACAAACAGTTTTAAAGTTCATATCTTCATGTACTCCTGTACCCCTGTAGAAAAATCTAGGAAAGAACTTGTTGAAAGAAGCAATACAAGGAATGGTATAATTTTCAGAAAAAAAATAAAACTTTTCATTACACCTTTGTGTTCCCATAGCAGAATTTTTTCTCGTTATAGTTTTCCCCTTTTTTTTGAATGCAGACTACAGTTAATTGTTCTTGACTTTGACATTGGTTAATTTGCAGAAGATTTCAGAGTATGAGCAATGCACTGTAACAAACATTTCTCTATAGGCTTGCCAATAGAATATATGAAATAAGGAGATGGAAAAAAAAAGATGCAGTCAACAGAGATTTCATACTCTTAGTGTGGAGGGGTAGTCCTTATTTAAAAAATCGTGTTCTGGGTTAAAGTTTCAAGTTTCTCTCCCCTACCAAGAGGGAAACACAAAAGCTATTGGAAATGCTGTCTTTGAACAATATCAAAGTATTTTTAGAGTTTAGTCACTACAGGTAAGCAATGGGGATTTGGACTTTCTCTGCTATTTTTATAAGTGCAATGAAATTGTGTGATTGATTAAGAGCAAAACCTAATCTTTAATAACATAGTATAAAGGATGTAGACAGTTCTGACTCAGTATCAAATAAAAATTTACGGTGGGAATCCATGTAAATCAGAGGAATCACAATTTTTTTTTGGTTGGTTTTGGATGTGCTTAATTTTGTATTAATGAATTTTGAATAGTCTTAGCAAAACTAATTACTTTAAAGATGGGCAAAGAATTTTGGCAGGAAAAAAGGTGATATTTTATAATGATAAATAATATCTCTCTTCGACAATATGCAACAGTGCTGTACTATGTGCAGTGCATATCAAAAGAGAATGGATTATGCATTAAGTTAATCAAATAAGAATTGATAGGGGTTTTTCACAGTTTTGAAGTCATCTAGTTATTCTTCACAACAAACCTGTATAACTGATCTCATGATCTTGAGTTTGGTCTTTTTTTTGGTTTTGTAATTAGGCATACTTTTGTTTATTGTGTTTTTAACTAAATTGAAGACTAATTCAAGGAGAACAAAGATGGACTGAGAATAAAGAACTGTTCAGAATTTGTTGCAAGGCTTTTGTAGCCTAAGCTGTACTTCACACTTGAGTTCAAATTCCTCAAGGTCATTGTCTTTGTTGTTAAATATAATATAAATCAAATTAATAGCCTTGCTATGTAAACGCATTCCTGAGAAATAAAAGAGCATATGGACTGTGCTTCATAGGATTTTTTTGCTTAATTTTTCAGTGCTTTTCCTCCCAGTCTGTAGTTGAAGGATATCAGCTTTTCTTTTTTTTTTTTTTTGAGGGGTTTATTCACTTAATAGAAGGCTGTAGAATTTGCATGGGATTGGAATTCATTATATTCTCATTCAACATGTTCAACCTATGGCATATGAAACATTAAGTAATAGCTATATAATTACTATCATTATTATCTAAATCCACAATATGATATTTTTGCAAGAATTCACAAGTACCCAGTTCCCTGCCTTGCATTTAAAATGTTAGAACATGTCATTTTCTCTTTTGTAATGATACTGGGCATATAGCAATTTTCATGCTGGGAACTTAAAACATTTTAGAACTATATAAAGTATATAATTAATATGAGATAATGTAATGCTCTTGGGATGAAAAACAAGGGAAACTTTATGTAAACTAGAATTTAGGTTCCAAGCTAACCAACCCCAAGGACTGTAATGCTTACAGTACTGTGCTTTGCATTTGCAACTAGAACATGTTGATAACACACTGATGGCTTGGCTACCACTGAGCTATACTCTCAGAGCATCAAGGTTGCCTCTGCAGCACCCTTCTCCAACAAAAGCCAGTAGGTTGGAGATGGGAAAAAAGATTGGAAAGCTGTGTCAGCTGACCCAGACTGATCAAAAGCATATTCCATATGATATGACGTTATGCTTAGAGACGAAAGCTGAGGTAAAGGAGGAATTGTTCTAAAAGTGTTTCTCTTCTGAAGCAACCACTATGTGTACTGAGTTCCTACTTACCAGGAAGTGGCTGGACGTGCCTGTTGATGGGAAGTAGATAATAAATCTTTGCTTCACTTCTTTTCCCCACTGGTCTTTGCTTTTTTCATTAAACTGCCTTTATCTCAATCCATGATTTTCTTCCCTGCCCTGCTGAGGCGGGGGAGTGAGAGAGTGGCTTGGTGGGCGCTTAGCAGCCAGCCAATATCAACCTGCCACACCAACAAAAAAAAAAAAAAATGAACACCACTATCACCCACCCCGTGTGGATGACTGGATGCATGTAAAAGAGATTGGTATGAAAGTCTGAAATGAATCGCGGCAGTTCATGCAGTCTAACGCAGAAACACTTAGACATACATTTAGGTTGATATTCTTTTGTTAAATCCCTCCTTAAAAACTCACACTATAAGAGCTTTTGCAGGTTCCTTTACTGTCCTGGTTTGAGCAGTAGCAGTCATTTTTTCTCCTTGGTAGCTGGTGCAGTGCTGTGTTTTGACTTTCAGGCTGGGAATGGTTGCTGATAGCAAGTATGTTTTGAGTTACTGCTCAAATGTTTGGTTTGTCCAAGGCCTTTTTTGAGCTCATGCTCTGCAAGGGAGGAAGGGAGGCTGGGAGGAAGCAGAGACAGGACACCTGACCCAGGCTAGCTAAAGAGGTATTCCATACCATAGCACGTCATACACAGGATGTAACCGGGAAAGACCCGGAAGGGCTGAAGCTCTGGGGGGATGGAGGAGGTTTCAGTCGGTGATCGGTCAGGCAGGGTGGGGTGAGTTATGGGTCGGTGGCTGGTGAGGTGTTGTATTCTCTTCACTTGTTATTGGCTTTATCATTATTATTATTTGTAGTAGTAATGGCAGTAGTTATTTGTGTTGTGCCTTAGCTATTAAACTGTGCTTATCTCAACCCATGGGGGCTACATTCTTTGGATTCTCCTTCCTAACTCTCCGGTAGTTGGGGGAGCGAGTGGGGGAGTGAGTGAACGAGCCGTGTGTGGACTTGACTTAAACCATGACATACATAACAGTGTTGGTGGAGATAATTAGGTGTCAGGTCAAGAAGATAATAATATATCATCATAACAGAAGATGCCTTAAACTTAAAGTAATGAGCTCTTTCATAAAGACAAAGAGAGGTGAACTTATTTTGGCTTTGACTACTTTTTCCTGAATGAAAAAGAGCTTAATTTTCATGTAAGTTCTTTCTATACATGTTATATATATATAAGTTTATAAAAAATTAATATTTATAGTTTATAGATGTTTACTAGAGTAAAAAAAAATTATAGATTAATATTATACCCTTAGCAACAGGGAATAATAGGAAATATTAAACAGTAGTTAATTAGATTAAAACAACTGACAACAAAATATTAAATAGATTTGGAATCAGAGTTCCTGTTTGATGCACATTTTGAAAGAGATATCCATTATTACTAGTAAAAAGATCCTCCTGAAGCAGTAAAGAACATCATTTTTGTAAAGATTTTGTTAAGTATATACAAATTAGTAGGTGAAAATATTTTTTTTTCATAATATTTATAGTGCATACCTACATTTAAGGTCAGAAAAAGTGATTATTATTCACAACAGGCCACTCAAAAAATCACTGCATTTCAAACCTGTTAAATTGATTGTTAGAATCTTACTGTGTGCTTGTACTGTGTCTCCTGATTACCTTTATTTTGTCTCTCATCTCATGTTAGTCCATTAAGGTTTTATTTTTTTTTTCTTTTTAGTCTGTTTTTTTTGTTTGCTTGTTTGTTTTAATTTAGTACAAATGAGAAATTGTCCAATCCTTGTCTGTCTGACCAGGGGATCTATGCATAAAGAATATGTTATGAATATTAGTGTAGATTAATAATTTCATCTAAGTCTCATGAGATGTTGCCTCTCCTTTTAATAGACAAATGGCAGTAAAAAGAATCATTAGGTCAATGTGCTTTCACCATTTCCTGAAAGCATATTTATCCCTTTTAATTTCTTTTTCTCAATATGTATAAAATAGCGGTTAGCATTGCAATCATACCATGTTACTTTATGAAACATTCAGAACATACCCTACATAAAACGAGCTGCAAAAACTATAGTGGAGTGCAATAGTACCTTAGCAATTTTATTGAAAGGAAACAAATGTTTGAAGGTAGTAACAAAGACCCTATTTCCTTAAATGACAGAGGATTAGCCCACTAATGAATTTTGCATTTTATACTTTCCTTTAAAGCTTCTTAAAATTGGTTATCTAAAGAAAAAAAAAAGAAACAATAAATTCTAAGATTTCAGTCAATAGAATACACTATCTGGTGTAGATAGAATAGAAAACATAAAACTCTCATTAACAGGTATCTGTTCAATTGACAACAAAATAGTCCCACCTTCTGGGAACTGAAGATATATACAAAATACAGAAAATGCCTATAAATTTATCAAATTTTTGGTATGTTTAAGTGGAAGCAGTGTCCTGTCAGATACAATATAACACTAATAATAGATGACAAATTGTAATTCATTGCAATATGATTTGATGTGCTAATAAAATACAACTTGTATATGTATGCTACCTATGGCAAAGTAAGCCCTGTCAAAACTAATGAAAATTAAAATATTTGCCTGTCACAGATGAGTAGAACTTTCTTTTATGCTGTTCCTTTCTGACATGTAAACACATTGTGGTACTGATAAGGTAAGGCTAAAAAATACTTCCATATAAAGAAGTGGAATTTAGGGGAAGATCTAGCAGTTTTCACACAACTGGAATTTATGACAGGGAGCTGAAGGATGAAAATGCTGCATTTGGCTGGCTGAGGTCAAGTATAACATGACATAACCTGTATACTGGCAGTGGGATGTTACCGAGTTTATTATATCATGCCTGAATATTGCCCTCAAGAACACTATTGTCAGAAGAGATTCAGGTGAAATAAAATGTTGATTACCAGACATGGTGGCATTTTTCCCATAAGTGACACCTATGGCAGTTCTACATATGGCTGGTATGTGGGAGATATTTTGGTTTTTTTTCAAGTTCATCTCCAGCTGATGATCACTAATGTGCTCTCTAAAAAAGATGGCCAGAAGCTAAACTGCTGCTTGAGAGCATAAATTTAATCTTGTAGTTAATCTGACCAGATTTCCAAATAAGGGACCAGTATAGGGAATGTTTTTTGAATATTGTGCTCTTGGGAACATCAGCATGCATGCCAGCAAAGATAACTGCTAGAAGAATCTCTTCATACTTCCCAAAGTTTAATTCTCCACCTCTTTCTTGTAACTCTTCCCAGACATCATGCAAACACTCCCACACAAATCACTGTACACACTTGAGATGTTCCTTTGTCACCTAAGTTCCAGCCAGCACATCTTATATAACCGCTACGTGCTTCATATCATTTTGCTGTTCTAATTTTAGCTTTTGCAGCAGGTATGGTCTCTTTTTCTTACTAAAGTATTTTTGCTAGGTAATTCCTTACATTGTTGCTATGTCTAAAGGAATTAATGAAGATTAAGAAGCATAGTAATGATCATTACATATTACCTACACACATGCAAACACAAAAATACACACATACACAAAGAGAGACACATATGTGTATACATATTTTAATGACCATTGTAATCATAACCATTTAGCAGATCTACAGCTCCCTGATATTCCAAGGAAGAGGACATGTCTTTCCATGTTGACTCAATACCTCAGCAACACAGCTTTTTTAAAGTAGAGAAGCTGACCTGCAGAGCACTACAGAGGTCAGCATACATGCCAGCGTACTGCTCGTGAAAAGGACTGGTCTTCCCCGAAAAGGACCACAACAACAGAGATTGCACATGCAAAGGTAAAGCTAATGATTTAGGCTGTACATGACCCAGCACTCACAATCCAGGAAAGACAAAAAGTATTAAACCTCCTGCTAAGTAACTTGGATTTCCTACTCAACAGTATCTCCAGGAGTGCAACCTTTGATTAGCTAAGTAATAAATGGAGGTCCAAAACATTTCTGCTTAGTGAACCAAGTAGAGATCGGGCTTTGTTTTTCTTTAAATCCCTTAAAACCTGATTAAAATGGTATGGATAGGTGGTTGACTTTGTGTTTGGTTCTTTATGATCCTTCACTTTTTTCTTTTATTGGCATAAGTGCTTGTGCATGGAAACAATCGGAATTTTTCCATTTACTTCAGGCAGTCCAGTCTTTGTTTTGTGGATGTTACAAGTAGAGTCACATATATGATTTCACAAAATCCCTTTTTGAGCCATTCAAAGTACATATTTTTGTATTGCATTCTCACTTTATTGTCACTGTCTTCAGAAAAGGTCCCTATATCTAGTAATTTAAAAGGTGCTTTTTATATAAAAAGTATTATGTACGTAGTTCACATAGTACCAATACATTTAATTATTTTGTTCACTCTCTGCAGACAGAGGAGAGTGTTTCAGAAGGAACTGGACAAATAATATCTGCTCTCTGTTTACACTGCTGGAAGTGGGAGGCAACCTTATAATAATTAATGGAGTCATTTGAATTTAAATTGATGCACAGTGTATCAGAAACTGATCAGAATCAGCCCTGTCTCAGGGCAGTGAACAGAAGATTGAACTGGACTGAAGGGCAAGGGAGGAGAATCAAAGTTCTTAAAGGCCATATGTGTAACTTCTGAAGAGCAGAACATTGGAGGGCTTGTCTAAGTAATTTGTAAGTAATTTATATTCAGATTAATCTTCAATTTGTTCACATACATGCCATTCTGCACCAGACCCACCAGTGTACTAGGCTTTCTAAAAGTATGAGATCTTCCTCCTAGAGGAATGTTTCAGAGAGCTTATCCCATGAGCACTAATTACTTCACAACTGCTCATCAGTGTCAGCAAAGTGAAATTTTCATAGGTTTTATATAATTTTGTCTTTTAAACAGGGAGAGTCATGAGAAAATCCAAAGTGAACTTGGAAATGTATAAAATTTGCTGATGTACTATCAAGCAGTTTAACCGTAATCAAGTTTTTATTCATACTTGAATTCTTTACATTTCGATATCAGAATTACAATGGAATAGTTGTATTAATGTTTATGGTCAATAATGTTCACTGTAACAGAAGTTACCATAAGGAACTCATAAAAACATATCTTACATTGCATCTAAAAATATAAACTAATTTACCCTCTACTACATGGAAAATTAAATTTCCATTCACAAATCATAACTGGTTCTTACCTATTATTTCTACATATAAAAATCTCTGAAATTTGTGTCCTACCAGGATAAGACTTAGAGTGGAGAAAAGATTTTGGAACAAAGAAATAAACAGATATAAATTGAGATTTGCACTTTAAACTCTAATAAAAATTTAATATTATGTCATTAATGACATCAGGAAAAAAATATTTCCTATTTTCCTGATTCTAAATTTCAAATGTGGTATTTAAGAAAACTAATATGAGTTGCAGAGAACCAGATTTTTTTTAATGATTTCTCCCTAGTGAATTGAAAATTTTTTTTTTTCTACAATGGATATCTTATTACCTGTAATTATAATTAGAACAAAAAAAACCCCAAAACTCTATGTACACTACTGGAAAATAAATTCTTATTAACTGGTTCACAAATAAGCTGTTGTGATTTTATGAATGTGTAATCTCTGCATTTTCACTGTCCTCTCCTCAGTTCACTGAGATCTAGGGAATCAAGCCACACTGCTTAGAGGAGGACCTGACTGTCATGTAGCTAAAATTAAGTGAGATAAATTTTGCTTCTCTCAAAGGCAAACTGCCTATATCAGTTTCTGAACTACCATCTAAATTATGAAGTCTTTCATATTTCAGTGGACTTCTCATCCCCAGCTGATTTTCAGTTAGGTTCTTAGGACTGCAATTCATCACCAACCACAATATAGTCCCTCACTTACAAAATTAGTCAAAGGATAAGCCACTGTATTTCCTTGATAGAGTATCATAGATGAGGTCATTCACAAATCACAAAAATATATGAGGAGACAGATATTTAAATGTTGCTAAAACCTGACCATCATTAGAAGTTTTTTGAACAAGAGCTTGTGGAAGAACCTAGTGGAAAAAGATGAACAAATTATTTTACTAGGGAACTTAACTATAAGAAAAACAAAAAATCATTCATAAATTATGAACATGACTGAAAAATTAATGTTCTTGTCATGCTCTTTAACAAACTTACTAAACCCACAGATGTAATGTGGAATTTAATGTGCTTCAGTGTTTTTTACTTGCATAAAACCTGAATTTTACAACTTTATTACTGAACAAAGGAGGAAAAGGAGACTCTTCTTTTTATTTTAACCAAAAGAAAAGGAAGGTTATTGAGCTAAATTAATCTTAGTGTTTATTGTAACTAAGATCCTTAAGCCATTAGTAGAAAACATATAAAAACATAGTTTTGTGTAAATTAAATGCTTTTATAAATTCCCTTTGCCAATAATAATCATACAAATTTGTAAACATCTGGAAGACCCAGATATTTGGTTTGCTTTTAGTAGAATTCATACAATCAGAAGATTCCTTTGTCATGAAAAAGGTGAAGCTCTAGCTTGGTTTTTTTTTTATATTGAAGGTATACTTTTTTTTTCTATTAACTGTAGCTCAGATAGAAAGCTATTTTTGATAGCTGAGGAGTACAAAAATGTCTCATTTCATATGACATTGCTAACATCTAAAATATGAAGACTTTTTTTTCTAATTTAGACTAATATAGTTCTATAGCCAGAAGTAAAAAAATTTCTGTGCTTTAATAAGTGTCTAATGAAAACAAACATTGTAAAGAAGAAAAATTAAACTTTGCAAACTTTCCAAATTAAACTTTAAACAATTATACTTTACTGTTAGGGTGGTGAGGTACTGGAATGGGTTGCCCAGGGAGGTGGTGAATGCTCCATCCCTGGCAGTGTTCAAGACCAGGTTGGGTGAAGCCTTGGATGATATGGTTTAGTGTGAGTTGTCCCTGGCCATGGCAGGGGTGTTGGAACTAGATGATCTTAAGGTCCTTTCCAACCCTAACTATTCTATGATTCTATGATTCTATGCCCAAAAGGAAAGGTATAAGAGTTATTTTTTAAAAATTATTATTATATTCTTAATCTGAACTAATGTATGAATTAGAAATTAATTCTATAGCACAATTGCTTTATCTTTTTTTCCCTCTGCTTTATTTCAAACTTTTCTGAAATGCAGAAGTTTATTAGAAGACAAATCATACAAATAAGTTAGTATCAGAGTATTGGATAAAGTCTTGTGAGTAACAAACAAGTGGGTCCTAATTTGTGTGAATATAGTCAAGTGACACAGATGAACATATCTAGCTTGCTAACTATGCAAGAAGAGCTTTATATAAGGTTTCTGTTGAGCACTGAGGACAATTCTTTGACACAGGTGATGTATGGGGACAGCTGTGCTGGGGCTATTTCTCACTAATAAGGAAAAAATTGTGATTGATACGCTTATTCAGAGCAACCTTGACTACAACTGCTGTGAGACAGTGCTGTTTGAGATACTCGGATAAATGAACAAGGAAAGAGTAGAATTACAACCATGAACTTCTAGATTCAAAAGAACTTCAGATTTCAGCTTGTTTCAGGTTCTGCTTGGTGAGATCCCATGGGAGACTGAACCCAAAAGCAAAATGGCATCAGACAGCTGGTTGGCCTTCCAGGACAATGTCTTCAAGGCACAGAAAGATTAATTTTGACATGCAGGAAGCTGAGAAGGCAAGAGAGAAGGCCAGGACATGTGAGCAGGGAACTCCTGGCTGAGTCTGGATGTCTTTCAAAGTAAAATCAAGGATGGATACGAGGATGGGCAACTGGGATGCCCACAGAGACATTTCCTGTGTGTGCTAGGTTGGAGATCAGAAAATCATAGTTGAGCAGAATTCAGCACTCAGAAAAGATGCCAAGGGCAAGAAGAGAAGCTTATAGAAGTTCATTGGTAGCAAAAGGAAGGCTGAGGGAACTATGTGCCCACTGCTCAATGGGGAGCAGATCTGGTGATGATGGACCATCATAATGGGAAAGCTGAGATACTCAATAAATTTTTTGCAAGCTTTGCCCCTACGTCTCAAAGGCTTCTTAGCCTACATTCTGGCTTTGTGGAAGTGGAAACTGAAGGCTGTTAGAGATCACTTAGCCAGTTTGGGCCCATAAAGCCTATGCACCAGGTGTTTTGCAATTGCACTGATGTAGCTGGCTGATGTCTTTGCAAGGCTATGTTTTACCACCATCAAAAGCCCATTGCAAGGAGGTAGGTTGCCAATGCCAATGAAAATGGGAAACTTTGCACCTATCTTCAAAAAATGAAAGAAAGAGAGTGTGAGGAAATTGAAGTCCAGACAGTCTCACCTCCTTTTTCTAGAATTCAGTCCTATGAAGGAGAACAGCCAGCACAGAGCTGGAATGAGGTATATGAAAAATTTCACTAACACAGAAAGCATTTTTGGTTTTATGAAGGGGAAGTCATGTTTGACCAACCTTATAGCCTTCTAAGAGGAAGTGACTAGGTGGAGGCATGATAGTAGAGTGGTAGATGTGTTTTTTCTTGATTTCAGTAAGTCATTTGATACTGTCTCCCACAGCATTCTCATAGATAAGCTAAGAAAGTGTGGGCTTGACGATCAGGTAGTGAGGTGGATCAAGAACTGGTTGAAAGGAAGAAGGCAGAGAGTTGTGGTCAATGGCACGGAATCTAGCTGGGGGTCTGTGACTAGTGGAGTCCCTCAGGGGTCAGTGCTGGGACCAGTGCTGTTTAATATTTTCATCAACGACCTGGATGAGGGAACTGAGTGTACCCTCAGCAAGTTTGCTGATGACACTAAATTGGGAGGAGTGGCTGACACACCAGAAGGCTGTGTTGCCATTCAGCGAGACCTGGACAGGCTGGAGAGTTGGGTGGGGAGAAACTTGATGAAATTCAACAAGGGCAAGTGTAGAGGCTTGCATCTGGGGAAGAACAACCCCATGTACCAGTACAGGTTGGGGGTTGACCCACTGGAAAGTAGTGAAGGGGAAAGGGACCTGGGGGTCCTGGTGGATGGGAGGATGACCATGAGCCAGCAATGTGCCCTTGTGGCCAAGAAGGCAAATGGCATCCTAGGGTACATTAGAAAGGGTGTGGTTAGTAGGGCAAGAGAGATTCTCCTCCCCCTCTACTCTGCCTTGGTGAGGCCGCATCTGGAATATTGCATCCAGTTCTGGGCCCCTGAGTTCAAGAAGGATAAGGAATTGCTTGAAAGAGTCCAGCGCAGAGCCACAAAGATGATGAAGGGAGTGGAACGCCTTCCTTATGAGGAGAGGCTGAGGGAGTTGGGTCTCTTTAGCTTGGAGAAGAGAATACTAAGGGGTGACCTCATCAGTGTTTACAAATATGTAAAGGGTGGGTGTCAGGATGATGGAGCTAGGTTTTTTTCAGTGATATCCAGTGATAGGACAAGGGGCAATGGGTGTAAACTGGAGCATAGGAGGTTCCACGTTAACATCAGGAAGAACTTCTTTACTGTAAGAGTGACAGAGCACTGGAACTGGTTGCCCAGGTGGGTTGTGGAGTCTCCTACGTTGGAGATATTCAAGGCCCGCCTGGACAAGTTCCTGTGTGATGTACTCTAGGTTACCCTTCTCTTGCAGGGGGTTGGGCTAGATGATCTTTCAAGGTCCCTTCCAACCCTTGGGATTCTATGATTCTGTGATGTTTTTAAATCCTTTGCAAAAATGCTTATGTACCAGTGTCTCATATTTTAATAAATAATGAAAGGCAGAAAGAGAGTAAATCAGGTACTTATTTAACAGTTACAAGGACACCGGAACCAGCACTGGTTTGCCCCGACTAGAGCTTTCTGTCAAATTTTTCTCTATTTGTTTATAGATTTGAGTATTTGGCTTTGTACTTACTGTGATTTTCTCCAGAAAACTGAAAATCATGTACTGAAAATTATAGTCTTTCAGATGAAAAACTTTTTGCATTTGGATGAATAAAAAAGAAATACTTTTTGCAAAACCAGATTTGTTTTCCATACCTGTTTTGTGCCCAATAAAATTCCAGTGGAGCAGGAATTTTGTTCTTCATCTCACCTACTTTTATTTAAAGAGAAAAGAGAAAAATATTGCCTGAAGTCCATAAAATGCTGGTCTGGAATAAAATTATCCTGTGTATTTTTCTATCAGTCAGCTTGCCTAGATTTCTAGACAGTGCCTTGCCTCTGACACAGCCATATATAACATGATGTGTTTATATGTAACACATCATTGCTTGGATATGCGCTTGGTCATTGTGGTATAAAATTCAAATAGCTTCCATTTTATATTAAAGCACTAAAAAAATTACTTCCAAATTTCATACACAGCAAATAATACACAAATATTTACACAAATACATAAAACTGATGCTCCTGTAAAATTCACAGTGGTGACAGCAATTAAGTTTGCTGGTATTGATAATTTTGTTATTGAAAGTAAGTATTTAAGTCATCAGTGCTTATTTTAATTTACCAAGATTCAACCAAACAAAAAAGCAGATCTTTGTAATTAAGCAATCCTAATAGCATGGACTGAGAGACCCATCCCTCTACTGCTTCATTCAGTTCCTTATTAAATCTCCTTGTCTATATTTAGCCTTGTACACAGGAAAAAAAAAAAAAAGAAAAAAAAAAGAGAGAAAAACAGAGACTTCACTAGGCAGAGTCTCTTCAGATAGTGAAGGAACAAAACATTTGGTTTCTATATTTTTTTATTTTAGAAAACCCACATAAATTATTGATCTCCTACTTTGTGTTGTTTGACATAATATTTCTAAAACACCTAGAAACTACAACAAGCAGATTTCTGAAGCCAATGTCAGGGTGTTTCTTCAGCAGAGAGCTCAAGCAGAGATAAGCTTTATAGTTCCTTGTGTAGGGAAATACAAAGAAATCCAGCATGAATTAGCATCTGCTTGGAAGGACTGCTTGCATAGCAGGTATTGCAGTCTGGAGGCTGGAAATATATGTGAGGACAGCTGCCTCACCCTGCTTGTTATAAGGTGTGTAGATCAATTTTGAATTACCTGAATTAGCAGCGACAAGTTCAGATGAGGGAACTAGTTCCTTCTTACATTTTATAGGGTAATGAGAACTTTCATATAGGACAGAATGACACACAGCATTGTCCGATAGGATAGCACTGTCCCAATAGGACAGTATGATGCATTCCTTCCTCCCTCTGAATGTAAATACCTGCTTAGCCATCTTACAGAAAGATACAAATCTTTTCACAATCAGAACTTACCATTCCCTTCCCTTTCCTTCCTTCCCCTTTCACTTTTTTCCTAGTCAAATACAATTTTTTGAAATTACCCATGTTGTGAAGGCACTCCATGTTGTGCTAGGAATGTTAGTTGTAGCAAAACAAACTGCTAGACTGATCATAAGCACGCTTCACAATACGCCCTCATTTATTAAGGCAATTTACTGGCTCAATGCAACTGGTGGCATAATAGTCTTATATTTTCCCTTTAACTATGTTAGCATAGCTTAAAATCTGGGGTCTCAGTTTCTCAAAAATAATTATTACTGTAGAAAAACATAATAAATATATGATTAGAATTTCTTTAACTTTTTGAATGTTTTTTTTTAAGGACCAAAAGACTTAGTCAAAACATTTTGACTCCACTCTTTTTGCTTCAAGCAGATTGCCCTGAGATATCTGAGCTCATGCCAGCCTGGATTTTCCACTGCTGGTGTACACACAATCCTAGTTATGAAAAATGCCACCTGGACAGCCTTTGACTCATGTTCTGATTTAGTAAAAGGTTTGGGAGCTCCAGGTCTCAGCTATGCCAAGCAACTTCTCATTGCAAAATTTTTCATTACTGTTACTGGTCAGTAATTTTCACAGTGTTTGCAAATTTTAATTACAGAGGAATAGCTGCAGCCTTGATTGTTTTATTTAGCTGACTCCATGGCAAAGGTATGTTAAGGAATATAGGAAGATATATCTATCTCTAAGACTTTTTATAGTAACTTTACAAAATTTATGAATGACTCTGCTGATTTAATGTTTGATGAAAACATAAAATCTTTTAATGTATGCCTCTGCCTCTCTAAGCCTAGTGTATATAATATGTGAATTTTATAAGGATACAAGGTTATGAATCCTTATCACCTTGAACTATGAAGTCTCAATTTTTAATCACTGGTAACAGTTTCCAGTGTTGGTCATGGTGTCCTCCTGTAAGAATTGGATATAAGGTAATTATCTGCTCTTGTTTCTGGGGACATAATTTATTAGAATATTTTCTTGCACCTATATTGGTAAAAATGGATCAGTCAGTGAAACCTCTATATAAAATGCCAAACAAAGTCTTTATTGATTAGACACTACTTCTAGAACAATATTCAGCCTAAGGAACCAACTCTTTCACAAAACTAATTGCATAGCTCAAAAAAGAATAAGCAAAACAAAAAATAAAGTAAAATTCTCTCATTTAGAGTAGGGCTGAGACTGCAAAGTATTGAATACCACATGAAAGTGACTTCACATAAAGAATTGTAGGTGCTACATCAGCAACCTTAAGTACTGGAACAGAAGGAAGAAAAACTCCTCAACTCAACAAAGTTTGACATCCTTGTCTCTAAATTGGAGAGACATCAATTTGATAGGTGGACCACTTGGGGGATAGAGAACTGGCTGGATGGCTGCATGCAAAGAGTTGTGATCAATGGTTCAATGTCCGGCTGGAAACCAGTAATGAGTGGTGTCCCTCAGAGATCGGTGTTGGGACCAGTCTTTTTCAACATCTTTGTCACTGACATGGACAATGGGATTGAGTGCTCCCCCAGCATGTTTGCTGATGACACCAAGCTGTGTGGTTTGGTTGATACACTGGAGGGAAGGGATGCCATCCAGAGGGACCTTGACACGCTTGTGAGGTGGGCTGATGCCAACTTCATGAAGTTAACCATGCCAAGTGCAAGGTCCTGCACCTGGGTGGGAGCAATCCCAGGCACAGCTACAGGTTGGGCAAAAAGGAAATTCAGAGCAGCCCTGTGGAGAAGGACTTGGGGGTGCTGGTCAATGAGAAAATGAACATGAGCCAGCAGTGTGCACTCACAACCCAGAAAGCCAACCGTATTCTGGGCTGCATCAAAAGAAGCGGGACCAGCAGGTCGAAGGAGGTGATCCTGCCCCTCTACTCTGCTCTTGTGAGAACTCACTGGGAGTATTGTGTGTAGTTCTGGTGTCCTCAATACAAAAAGTATATGGAACTCTTAGAGCCAGTCTAGAGGAGGGCCACGAGGAAGATGAGGGGACTGGAGTACCTCCCATATGAATACAGGCTGAGAAAGCTGGGGCTGTTCAGCCTGGAGAAGAGAAGGCTGTGTGGAGACCTCATAGCAGCCTTCCAGTATTTGAAGCGGGCCTACAGGAATGCTGGTGAGGGACTATTCATTAGGGAGTGTAGTGATAGGACAAGGGGTAATGGGTTGAAACTTAAACAGCAGAGGTTTAGACTGGATATAAGGAAGAAATTCTTTCCTGTTAGGGTGGTGAGGTACTGGAATGGGCTGCCCAGGGAGGTTGTGAATGCTCCATCACTCGCAGTGTTCAATGAAGCCTAGGGTGGTATGTTTTAGTGTGAGGTGTCCCTGCCCATGGCAGGGGGGTTGGAACTAGATGATCTTGAGGTCTTTTCCAACCCTAACTATTCTATGATTCTATGATTCTAAATTGAAAATATTTGCCACATCTGAATGTTAGCGTGTTTTTCTGTTAAGGCTAATGCATACTTAGTGCAGTACAAGGCTATGAAACATATAAAATCAGCTATTTCTGACAGAGTTTGAAAATTTATATGTGGAGATGACACAAGCCATCTCTGGGAATAGTTATTCTGCTTCAGCAGCCTGTTAGCACGACACTGGCTGCCAGGGTGCTTTGCTGTGCTGTGATACTGCTGTACAGTATCAGTGGAGCTAAAAAGAGAAGTGAAATTCATTTGAGCTTGGGCTAATGACTGGGTGAGAGCTCCAGAAGAAAACACAACCACAAATGCATCCTTATGCAAAAATTCTTGCAGAGATTTTCACACATGAAGAAATATCTCATCTATAATTATAGTGAAAGAGAGGGATGCTACACTTTGAGCCTCTGCCTTGATTTTTACTGATTAATTTAGTTTCTCACAGATTCTCTTGAAAACAAATGTCCTAATACCAGTCATTCAACTCTCAGTGTCCTGATGTTCTATTAATATGAAAATGCTTGAGTTTACTTAATATGCTATAAGACATTGCCATGTGATCAAATGCTCTGTTGTCAATGGGACCATCCACACTTGGAATGATCCCACTCAACTTTACTTGGAAGTTAAATACAAGGAAGGTTTACAGGAAGTATGATGTTGAATACCAATATAATAACCATTCGGGTTACCAAGAACTTTTCTGGACAAGTGGGATAGATTTTATTCTGGACCACACAAACACAAAATAAATCTTTAATTGTTCTGTTTAGGTTAAGGGATTAATTAATCTCTCTTCATTTCAACCTACAAATGCATGCTTGTTTAGACATAAGATTAAATATTGTTGATGACAGGGAACATTTGCTCAAATGTTTCCTGAAATTGGTCCAAATAAAAAGAGAGATAGACACACACAGAGATAGGGAATTAATAGGAAAACCATTCCACTGCTTAAGAAAAAGCAAATCCCTGTCACACTTTTCAAAAGTGCTGATATTTCAGAAAAAGCAGATGGTTGTGTGTATGAAAGTCAAGAAGGAAAGGCTGGACAATAAGGGGAGCATGCAAGCAATGTAATTGGTTTGCCAGGCCAGAACACAGACTAGAGAGCAGACCAGGGTAAGTATTTTGGTATGCTGAGGGTCTTTCATTATCACCCTTATCCTGGAGTGAGATATCTAGTCAACTGCACAGAGAACTGGCAGCCTGATATATGAAATGTACCATGAAACTCTCACTCCTGCACCTCCTGTTGGACTCATCTTTTCCTCTAAACTTGTCTTTTGCATCAATGTGCTTTTCTATCATTTACTGATATTGTGCTCCTCCCTTTCGTGATGTAAAAGCTGACTGGCAGCTGTAAAGTCTGAAAGCTCCTCAGCTCTGCGGGACAAAAAGCTACAAATATTTTTTAGTGAAAATGTTAGCTGACAGAAGGAAAGGCAGGTTTGTGATTCATGAAACATTTTATAAGAAATTAAGAAATGTTGGTAGCACTAAGGTGTTTTGTAAGGAGCTTGACTTTCAGTGCTGAAATACTTAAGGTTTCATTCTCCTTGGAACTGGATACCTCTGTCTCAGGTTCCATACCCTCCTTCTGAGTTACCCCCACAGGCTGCAGCCGGGTACTGCCTGGGAGAATGCTGTTGACAAAAGCCAAAACCATGCCAATTTGTAGTTGAGCAAATGGCAACAATAATTGTGTGTCAGCATGCTCCCTCACCCTATTTCATGTACTGTTGCAGATATTTCCAAGTACCCTTCTGTAGGGAAATCAATACAGTGATACATAATAGAAACATAGAATCCTAGAATAGTTAGGGTTGGTAGTTCCATCCCCCCTGCCATAGGCAGGGACACCTCACACTAAACCGTGTCACCCAAGTCTCTGTCCAGCACGGTCTTGAACACCACAGGGTATGGAGCATTCACAACTTTCTTGGGCAACTGTCGTGGTTTAAACCAAGTCCGCACAGCTCGTTACTCATTCCCCCTCCATTGCTCCCCAACTACTGGAGAGTTAGGAAGGATAATCCAAAGAATGTAGCCCCCATGGGTTGAGTTAAGCACAGTTTAATAGCTAAGGCATAACATAACCCATGACTGCCATTACTACTACAAATAATAATGATAAAACCAATAACAAGTGAAGAGAATACAACACCTCACCAGCCACCGACCCATAACTCACCCCACCCTGCCCGGCCAAGCAATGAGCGATACCTCCTCCATCTCCCCAGAGCTCCAGCCCTTCCCAGTTTCTCCCAGTTACATCATGGGCATGACGGGCTATGGTATGGAATACTTCTTTGGCTAGCCTGGGTCAGGTGTCCTGTTTCTCCTTCCTCCCAGCCTCCCTTCCTCCCTGGCAGAGCATGAGGCTCAGAAAAGGCCTTTGACAAACCAAACATTTGAGCAGTAACTCGCAACATACTTGCTATCAGCAACCATTCTCAGCCCGAAAGTCAAAACACAGCACTGCACCAGCTACCAAGAAGGAGAAAAATGACTGCTACTGCTCAAACCAGGACAGCAACCCTTTCCAGTGCCCCAGCTCTCATAAACTTACTGAAGAAAGAATCCCCCGAAACAAACAAACAAACAAAAAAATAATCAAACAAGCAACATATGCAGTGCCGTGTTTGGATATGGCAGAGATTTAATCTGGGTTAGCACAAAAGTACTTTGGTTAATAAGCTATGTTTCATAAATCATACAGAGTGGTCCAGGCATTGTGCTACACTGAGCCGTGCAAGT
Organism: Melopsittacus undulatus; assembly: GCF_012275295.1. Taxonomy (NCBI): domain Eukaryota; kingdom Metazoa; phylum Chordata; class Aves; order Psittaciformes; family Psittaculidae; genus Melopsittacus; species Melopsittacus undulatus. Next base: position 17,560,765 of record NC_047527.1, read on the forward strand.
CCTGATTCTGGGTTGCTTTCAGCCAGGAAAGTATATTTTTATGGTCACCCCTAGCACTCCTTACCACAATGGACTCAGTTCACTAAGACATGGAACGTTATGGATCTCATTGACTTCCTCCTGCAATGGCTTATGAGAACAATAGAAAACCCCATGGTTTTAATGGGAAAATTAAGCACTCTAGATACATATGGAATGGGAAAGTGGTTGAGTGAGTATTCTAACTATTTAGTATATTAAGGAGAGATTACAGGATTAAGTAAAAGAAAAAAAATAAAATAGTCGTGCGTTAGATAAGACTAAATAACTGAAGAAACTAGGGCAACTCTTTCATCTTTATATTGCTTTCTGCAATCCAGGTCACATACTGGTATTGATTTACTACTTGCAAATGATTTGATAATCACTACAAAATGAAGTTGCTTTATCACATTTTTTACATCCATCTCAATTACACACAAACCTTCAATATTGCTTACTCATTTAGAAGTCAGGGCAGCAATATAAGAACTGGAAAGACATAGAATTTGCTCCTCATCTTGGAGCAAAGTAGGGTACAGACAAGTAAGTTGGACAGTATAGGAAACTTCCCTTATATCACCTAAATTGGCTTTGCAAGTATTGGTATATCTGCCGTTTCTCAGTGGCACAATATTACAGTTCCCTATAAATAGGAAAACAAATTACATCTAATATAGTACACTTTAAATTATACTATGATCTAAATGAATCATGCATACATAGATCTAAATGGATCAGTAATTAGTTTCCAGAATATCTAACTGTGAAGTGTGTTTTTTTCTTCAATTTTTACCTAGTAAACAATAGTACTCAGAGGCTTTGAAACATACCAAGTATGGGAGAAGTTAGTAATACATCCAAAAAAACATACTTCTATTCATTAGGGAACAAAGGAATTCCAAAGCAAACAAACAAACCAAAAAAAATCTGTACTCAATAGAATTTTCCATAGTACCCTGTAATTTGCAGCTGTATATCTGGTGTGAGTTCCGTATATGAAAATTCAATAAAGAACTGTGATAGCAGCCCTATTTAGGTCACCAAAGGAATGAGAAATTAATCAAATGAAGTCACTCTGTGGTAATGTTTGCTCAGCAGTAACATGACACAAAGGCATATTCACACAGTTTACTAAAGCTTAATTCATCTGGATACTTGTGATCAAAGGCTTCTAATAATTACAAAGAAATGTCGAGGTTGCAACATTCTGGCTAGAGTGAATCAAAGAGAGGAGGAGTAAGAAAGAAGGAGCAAAAGGAGTAAGAAGCCCAGCAATCAAATAGCATCTCCAAAATTGCTTTTCCCAGGAGGGAAAAAAAAAACCCAAAATACAGCCCCAAAACAACCTACCTTCCCTTTTTTCCAGAAAATGCATTTTCTGAACTAAAAACCAAAGCAGTTGCTCTTATTTATTCTTTCAGGATTTCTGTGATTGTCACAGTGCAATGGTGGCACCTATTGGTCTATGATATATGTGAAAATCACGCTCTGCAAAGTGTATTTTTTTCTAAATTAATACAGTCCACTTTGTTTCTGCATGTTGAGAGCAGCACTAGAATGACAATTCCTGCACTGAGGTGACAGCATGATTCATAGTAATAGCTCTGAAATTAGTAATTTCTGATTCAGGATTCTTCCCACATGTTGTGACTATATTCTTGAATTGAAGCAACTGCTACAGAACTGATCTTTTAACAGGTAGTGGGTCTATCAGTTCCCTCCAGAGTAACTGGATGGGTGTCACCTTCTGTGCATTAGTAATTTTCTCTGATGTTTTCTGAGAATAAGGGCAGCGTACAAGCAAGAATAGGTAATGGAAGTTCTGTGTAAGTCAAGCTGTGCAAAATAGGGTTTGCTGTTTATTAATCTGTCAGAAGGAAGAGTATACAGAAAAAGCTGAGGTGGTATGGGGAGATAGGCATAGGTTCACATTTGTCCCAGAGATCACTGTCCTGAACAAGGGATGCTAATCAAGGACATTGGGGAGCTATACTTCTTTCAGCAAGTTTGTATGTGTAGGCAAAAAAGATCTGTGCAGTTTTGTTTTCTCCTGACTTTTCTTACTAGGATAAAGGCCTTTCCAGGAAAGGACAGTGAGAAAATGAGTTTGTTCACTACAAGAATAAAAGATAAATGCTTGGGAACATCAAAGTGATTCAAAATACAAAAAACTGATTCTGCTTTGAAGAAATAAGGAACCTCAGCATGGCCTTTTCCTTTTCCTCTTTCTCCTTCATCTGCCCTTCTGTTCCTTTCTCTTCCCTTTCCTTTACTTCCTGCTGTTGCCTTTGCCTTCTCTCCTGAATCACTTTAATAAAAAAAAAAATAAATAGCATACACCTCCGCTTCTTCATACATATAAAATAAACTGACTCTGTGCTATTTTTATTGAAAAGAATTTAAAATTTAGGTACCCTATTTAATTTTGAATCTGTTTCAGAACTGGAGAGTTATACAGACAAATCAACATTTGTAGTAGGGTGAGACAATTATGACTTAGTACTACCTCAGGCAATAACTGCATTCATATTTAATTGAGAAAGGGAACTTAGTTAAATATATGAATGCTATAAAGGCAAAATTACAAGCAGCAGAATGGTTAAAATGTTTTCAAGTGTGAGAGAATATTTTGAGATACACCATATTAGAATGTCAGGAAAAAAGTAAAGGAACAAAACAAAAGCCTGCATAGTTGCATAAAAGAATAAAAATTATGGTTAGACGTATGATAACCTTTTTTTTCTAAAAGTGGAAACTATTCCCAAATAATGTACAAAAGAGCAAAGATTCTGACAAGTTAACAATAAAACTGTAAAAAGTGAGGGCAGAAGACATATAGGCAGGAAAGTGAAAACTATCAATAAAATCTTTTTCACAGCTTTGTGAGGAACATGAGAGAGAAACTGAGGGATAGTGGTCAAAAGGATCATTCAAGGAAACAGGTGAAAGAAACTCTAAAATAATTATTTATTTTAAAGATAAATAAAAACCGGTAAAGGCAATTTCTTTCCAAAGGCTTTCTTTGTAGTATCACTTTAAGGAATGATCTCTCCCTGATGATAGTGAAAAAATTGATAAACTGTAAAAGAAAGTTTTTAAGATCAAATACTATTTAAAAATATAAAAACCTGAATATTTACTCTGATATAGGCTGTGGACAACAGATATTTCAGATAAATGCATAAATGTAATGTACAAATATATTAGAGCTGGTTTTCCCTAGACTGATTTGATAATGATCCTATAAAATCACAAACCTGTCACTAAAGGTTAGACAAAACTAATTCATGATTTAATCTTGGCCATACGAAAACTCACTAGATTTCTTATATGACAGTATAATGCATAAATGACTGCACACATTTGCAACTGTATTGGACCCTCAGTGAGTTATGACTGTTGGCTAAATCCCTTTCTTGAGCTTTTAGGTGATTCTTTCAGATTTGGAGATTGCTAAACCTGGTGCCTTACTTTTCTTCACTTAAGAGATCCAAAGGGAAATAGTTTTCTAACTATCAGCATAATCTGATAATACGCCATAATGCCTTAATCGTAATGAAATGGTTTTGTAATAAATATATAGAGAGTATAAACAACATAGTAACTTAGTTGCCTGACCAGCTTATTTAGTTCTTTTTAACTTAAGTTTCATTTTGGATGCAATTAAATAAACATTTAATATTATATTTCTCTATATTTTTGTGTCATGTAAGATATAAAGACAGAAAAAGAAACGATATTATATATATATATTTCTAAGAACACTCAGAACCCTTCAAAACAATATTCCTTTAAAATCTGTCCTGAAAATGCTGCTACAAAAAATGTGAAAGAATCACTGAATATGAAAATTAACAGCTAGATGAACTATGACTTTAATATTGAGGAAAAATTTGACTCTCAACGCAACATTTCTTCAGCTTGGGTTTTTATGACCAAGCTAGCTTTTTAGTTATAAATAATTCATACCAGTTTTTCCATATGGTCAGGAGTAAACGCCATTGTAAAACTTTAAAAGACAAATTGAAAAGGTTTATAAAATTTGAAGTTAAACTTCTGTTAAAAGTTCATGAACAGCTCTTATATTTTTGAGTGTATTTCACTTACTGTATCCATCTTTTAATTCAAACAAAAGCAAATGAACTTCAGTGTGAGAAAAATTAATTATCTCAAAGTATACACTATTATTTAATGGATAAGTTTTCTTGGGTATTCAAGAGGCAGGAAGCAAAATCAATTGTGTTCAGACAAAGGATTCCCTTCTGTCATATGAACTGGCATTAATATTTGGTGGTTTTATTAACTTTTAGTAAGTTTAAAAAAGAATCATAGAATGGTTTGGGTTGTAAGGGTCCTCAATGACTATCTAGTCCCAACCCCCCAGCCATGGGCAGGGACAAACTCCACAAGACCACATAGCTCAAAGCCCCATACAACACTGCTGGGCATATGGCAGCCACAGCTTCTCTGGGCAAGCCGTTCCTGTTCTAAGAAGAATTTTTTTCCTAATATCTAATCAGAATGGGTGCTCTGAACTGATCAAACAGATATTTCATGCCATATGATATCATGTTCAGCACTAAAAACAGTGTAATCTATTTCATATGTGATTTTTCAAATGAAATGTCTGTCACAGAAGTTAGCTGTTTGATAAAAGTAAAATGGGTCAGTTTCAATTTTAACTTTAATGTATCCATCTAAAATATTTTTCTTATGAATAGGACTGATCATAAATGCAATTCAAATTCTGCAGAAAATACAGATAGGAGAGAGTTGTGTGGAAGACAACTTCCTCTTGCAAGTAATAGAGGAGATGTCAAGGAGCTGTGCTATATTTGACCTCGTGCAACCAACAGGGAGGAGCTGGTTGAGAATGTGATCCTCCAGGGCAGCCTTGGCTGCAGAGATCAAGGGATAGTCAAGTTCAAGATCCTCAGGACAGTGAGAAGGGCACGAAGCAAGCTCACTGCCCTGAAGTTTAAGAAAGCAGAATTTGGCTTCTTCAGGAACCTGATTAGTAAAGTTTCATAGGATAAAGCCCTAGAGGGCAGGGGAGCCCAAGACTCTTGGTTAATATTCAAGAATGACTTGCTTCAAACGCAACAGTGTTGAAACCCGATTAGAAGGAAATGCAGCAGCAGGGCCAGGAGACCTTCATGGTTGGATAAGGAGCTGCTGAGAATACTTAGAAAACAAAAAAGAAGATTATAGAAGGTGAAAGCAAGGACAGGTGGCATGGCAAGAATGTTCTCTGCGAAGGCAAGGACCAGGTTAGGAAAGCTAAGACCCAGGTAAAATTGAGTCTGGCCAGGAATGTCAATAGTAACAGGAAGGGCTTCTATAGGCATGCTGCCACCAAAAGAAAGTCTAAGGAAAAAGTGGGCCCTTTCCGGAACCCATCAGGAGAACTGGCTACACAGGATTTGGAAAAGGCTGAGGTTCTCAATGACTTCTTTTGCCTCACAACAAGTGCTCTGACCACACCACTCTTGGATGCCTTGGAAGGCAGATGAAGGGATTGTGAGAATGAAGACCTTAGGCCCAATGTATGAGAGGATCAGGTTTGAGATCATCTTAAGAACCTAAACATGCACAAGTCCATGGGACCTGATGAAATCCATCCACACGTTCTGAAGAAGCTGGCGAATGAAGTTGCTAAGCCACTGTCCATCACATTTGAAAATCGTGACAGTCAGGTGAAGTTCCCAAAGACTGGAAAAAGAGAAATATAACTCCCATTTTCAAGAAGGGAAAAACAGAAGACCCAGGGAACTACAGACCAGTCAGTCTCATCTCTGTGGCTGGCAAAATCTGGGAGCAGATTCTCCTGGAATTCAGGCTAAGGGCATGGAAAAAGCAACAAGGTGCTTGGTGACAGCTAACATGACTTCACTAAGGCGAAATGTTGCGTGACCGATTTGGTGGTCTTCTATGATAGGGCTGGAGAACTGACAGATAGGGGCAAAGCAGTTGACTTCATCTACCTGTACATGTGCAAAGTGCATGAAACTGTCCGTCATGACATCCTTGTCTCTAGAGAGACATAAGTTTGCTGGATAACCACTTGGCTGTTAAAGAACTGGCTGGATGGCCACAAGCAAAGAGTTGTGGTCAATAGTGCAATGTCCAATTGTAAACCAGCAATGAGTGTGGTCCATTAGGGGTTGGTGTTGGGACTAATATTGTTCAACATGTCCTCATCTGGAGTACTGTGTACAGGTCTGGTGTCCTCAATATAAAAAGGACATGGAACTGTTGGAACAAGTCTAGAGGAGGGCCATGAGGATGATGAGGGGACTGGAGCACCTCCCATATGAAGACAGGCTGAGAAAGTTGGGGCTGTTCAGCCTGGAGAAGAGAAGGCTGCATGGAGACCTCATAGCAGCCTTCCAGTATCTGAAGGGGGCCTATAGGAATGCTGGTGAAGGACTATTCATTAGGGACTGTAGAGATAGGACAAGGGGTAATGAGTTGAAACTTAAACAGCAGAGGTTTAGATTGGATATAAGGAAGAAATGCTTTCCTATTAGGGTGGTGAGGCAGTGGAATGGGTTGCCCAGGGAGGCTGTGAATGTTCCATCTCTGGCAGTGTTCAAGGCCAGGTTGGATGAAGCCTTGGGTGATATGGTTTAGTGTGAGGTGTCCCTGCCCATGGTAGGGGTGTTGGAACTAGATGATCTTAAGGTCCTTTCCAACCCTAACTATCCTATGATTCTATGATCTTTGTCAGCAACATGGATTGAGTGCTCCTTCAGCAGGTTTGCTGATGACACCAAGCAGTGTGGTTTGGTTGATACACTGGAGGGAAGGAATGCCATTCAGAGGGACCTTGACATGCTTGTGAGGTGGACCAGTGCCAAACTAATGAAGTTCAACAATGCAAAGTGCAAGATCAAACACCTGGGTCAGCTCAATCCCAGGCACAGCTACAGGTTGGGTGGAGAATTGATTCAGAGGAGCCCTGTGGAAATGTGCTTGAGGGTGCTTGTTAATGAGAAACTGGACAGGAGCCAGCAGTGTGCACTTGCAGACCAGAAAGACAAATAAAATGGGGGAAATCCAGGTTAGATATAAGGAAGAAGTTCTTTACTGTGAGGATGGTGAGGCATAGGAATGAGCTGCCCAAAGAAGCGGTGAATGCTCCATCCTTGACAGTGTTCAAAGCCAGGTCAGACAGTGCATTGTACAACATAGTCTAGGGTTAGGCATCCCTGCCCATGGCGGGGGAGTTGGAACTAGATGATCTTAAGGTCCTTTCCAACCCTAACTATTCTATGATTCTATGACTTAGGTAAATAAAAAACATAATTGGTATACACTTTTGTAGTGTTTGTATCCATTATGTGAAAAGCCGTCATATAAACTTCACAGAAAAGTAATTATGTAGTAAAAATCTATTACTGAAACCAAATTCATAGAATCATAGAATAGTTAGGATTGGAAAGGACCTTAAGACCATCTATTTCCAACACCCCTGCCATGGCCGGGGACAACTCACACTAAACTATATCACCCAAGGCTTCATCCAATCTGGCCTTGAACACTGCCAGGGATGGAGCATTCACAGCCTCCCTGGGGAACCGATTCCAGTACCTCACCACCCTCACAGTAAAGAATTTCTTCCTTATATCCAATCTAAACCTCTGCTGTTTAAGTTTCAACTCATTACCCCTTGTCCTATCACTACAGTCCCTGGTGAATAGTCCCTCACCAGCATCCCTGTAGGCCCCCTTCAGATACTGGAAGGCTGCTATGAGGTCTCCATGCAGCCTTCTCTTCTCCAGGCTGAACAGCCCCAACTTTCTCAGCCTGTCTTCATATGGGAGGTGCTCCAGTCCCCTCATCATCCTCATGGCCTTCCTCTGGACTTGTTCTAACAGTTCCATACCCTTTTTATATTGAGGGCACCAGAACTGCACACAAAACTCCATGGAGTTCTCACAAGAGCAGAGTAGAGGGGCAAGATCAAATCCTTCGACCTGCTGGTCATGCTTCTTTTGATGCAGCCCAGAATACACTTGGCTTTCTGGGCTTCAAGTTCACACTGTTGTCTCATGTTCATTTGCTCATCAAGCAGCACCCCGAAGTCCTTCTCCACACGGCTGCTCTGAATTTCCTTTTTGCCCAACCTGTAGCTGTGCCTGGGATAGCTCCGACGCAGGTGTAGGACCTTGCACTTGTCATGGTTAATTCAAGTATACAAATAAATTACTATACCTTTGTAGTTATTTTCTCAATACCAGAAAGTAAAATCTTGAACATCAATATAAAAATAATCAAGACTAAGTTATATCTTGGCTTGGAAGACTTAAACTAAAAATCTTTATTTTTCTGGACTCTTGGTTATTCCTCCATTTGTGTGAGATAGTCCCATTTTCACTTCTGAAAAGAACTGTAACTATTTTCAGACAGTTTTTACACAATCTCAACATTAATGCAAGATTGTTATCACAGTTCTTGAGCCCAAAAGATCTGAATATATTTATGAAGTTTTGTTTTATAATTAATTCAATTATGATCAAATAATAATTCCTGTAGATACTGTTCTTTTTCTTTTATGTCCAACTTCTGTTCATATCAACCACTCTGCCTGTTAAACAGAAATGACTCTACCATGGAGCTGCAATCACACATGCCACCAGGCAAGCACACATTAGATTCAATGCTGTAGAAAAGAGCTTACTTTAGCATTGCCTGGATTTTCATTTCTAAAAGAAAGTTCATTATGACTGCAAGTAGTTATTGGTCTGTGTTTGAATAGGCAACACCTCACATGCTACTAAATCAGTCCTGTGAACTTTGGTTCCTTTAAGGAATAGTTATATCACTGAAAGAAATCAAAAGTAATTCTGAATACTATGTAATTTTAACATATGTAATGTTTTTTCCATAAAACAAGAATGTCTTTTTCTGTGATTTCTTGCTTAAAAATCATTCATATTGGTTTTCATAATTATGTTTAAAGACATCCAAATTGAAAAGACAATACTTCCCAATCTAGGCAGTTTTAGTACATGTCTCCACAATCTAAAGATTAGAAGGAAAATTGAAGTAATTAAGCTTAATGTTCACAGTCTGACTAACAAATGAAATTGAATATCTTTATCTTTCTGTATATCTTGTAATTTCTTTTAAGTGCCACTGTATATTATCTTGATTTCTTTTTCTTTTTTAGATAAACATCATGCCCAGCTCCACAATCATCACTCAGACATTTCTCAGAGAGAATTCTCATTAAAAAAAATATATATATATATTACATTCAAGGAAAAGACTTCATTCCACTTGTTATTATTCCCATTAAAATTAAAGTCGATATCCCCATCACCGAACTTTACATTTTGTTAAACCTTTCTGGAAAAAAAAACATATGAGAATTGTTAATAACCAATAAAGCAGAAAACCAATCCTTCATGTGCAACCACTTTTGCCACCTAGTCATTTTACCCGTGTGATAAAATACAGCTATAATTTAACAGATAAGACAGTGATGTCTACCATATTAATGAAATCAGCAGTGTAAATTGTGAATAAAAAAACCCAAACTTTGCTCTGGGCAGAGTATACAAATAGCAATAAACATTTTCAATGAGCATAAGAGATCAATAGGATATTACTCTTATAATTTTATCTATGTGATGTTACCTGTATCAGTTCTGTATCTTCCTCTCTCTGATCCAAGGTTCAATACTGACTCACAGGGAAAAACATCATTCACTCAACAATGACCACTGCTGGGAACACTTGCATAACAATTTTTCAGGAAATATATCTCTTAGATTATGGTTATCAGCTTCAGTGACCTATTAAGGTCAGAAGTCAAAATTATGCGTGACAGGGTGTTACTACAATCTCAAATATACTTTTGTAAGGTCTGGGTTTTTTTCTGAGGCTTAGAGCCTGATCTTTATTTATCGATCTATTTAATGTACTCCATCTCCACATCTGTCCTTCTTTTGCTCTTCAGTTAACTGGAAGATTTACTTAAGTCTCGAGATCCAGCTTCCTTCATGAATCTTCTTACCTCACAGTCACCGCAGAAGAACCATTATGGTTTACAGCCACTTGGACTTTGCATTGATTCAGCCAAAATTATGTTGGCTATATACTGAAGCAGAAAACTTTTCCTCATAATGATCTCATTAGACTGTGATGAATAATCTCCCTGGGGATGTCATCAAAGCCATGTCATCGGCATTATTTAAAGTTTCTACAACTCTTAATCACTTTTATTATAACATTGTCTGTGAACCCAGGCCAAGATTGCAAATCCCATTGTACTGGGTCCATGGTTAAGAGCAGTCCTTGCCCTGAAGAGTTTAACATCTAATTAGATTAGACAGCTGCAACAGCAATGCTCAAAGGGTTGCAAAGATTTTTAAAGCTTGCCACAGGTTTGCCACCAATACCACCACAGGCCTAAAATGTAAACTCCATAAAATAGCAGGACCAGGATTTTCAAAGAAATCTGAGGTTTTCACACAAAACAGGAAACAGGTGCCTGAAGTAGGATAGAGTCTAGAAGTTTGTATTAATCATTCTCACCCTCCCTCTTTTTGATTTGCACTGCTATTTTCATCTCTAGGAAAGATTTGTTTCCTTATTATACAGCAAATAATGCTTTATCTAACTCCTTCACTTAGAAAGACTGACATGTTTAAGTAACTATAAATTACATGCATACCTGCGATGAGTGTAAATAGTTTTTACTGTAGTTCTGTCCAAATACAACCTAAATCTTGATACACACATTTACATACGAAAACATAAATATACATTGGTGCCTGATGGTATAAGCATTATCAATGACACAAAGGATTTAACCCCTGGCTCACCAAAGAGAGGAAAAAATGTGCAGTCACCCAGATCTGAAAACTGCTATATATACAGCACACTTCAGTGGGCATCTTAGCACTGTCACAACACATTCACATAACTTATATTATTTATATTATTATTATAATAATATAATATTATATAATATATTTTTATATATATAATTATATAATTATAAAAATTATAGAATATATAATTTTATGTTTTAAATATTATATATAATGTATATATACATATATAATATATACTTTCATAATTTTACAATATTTTATAATATAATAAAAATATAATATTATTATATTATTAATAAATTGTTTATACCATTCTCAACATTGTGGTACTCAACTTTCTCAGAGAGCGACATTAGGCAGTGTCACCACTATATTTTGGTTATGGTTTACTCTACTTTGTCCTTTCCTTAAAGAGAAATTCTGCATGCAGCAGTGTAATATGGTTTAGTAGTGTTGCATGAATATGAGAAACAGTGTAAGAGAGAGCCTGTTTTCTTCAGCTTCCCACAGATACACCAATATGAAAGCATATGTGAATATGCACGCATGTCACCTTCTTGCGTGGAAAAATGAGAAAACCTAATTAAATGTTTACACACCTGTGGATTATGTATAATTTACCCACAACTCATAAAATGTACATAACAGAAATTATACATAATTTTAATTGTATATCACGATATATCAGTGTATTACTTTCATCATTGTACCTATTTTCTATGTACTCTAACTTTGTGCATTATTACCACCTGGCTATATTTAGTATTAAGTTTCTCTAAATGTTGAAAAACGCATTTAGGAATACCTCACATGGCACCAATTAATTTAACAGAGTTATTGTCTAGTGGGCTGGGACAGAGGAAATAGAGTACATGGGTTGTCTATGAGACACAAAGCATGTGTGCGCCTTGTGACAGTATTTCAGTGATTAAGCAGAAAGCATAGGTCCTGTTAATGCTTCATAGGGAAAATTAGGCTTAAACTTTTCCAGAATTCTTTCAAGTAAATTGTAATAAGAAAGCCATTGAAGAGAAGATCAAAGATATTCTTTCTTGAGGGACTTAAAATCTATGTTGCATTTTCATCCAGGAGAGTTTTATTTAAGTTATTCTTGCACATAAACTTCTGTTGCTGAAATCATGTAACCTTTAAATAAATTATTAAATAGCCAAAGGCTAGTGAAGAATGGCATTATAGCCTAATTATAATGGAATTCCCCAGACTTCAGAATACCTAGATCCTGATGAAAGGACCTTATGATTTTTTATATTTATAATAACAGTCTGAGTACTTTGGTAGCTAGTTCAAAACAAAAAAAAAATCAGTTTAGTAAACTGTTAACTGGCTATGGAGAAAAATGGTCAGATATTATCTTAAAACATCTAAGAAAGCTAAGAGAAGTGTTTTGATTATTTAGATAGAAAAGAAAGACTCAATATGGAAGTATATTGGGTTTACACTTTATATTGTGAAGAAGGGAGGGGAGGTGAATTGTTTTTAATTTTGTCTCTGTTACCATCCTACTCCATTTTTAGTTGTGAATAAATAAAATTAATTTCCCTAAATCATGCTTGTTTTGCCAGTGATGGCAATTGTTAAGCCACATGTTTGTCCTTATCTCGGCCTGGGAGCATTTTCATCCTATTTTCTTCTCTTGCACTGTGGAGAAAGGGAGTGACAGAGCAGCTGGGTGGGGGTCTTTCACAGCAGGAAGAAAATCTTTCAAGGATGTATGGAATGGAAAGTGAAAATGACCCGAAAGGACAGTGGACTCAGCTGTGCCTCAACTTATAAAAAAAACCAAACCAAACAAACAAGAATTAATTCATAGATATGAAGTGGTTATGTTTATCAGATTGAAATCATGACTTTAACCGGAGTGCTAAATAGAGATTATTAGTAACAGGTGTATTGCAGCATATTATAGTTCTGTTTTTTCATGAATACAGATATTTAAACAAGAAATACATTAACTGCATAGAAAATGTAATAAATTCTCAAAAAAAATCTGTGTCTGTATACATGAAAAACAATTTGTGTCCCAATATTTTCCCAATATAGCCTGAAACTCATGAAATAAATTTGCTATCTGGAAAAGAATATATGCCATCATAGTAAAGAGTTGTAAGAGCAAGTTCTTCAGAATTTTCTCTCTATGACTTTTGGATATTTGAATAGTGATAAATATATGCAGAGTACCTGAGCTTTTTTAAAGATAGCTTCAAAATAAACAACATATAAATAACAAAAAATGGCCTCATATTGTTTCAGGTACTTCTTTTCCATCCTTACAGCATGAATTTATATGAAACAACATGAAAGATAGCAAAAACAGTTAATGGAATGACTTAGCTGAAGGTCATGAGTTTACATACATATAAGCCCATTTGGCTGACATTTAGAACTGTTTCTCACAATTTTAGCTTTAAAATTTGCTACTCTAAACAAGTACTAATGGAAATATTGAACTTTTTCAAGATCATTTAACATATGAAATGGAAAGGAAATCACCTGAAAAAGAAGACACAATTTTTTTTTATTTTATTTTCTTTTTTTGTGATGCGTTTTGGACAAGATCCTTTCCTAACATTACCACGAAATAGGTAGTCTAAAAAAATAGTTTATGTCAATGGAAAAAATAATCTCTTCACCTGCAGTAGCACTGCAATTAGATGTAATATTTTTCTTTGTGAAAAATGGCTTTCTATGACGCAACAGACGTAGACTATTTCAGGGTATAGATGATTATGTTTTCCAGTGACTCAATACAAATTTCAAAGAATGAAAGAATGACTGCTTTGGTAGCTTGGTTCAGTTACTGGATATTTTCCAGCATGTAATATCCTTTTCTCCTTTATAGCAGCTCCACTGAAAACAGTTCCTCTATAGCTGACTTAAACATGAGCAGCACGATAACAAAAATACTTTTGCAAGGCAATAAATGCAACCACCCACTAAATTAGAAAAATAAACTGCTTAATCTTGTCTAGCATATTCTTGATGTTGTACAGTAGGTCCCATCAGTCTGTTCAAGTTGTTATTGCATGGTGTTTTGTCATCAGGCAATGAAATAAATACATGGCAATAACTGAGATGCTAAAATGATACATATATAAGGGTGTCACACAGAAAGATTCAGAAATTAAGGAAGATACTGTTTTCAGCTGAATTTAAATGAGATTATGCTTTCTTGATAATTAATACCAACTTAAACTAGATCTATGTATATGGTGATGGATCTACCATATAACTTTCAGTAATACATAAGGTGCATTATTAAATCAAATTGCTTTTCTTTCTCAGAATCAATTCAGACTGCTTTTGCTGATATTCAGAGATACAGTTTAAAATGTTTTTCAACTGTAATTTTGAGTGTATTCAGGGACATAAACATACACATAACATGGGTCTATGCACATTCTTTGCTGGAAGTTACCGTACAGCAGTGTTTACAACTTTTCAGTGAAAGGAGGGGCTGAGGCTTTCAAGATAACAGTTCATTAATCCAGAAAGTTCCAATATTTTCTATCTTGCTTATAACTTAAATACAACATCTAGCAATAGAACAATTATGGGTTTTCATTCTACAATACAGTACAAATTTAATTAAGTGATGCACATTCTAAATAAAGAAAAGCATTTAATCTCCTGACATTTCAACTGGGAAAATTCAATCAAAGGAACAACGGAGCATAGCCATTTTGCATATTTCTTTTACTCTTGATCTCCAAAGTGTTATTTATTAGCCTGTATGATATTCCACAAATATTCTGCCAGCCTTAGACAACTTAAATAAGAATTAAACATATATTTGTGACAGATAAAAATGTCATCATTCACTTTATCTCATCCATTGAGAAATTTTATTTTAATTATATTAAATTCCAGGCCAACTGCAATATAAATTTAAAAGATTGTTTCATACAGAGCAAAAAGAACACCACCAGCTCATGCTAACTTACCATAATAAGGTATTTTCAATAATAGTTACATAAAGGTTATAACACTTTAGATAGTTATGAATCATAGAATCATAGAATGGTTAGGGTTGGAAGGGACCCCAAAGATCAGCTAGCTCCAACCCCCTGCCACGGGCAGGGGCACCTTCCACTAGACCAGGTTGCTCTAAGATCCATCCAACCTGTCTTCCATGGATGCAGCAGCCAGAACTTCTCTGAGCAACCTGTTCCAGTGCTTCAACACCCTCACACTAACTAATTTCTTCCAAATACTTGACCTAAATCTATCCTTTTTCACTTTAAAGCCATTACCCCTATACCTATCCCTACCTGCCCTTCTAAAAAGAGCCCCTTTAGGTACTGGAAAGCTGCTATAGGGTGTCCCTGAAGCCTTCTCTCCCCTAGGGTGAACAAGACCAGCTCTGTTGGCTTCTCTTCATAAGAGACATGGTCCAGGCCTCTGATCACCTTCTTTCTTTTGTCCTCACTAAAATAACTGCTTCCTTCCTTCATTCTTACCATGTTTTTCCTCATTTTCGTGCATTAGTAATTAAAAACAAATTGGTAAAGCTGCAAGTGTTTAATTAACATAGCAAAAAACTATTTTAATTCTTCTGGGATATAATTTTGACTCAATCACATTTAGAGATGATGAGAGGTACCTTTCATAGTTCCCTCTTGGGAAGTTATGTGTTCAAGTCACGTTTACATAAAAAGATTTGTTTGCATAGCTCCCTGTACACCATTTTGAAGATCTGCTTCTTGGAATATCAAGTTATATTTTATTTGATAGCTGTGAAGTCTGCCAATAATAACAGAATGAATTTCATTGTTTGCTCGTCCTTTAGTTCAAAATTAGCATTTTGCAAGTTATTTAACTTAGACTGATATGCAAATAGGAACTGACACTGCAAAGGCTTTCAAATACCTTTACTAAAATATTATCATGTTTAGAAATCCCTGATAGCATTAGGTGGTTGGGATTTTTTATTACTATGGGAAATATTTTATTTATTAATTTTAAAGTCTCTATTGCGCAAAGAGAAAAACTAAATAGTCAATTAAGATGAACAAAAATAGTGACACTTAAAATCAGATTTGATGGTGAAATGTGCACTTTATGTAGCTGAACTTCATAAAATTAAGTCAAACAGATTCTTAAGCCAGGAAACTATTAATCTATTTATATTCAAATTGAGGAAAAATAGAGATTCTCAATTTAGGGGTCATACTACAGAGTCACAATCAAAATGAAAGCAACTGCTGCAATCAACAAAATCTCTTTATCATGTGTTTTTATATTTGTAAATATGTTTATATATATGGACATATAAAGATATATATAGATCTTAGCATTAACTGAATCCTAAAGAAAATATGAAGCCTCTAGTTGAAATCAATGTGATAGTCATTGTTCCTTACAGGATGAAGCAATGT
The DNA here is from genome assembly GCF_012275295.1 of Melopsittacus undulatus. Taxonomy (NCBI): domain Eukaryota; kingdom Metazoa; phylum Chordata; class Aves; order Psittaciformes; family Psittaculidae; genus Melopsittacus; species Melopsittacus undulatus. The sequence continues at coordinate 17,577,029 of NC_047527.1, forward strand.
TTCTTTTCTAATTGGAGAAATTTATTCAAACCATAGCCTCTAAGTTGGTGGCACTTCTCAGTATTTTAGGTCAGATCATTTTGCTGCTCTGCCACTCTAGTTGTCTTCTTTTTCTGATAGTTTATCATTTTGTTCATGTCCCCTTCTATAACCTTAAATCATATTGACAATTAATAGAACGATGAACTGGAAGAAAGTGATCAGGATGACAAATTTATGTAAAACAAGTAGTCACTGAGATGAAAAAGAAATGCTACTTCATCTTCCTTCCTTATTTCTCCTAAACTGAAACATTTATTAAAAGTAAGTCCATAATGACTTTCAAAGAACTCAGATGAAGCATTGCTTACTGCCTGAGGGAAGTGCTTAGAGAAAGTGGTGGGATTTGGTTAGTTTGCATAGTACTGAAATAGTAGTTTTCATTACATCATGTCTGTTAATATTTTCAACTGATTTTTCTAATTTATTGTTCCAGCCAAAAATTCCTTTATTTCAGATAATAAGGTAAAATAAATAAAATAAATAAATATGTAAATCTTCATGAGAGAAATTAGATGCTAATGGGTTTGCAACCCTTTCTTTTGATGATATGGCTGTTCTTGTGAATGTTTTTTACTGAACCTATGAAAAACAACATCAATTTGCTCACTTCATAAATATCTAAACAATTACAATATGTAAGACTTAACTAGAGTATAACAACTCTTCTTGTTCAGCATGTTTGAGTTTCTTTCCACTTAGACATTCTTTCTAGTGCTTAATAGAAGCACAGACATGCATCATTCATAGAAAACACACAATATACCACTGAAAGCAAAAAACATTGGATAGCTTTGCTGAAAGTTCTTCAAGCTCTTTGAGTATGGCTCTGGAACCCTGTCTTTCCTGTACTCCTAGTGACCACTTAATAATTTGAAAGAGAAATCCAGAGGGCAGGAATTCAGTGTGTGGGAGAAAAACAAATAGATTGGAACATGAAGTTTGCTGAAAGTCGGCGTACAGGATCTAGGACTGAGTGAGAAGGAGACCTCTAACTGCATGGAAAAGAAATTACAGCAGAAGGAAAGAAATATTGGAACTGATTGGACACTGGGACTGTGACTAGCAAATGTGGTAGAAGTAGCTGAGGAAAGGCAAGAGACGAAGGCGGTGGTCTGGAGTGGTACAAATTGGGGGTTGATCTGCTGGAAAGTAGTGAAGGGGAAAGAGACCTGGGGGTCCTGGTGGATAGGAGGATGATCATGAGCCAGCAATGTGCCCTTATGGCCAAGAAGGCAAATGGCATCCTAGGGTACATTAGAAAGGGTGTGGTTAGTAGGGCAAGAGAGATTCTCCCCCTCTACTCTGCCTTGGTGAGGCCGCATCTGGAATATTGCATCCAGTTCTGGGCCCCTCAGTTCAAGAAGGACAGGGAATTGCTTGAAAGAGTCCAGCGCAGAGCCACAGAGATGATGAAGGGAGTGGAACACCTTCCTTATGAGAAGAGGCTGAGGGAGTTGGGTCTCTTTAGCTTGGAGAAGAGGAGACTGAGGGGTGACCTCATCAGTGTTTACAAATATGTAAAGGGTGGGTGTCAGGATGATGGAGCTAGGTTTTTTTCAGTGATATCCAGTGATAGGACAAGGGGCAATGGTTGTAAACTGGAGCATAGGAGGTTCCACGTTAACATCAGGAAGAACTTCTTTACTGTGAGAGTGACAGAGCACTGGAACAGGTTGCCCAGGTGGGTTGTGGAGTCTCCTACATTGGATATATCCAAGGTCTGCCTGGACAAGTTCCTGTGTGATGTACTCTAGGTTACCCTTCTCTTGCAGGGGGTTGGACTAGATGATCTTTCGAGGTCCCTTCCAACCCTCGGGATTCTGTGATTCTGTAATGAGACAGACAGCAGTGAGAAACCCCTAAGGAGAAAACAGGCTGTATGGGCCATCAGTCAAAGAACCACAGGATGACCTGTAGATTACTACCACAGGATAAAAATGTGAGACAAGACTTCAGAGAAATGGCAGAAAAGTGTGCATAGAAAGGCATATTGATTGCACATTATGGAAATTAAACCATTTCCCCCTGTTGTTTACATGTATTTGTAGCATGCATCGGCACAGCACAAGGTGTTAACACTGTGAAGTAAAATGTTAAGCAAACCTCAGTGAAATACTTTGTCACATACTTCAGGCCTCACATTCTTTGCAAATAAGAAACAAAGCTTACAGTATTTTGAGACATCATCAATTAAGCATGCATTTAACAGGAACATAGAATGGTTAAGTTTGGAAGGCACCTTAAAGTTCATCTAGTTCCAGTTCCCTGCCATGGACAGGGACACCTTCCATAGAACAGGTTGCTTGAAGCCCCATCCAACCTGATCTTGAAAACTTCCAGGGACAGGACATTTACAAGTTCACTAGGCAACCTGTTCCAGTGTCTTGACACCCTTGCAGTAAAGAATTTTTTCTTTATATCTAATACAAATCTACCCTTTTTCAGTTTAAAGACATTACCTTTTGTCCTATTGCTACTTACTCTTATAAGAAGTCCCTCTCCAGCTTTGTTATAGGTCCCGTTTAGGTACTGGAAGGCTTTAATAAGGTCACTCCTGAGCATTTTATTTTCCAATCTGAACAAGCCCTCTCATAGGAGAAGTGCTCCAGCCTTTTTATGGCCCTTCTCTGGACTCGCTCCAACAGTATCACATCCTTCTTATGTTGAGGGATGCAGAGCTGAATGTGAGGTCTCATGAGAGCAGAGTACAAGGGGTAAATCACCTCCCTTGACTTGTTGGTCATACTCCAGTTAATGGTTGGCTTTCTGGGCTGGAAGTACACACAGCCAGGTCATGCTGAGCTTCTCATCAGCCAAACTGCACAAGTCTTTCTCCTCTGGGCTTCTCTCAACAAGTTTTTGCCCAGCCTCCATTTGTGCTTGGTGTTGTCCTGACCCGGGTGCAGGACCTTGCACTTGGCCTTCCTGAAATTCATGAGGTTTGCACTAGCGCATCTCTCAAACCTGTCTCTCTGGATGGCATCCAATCCCTCCAACATGTTGACCACACCACACATCTTGGTATTGTTATCAAACTTGCTGAGGTGCACTCAATCCCACTGTCCATGTTGTTGACAAAGATGTTGAACAGTGCAGATCCTAGTACTGATTCATAAGGGAATGCAGTATTGTTATATTAATCAAAGCATTAGATTCTTGGTTAATCTGTGCTATACACTGTTTTAGTGACCTTCATTTAAGCACCTCCTACCTTTTCATTCATTGAAGTAGCCTTTTCCAGTTTTGCACTGAAAAAGGCCTCATCTTAACACTATGCCTTTTCTTTGTCCCATGAATTTTGTTCTAGTTTAGTTGTGTTTTGAAATATGAAGACATTATTTCCCTTCTGTCTTCTTTTCCTTGGAAAAGTGTAATACAGTAGTAGAAGCTGAGCCTAAATATTTTGGCTCTTCTAAAAGAATAAAAGCAGCAACAGCATATTCTGTGATGGGAAAATAGACAGGATAGCAAGGCTGGATGGGATTGTCCACTCCTGGTCACAGAAGCTATCCTTACATTAATAAAAAAAAATGTGCTTTATTTTTTTTACAATGGTACATGATCATCCATGCTGTTTAAGGATTTGTTTCCTGTAAAAGTTTTAGTCTGTACCAGTTTGCACTGACAAACGCAATCCTGATTGTTATTGGAGTCCCTGGTTATTGAAGATAACCCAATTCAAGGACCAGTCCAGGAGAAAATATTTGCAAGGGAAGAGAATTCAGCCATGGGGACATAAGCCAGATTGTGTCATTTTCACTCAGGCTCAGTCCTGGCCTTGTTCTGTTCAGTATGTGGGGCTAAAATGAGACTTAGCCATATTGGAGATGTAAAGTGTATCTGCATAGACACATAATATTTTCTTTAACAGTGCCAAGATGAGTTAGGTTAAAGTCAGGATATGGCAGACTCATGTGTGATTTTACATTCTGGGGACTGAAACATTAATCAGTATGCATAAGACTCAAATACCACAAATGAACATTTTTGGCATTTATTCTATTTCAGTATTTGATCCTTGCAACCTAGCCAACATTTTCAGAGGTGCCAGGTTTTCTCCTAAGGAGCATACAGGTCTAAATTTTTGAAAGTTTAATCATCAACACTGTTAGAAATCATTAAGTCCTTAAAGACTCAAGAGAGAAAAATCAATCCCTGAGATTTTAGAGGGGATAAAGGAAAAAAAAAAAAATTAGAACTATCTTTTGTGGGATAAGAGATAAACACAATAAAAAGCCACACTCTGAGAGCTGTTAAGTCAGTTCAGAGTAGAAAATCAGTCTCCAAACTAAACCTCTGATCAAACTTTCAGCAACATTAGAGAGCCATTACAGAACCTTTTGATCTATAAAAGGCAAATGGTTTTCCTCATCTTCTACTTTTATAGAAACTCAATCTATTTAACTACCAAATTCAATTAAAAAATTTTAAAAAGGTCTTTAAATGTGAGCTTTTCCTTCCCATAAAATATGATATACAAAACCTTCTCCAGAAACCACCATCCATTTATATAGTAGTTTCCTCTTGGCATGCTTCTGCCAAAGTTCAGATAAGTGAGATCCATATCTTCCACTGGTCAGGTTTGTGAGTAACAGTCATCATACTTAAGTACATATTTTGTTACACTTTAATTTCTTGGCCAGTTACTCAGTTATGTCCAAATAAAGTAACCGAATTCCAGTTATATTATGACACCCCATTTCCAAAAATATTTTAAACAGGAAGAAACAAATGTTCAAGAAAGCTCTGTTATACCTATTACAGCATGATTATATCACTTCAGATATCAGAGACAAAGACTTCTGTGTTCATCCACTATCAATAAAATATTGATCTCCACATTATATGCTTATCTGTAACACATGCAGCACTGGAAGAAAGATCCCATGAGTACAGAGCTTCAGGCTTTGCCACTGCCCTCTGCTTTTCCCTGAGCATATTAAGCGCCACTTTTTTACTTTCATTGCTACCGTCTTCTAAACCTCTTTGTTCCTCTGTTTGGTTTTTATCTATTCTGAGCTCATGCTAAGGTTCTGAATGCTGATGAAACAATAAAATGTTCTAACTCAGATGGTTATTCAGCTGTATTTTTTAGCACAACACATCAAACCTGTATTTATATAGAATCATAGAATAGTTAGGGTTGGAAAGGACCTCAAGATCATCTAGTTCCAACACCCCTGCCATGGGCAGGGACACCTCACACTAAACCATATCACCCAAGGCTTCATCCAACCTGGTCTTGAACACTGCCAGGGATGGAGCATTCACAACCTCCCTGGGCAACCCATTCCAGTACCTCACCACCCTTACAGTAAAGAATTTCTTCCTTATATCAAGTCTAAACCTCTGCTGTTTAAGTTTCACCCCATTACCCCTTGTCCTATCACTACAGTCCCTAATGCCCCAACTTTCTCAGCCTGTCTTCACATGGGAGGTGCTCCAGTCCCCTGATCATCCTCGTGGCCCTCCTCTGGACTTGTTCTAACAGTACCATGTCCTTTTTATGAGGAATCTCTGTGTCCAGATACTATGTTAAGGGGAATTTAACTCAGCTGCTTTTACCCTGGAGGTGTGAGTGATTGCAGATATTGGTCAACACTGCAACATGGACAGAGACTGATAGCACAATGCCCTTTCAACTTGTGTTGCTGATCCTCACTCTCTGCCTGCATTGCTAATGCCCTGCTGGTGTTGTGTTTCTGCCACTTCAGTGTTTGCTCTTCCACTGCCACTGTGCAAGGACATCTCCAGTTTCATCACTCCTCTGCTGGCTTCTCATGCCAGTCTGTCAGCATTTCTGATTCTTTCCTCCACCTGACTGTGCTGGTCACCACTTTCAATGAAAAGAACATATGCACGATTACATTATGTCTATTTTCATTCTGTTTTTCAGAACCAAAAAGAAAAATTGAATCCCTAGGACTGTTGGGGTCCCTAGGACACATTTGTACAATGTCCCTGGGACACTTTTGTACAATGAAGGCATACATTTAACAGTCAGCAAAATAATAAAACATTTAATCAGAGAAAAAAAAATAAATTATGCATTTTGTCAAAGAAAGTAAAAATCCCAGGAAATAAAGCCCTCAATGGGAATAATACAGAGTTTTTAAACTCACTATTTTTCTCCTTATTAGAGGAATTGTAAAGCAAAAGGGTTGAATTTAAACCAATAACATCCACATCATATATTATCTATATCACCATTAGCAAGGAAAAGAAAAAGAGCTTTCACAAGCTTTAGAAGAATTCAGCTTCAAAAGAACCAAAATAACTCAAGAATGACTTTTAATTTTTTTCTTTGGCATCTCTGCTCCAGAATGGCAAATCAAGTATTCATAGATGTTGCATTTCTGTATAGTATTTAATCCCCACAAAATTACATATGAAAACTTTGGAAATAAAATCTATTTTTTACTTTTCCTGGTTCCTTAATAATTTTCTCTGTAACTGATAGAGATTAAAAAATGTTTTTTTTTTCTGTAAACAGTGTAGACCTCTTGTTTACCCTTTCCACTTTGTAATCAGTCATAGCAATCCATCTTCCAAAACAAACACAAACAAGATGCAGTCAGCAATTTTTCCCATCACTGCAACCCTTGGCAGAATATAGATTTAAAAAAATTCAATTCTGAGAAGGTGAAAGTGGTGCTGATCAATTGGTGGCAGCAACTTGATAAAATGAGAAAGCTGGAGCTTTTTCAAACTGCATAGTGAGCCATCATAATGCTACTATATGCTATTGCAGGTACCAGCTTCTTCACAACTGAAAGTTATTATTTCTTGTAAGAGATACAAACTATCAAGGTGCTGCTATAGTACCAAGTACATGGATTTTATATACATATGCATCTGAATATATGGCTAGTAGTTGAAAATATTCTAAGGTTATTCTTCCATTTATTACCTCAATGCAGAGCTCCTTCTCATAGATCGAATTTTATGGCAAAGTCCACAGAATTTAACAAGGGTGAAAAAGTATAAATTTGCTGAGATACCATTTCCCTTATACAGAGGATTATATTCTTTCAAAAATCCTGGCATGTAATTTTGTATTATAAAAATGCATAGAGTATTAAAAGTCTCAGGAGAGATTCGTGATATGATCGGCTGCCTTTAAATACATGTATGGAGTGGCTGCATCAGTGCTGTTTTTTTCCAGGAAGCACGTAACAACCGTATTCTTAGGTAGCATCTGTTCACCTTTAGCTGCAATGCTAAAGATATTCCAGATGCTTGCTATTTTGGAATAAGTCTTTTGTTAGACATCCTGGATATTCACATGTGCACCAAACAAAGACCAAGGACTGAAGAAAGGCTGCTGTTGATAATGAAATGACAGTTCTGACACCCTCCTGTTAGACATTATTTTAAAGGCATTCTCAGCACCCCTTAAGCCTGATTATTGCAATGCACTACTCCCTGAAAGTATTGTAGGTAAAGATTTCCCAGGTATTTTATTTTTAGACAGGAATGGGAGAGATTTTAAGATCACCTCTGGCCCTGAATCAGACTGTAAAAGTAGTATAAATATAGATTGACTGAAGAAGATCTAAAGTGGTGGGTGGTTACTTAAGTTTACTCGGGAAACATTGGATTATAGTGACACTCAAATCATAGTGAGCTACAGTCTACAGAAGACTGCTTGGCTAGGTAAGTATATCCTGTAACTCCCTTCTACCACATCCCAACTACTGTCAGCACCCATGGATTCACTGGATAAACTTTAGAAAATAAAGAATGAATGGCATTAACGCTGTTCAGATGAAAGGCTAGGTGCAACAGCATTAAACTTTTCGTGAATTTCTCTAGAACCCCTTTAAGAATGATAAAGCATAGAAATGTTTGGACACTGCATAGACTTCATGAAGAAAAATACCTTTTTAAGATAATATTTCTGTAGAAAGCATTGACATTTGGATTTTAAATACTCTATATGGCATTTGAGAGATGCCTGCTTAATAAATTTTGTAACCATTGTAGGTTGACCTTGGCAGGTTGCCAGATGTGCACCCTGTTGCTCTCACCCTCCTCCTCATCAGGCGTTGTGGAGAAATTAGATAGAAAAGCTTGTGGGTTAAGATAAAGATAGGGAGGTCACTTAACAATTGCCATTGTGGGCAAAATATTCTTTACTTGTGGAAATTTAATTTAATTCATTACTAGTTAAAAACAGAGTTTGATGGTGAGAAATAAAGGCAAGTTAAATCAACACATTCTTTCTCCCTTTCCTTTGTTCAGCACAGAGGGGTTGCGGGGGGTACAATCTGTTCCTCTCAGCTATTTCTTTCTCCTCAGACTTCTTCTCTACTCTAGTGTGCATCATCTCCATGAGCTGCAATCCTTCATGGCAAAGTTCTTCTCTAATCCAGCGTGGGATCTCCCAGGCTCCCAGCTTCCTTCAGGGAGTACCCAATTGCTGCTCTATGGGTTTCCTACAGGCTGTAATGTGGATATCTGCTCCACTGTGATGTCTTCCATAGGCAGCAGGGGAATCTTTGCCCCAGTGCCTGGAACTCTCCTCCTCCTTCTCTAACTTTGGTTTTTGAAGGATCGTTTCTCACACTTTCCCCTACTTCAGTGCTGAACAGTGATTTTACAGTTTTTGAAATATATTCTCCAGGAAACACCACAAATTCCTGTGTGAGTCTCAGCTATGTCCTGCATGGAGTCTGTTTTGGAGCTGGCTGAAACAACCTGTGTCTGACATGGACAGATGCTGGCTTCTGCTCACACAGGCCACCCCTGCAGCTCCCACAGTTATCAAAACCTGGACACCTACATCCAGTAAAACAAGTTATAAGATAAATTATATTTACGGTAAATATAGTTATATAGGGTTACAAATACACTGTTCTACAATGAAGGAAGAAAAAGGTGTGGTCTAGCAGAAAACTTGTTTTAAAAGTTAACACATTTAATTAGTTAAAAGTTAATGCAGCCCTAACATAAAGCTCAGATGATAGAATCATAAATCATAGAATGGTTAGGGTTGGAAAAGACTTTAATGATCATGTAGTTCCAAGCTCCCTGCCATGGGCAGGGCCACCTTCCACTTGACTAGGTTGCTCAAAGCCCTGTCCAACCTTACCTGGAGCAATTCCAGGGATGGGACATCCACAACTTCTCAGAGCAACCTGCTCACCAACCTCACAATAAAGTATTTAGTGAGAAACTTAACATGAGCCGGCAGTGTGCACTCACAGCCCAAAAAGCCAACCGTATCCTGGGCTGCAGCAAGAGGAGCGTAACCAGCAGGTCAAAGGAAATGATCCTGTCCCTCTACTCTGCTCTTGTGAGACCTCCCTTGGAGTATTGTGTGCAGTTCTGGTGTCCTCAACATAAAAAGGACATGGAACTGTTGGAACAAGTCTAGAGGAGGGCCATGAGGATGATCAGGGACTGGAGCACCTCCCATATAAAAACAGGCTGAGAAAGTTGGGGCTGTTCAGCCTGGAGAAGAGAAGGCTGCGTGGAGACCTCATAGCAGCCTTCCAGTATCTGAAGGGTGCCTATGAGGATGCTGGGGAGGGACTATTCACCAGGGACTGCAGTGATAGGACAAGGGGTAACAGATCAAAACTTAAACAGCAAAGGTTTAGACTGGATATAAGGAAGAAATTATTTCCTGTTAGGGTGGTGAAGCACTGGAATGGGTTGCCCAGGGAAGTTGTGAATGCTCCATCCCTGGCAGTGTTCAAGACCAGGTTGGACAGAATCTTGGCTGACATGGTTTAGTGTGAGGTGTTCCTGCCCATGGCAGGGGTGTTGGAACTAGATGATCTTAAGGTCCTTTCCAACCCAAACTATTCTATGATTCTATGTTTCTATGATTTTTTCCTAATATCTAATCTAAATCTCCCTTCTGTCAGTTTAAAGCCATTCCCCGTTGTCATATCCCTACAAGTCCTTGTAATAAAGTTCCTCTACAGCTTTTATGTAGGCCCCCTTTAGGTACTGGAAGGCTTCTCTAAGGTTTCTGTGAAGCCTTCTCTTCTCCAAGCTGAACAACTCCAACTCTATCAGCCTTTGTTCATCAGAAAGTTGCACCAGCCATCTGACCATTTTTGTGGTCCCCGTCTGGACCTTCTCCAACACATCCTTGTCTTTCCTGTACTGAGGACTCCAGAGCTGAATGCAGTACTGCAGGATGGGTCTCACAAGATCACAGTAGAGGAGGAAAATCACCTCCCTTGACTTGCTGATCACATTCCATTTCAAGTAGCCCAGCATTCAGCTGTCTTTCTCAGCCGTAAGCACAGACTGCCAGGCCATTTTGAGCTTCACATGAACCAAAAGGCCCAAGTCTTTCTCCTCTGGGATGCTCCCAATCAAATTTTTGCCCAGCTTCCATTTGTTTTTGGTATTGACCTACCCAGGTGTGGGACTTTGCACTTGGACTTCTTGAAATTCATGGTGCTTGCACTAGCTCACTTCTCAAGCCTCTCAGGGTCCCTCTGGATGACATGCTTTCCCTCCAGTGTGTTTGCTTATCAAGCATTGGAACAGGATTCCTAGGCAAGTGGCGGAGTCACCATCCCTGGAGGTATTTAAAAGATTTGTAGACATTTAGGGACACTATTTATGGTAGACTGGGCCATGCTGGGTTAACAGTTGAACTGAGTGTTCTCAAAGATCTTTTCCACCCTAAATGATTCTACGATTCTACGACCCAAATAAACTTTTTACCATGCATTGTTAAGCTGTTTCTCCAACCCCACACATGCACACACAAGCTTTGTGCTGGAGTCCTCCTCTGCTTTAAAATACCAGAGAACTGTAGGAGCCATCTATAAAGCATGAAGGGGGCTTTTCTAGAAAGAACATGAGACTGCTGTGATGAAGCTAATGCTGGTCATATACTGTACTACTTGGTTATACAGCTAACTGATAAAAAAAAGTTAATAGCATTACATTTGAGATCTTAAGCTTAGCCTGGTTTTCATGAATACTGAGAAATGTCCTCTCTCTGAGGAAATCAAGCAAGAAGAAGAGAAATTTCATTTCTGAAAAAAGTAAGCATGTAAGGTACATTGACATGCAAAAATGTTTGGAGAACCTGCTAAATTACAAACTTCTAAGCGAAGCTATACTTTAGCCTTAACATAATTAGTTACATTAGTAAAGTGACAAGAGGAGCTGCATATTTATTTAATTCTGAGTTGTATTACTTATCAGAATTAAAAATATTGTACAGGTAATGTAAAGGATTGGATGACAAAAAAATGACATTTAAGAGGTACCTTGTTTTCTCACATCACATTCATGCCCATATTTCTAAGACAGACTTTCTCACCTCCAAAACTTTGCTACTGATAGTATCAGTCACCTTCCACCAAAGAAAATAATAATTGTGAATAAGAGCCAACTTACATATATATATGTATATATATGTAATATGTATATATTAGCTGGAACAGGAACCTAGAACTTCTCCATGTGTCAGGTCTCATTCATTTTAGCAATGTAGTTCCAGTATACTACCAACATTCACAACAGAACTGTCACAGACAGTGTGTTTAAAATAGAACTGCAAATTCTGTTGTTTCACCTGAGGTGCATTAAAGTGGCTCAATACTCTATGGGAAAGCTAAAAATATTGGTCTAGATTAGGCTAAGGAAGACTAGATTAACTCCTCAAATATAATAGTCTCTTTTTTAGCCAGCTGAGGACCTATTATAAGGTACTGTGCTCAATATCCTCACCATTTGTATTTTGTATAACACTACAGAGTACAGAATGGTGTCAATTCAAAGATTTCCAAGTTCAAGTATTTACCAGATATGTTTACCAAAGATATGGAGTTGAATCTTAAAAATCATGAGAAAAAAAGAAGTCTCATTGATGTTAGTGTGGACATGCTCATGAGGTCAACTAATCTAATGTGCTATATGCTCCCTAAAATAAAATACTGTAGAAAGATAAAATAGAATAGAATCATAGAATAACAGTACAGATATGCAATTTAGAGAGAAGTACTCATTTCTTATTTTTTGACATGCCTTGAAAAGACATTTCATCTGGGAAAATTTACAGGGCAAGAGTCTATCATGTACCTTCTGAGGCAATATGAGTGCTTTTTGTATTTTAAGTTGAAAGAAAACAAACTTAACATTATTTCTAACTTTAATGTGAAGTTATGGCTCAGGGTAGTTGTAGATAGATGAGTTAAAAATGGTGGGTTTATTTCACAAGGCAGAAAACTGGTTATGTAGATAGAGCATAGATTTCTGCAAGCTGTTCCTCTAACAATCTCCATTAGCAATGAGCTACACATGAGAAGTTAGCTCAGTCACAAGCCCTGAAAGTTTGTTTTGTTGCTGTTGTTACTCAAAAATGCCATTGAACGCTATCAGCTGATGTACTGATATTGTAGATGGATCTCTGTCATAGTCTGAGACTAGGCAGTGGAAGAATAATGGACCGTCAAGCACAGTTTCAGGCTAATATAATCAGCCTAATTTAAATCAGCCTGATTAATTTAAAACAGTGATAGGACAATAAAGCTTTTAAATCCTAACATCAATTCTCTTACCATAAATATGATAAATCATAACTGATTGTCCTGGGTTCAGCAGTAACAGTCATTTTTTCTCCTTCTTGATAGGTGATGCAGTGCTGTGTTTTGATTTTCAATCTGGGAACGGTGTTGATAGCACTTATGTTTGTAGTTACTGCTCAAATGTTTACTCTGATCAAGGACTTTGTGAGTCTCATGCTCTGCCAGGGAAGGAGGGGAGGCCGGGAAGAAGCAGAGGCTGGACACCTGATCCAAACTAGCCAAGGAGGTATTCCATACCATAGCATGTCATGCCCAGGATGTAACGGAGAGTTACCTAGAAGGGCTAGGACTCTGAGGGTTGGAGGAGGTATCGGTTGGTGCTTGGTCGGGCAGGGTGGGGTGTTGTATTCTCTTCACTTGTTATTTCCTTTATCATTATTATTATTATTAGTAGCAGTAGTGATTTATGTTATACCTTAGTTATTAAACTGTTCTTATCTCACCCTGTGGGAGCTACATTCTTTGGATTATCCTTCCCAGCTCTCCGGGAGTTGGGAGAGCAGGGCGGGGGGAGTGAGTGCACGAGCTCTGTGTGGCTTGGTTTAAACCATGACATTGATGTATGACAATAAAATGACAATCTAGCTTTAGAGCTGTAGACACTGCTCATTTATAAGATTGTGCAGGTACAGATAGAGTTTCACTGCACAATAGTTAACAGCAAGAAGATATTTCTAGTAATGTAAAATTTTTCTGAAGTAAAAAGGTACTATTATTATAGAAGAGTTGGGCAAAGTCAACAAGGAATGTTGCAGCATCTTCTGATTTAAATGTGTAAAAGGAATTTATAATTAAGAATTCACAGGTGCAATTGTCTTTTCTTTGAATTCCACCTATTCAAATTAGTTTCATTGATTACTCTTTCTGCAGTTGTCCTCTCTTACCATCCACTCAGCTCACTGCTCCCATACTGCCAAGCCCCCACTGAGATTCAAAGCTGCAGCTGCTCTGTGATGCGCTACACCAGCCTGACCCGTGTTCTGTTCTATCTCATGCCTCTGGGAGGTATCATGCTTACTCATCATTGCCCTTGGAGAAGCTAGACCCTACCCTGGAGGCATTCTGTTCACCTGGCTATTGGGCCAGTGGGATAACTCAGCAACATAGCTCATGGCAGTTCTTGAGAAAACCAGTTGTGGCACTCAGCTGCCCAATTTCAAAGATACCAAACACAATTCTGCTCAGTATGTTTTTTCTATGTTGTATCACACATTCTTAAATTGCTTATTCTCCTCTATCATACATCATATATTATAATTTATTTGCTTATCCACACATTCTTATATTGCTTATTCTCCTCTATCATGCATTGTATGTTAAATTTTATTTGCTTATCCACACACTAAACACACATTGATATTCTCATCATTAGCAGCATTATATTTTCCAGTCAGTCCATACATCTTTAGATGTTGTATTTTATAATTTCTCTGTTTGCAAATTTTCTTCTTACATCACTATGGGTATTTTCTACAGACAAACTGTTTGCAAGTCAGCTACACAAGTTCCATATTAATTCAATTCTACAGCTTACAATAATTTGAGATCAACACTTTCAGGTTGGTATAACATTTCTTGAGTTTAAAGAATATGTCTGATTTTCTTTTCAAAAATATCTTTTAGAGTTCTTTTCCTCCTTGAAATAAAGAAATATATAATGCAGTGCTTCTACTAAGCAGACATAGTAAATATAGGAGTCTACGCATTGAATAACTAGCTACAGACTTAAGGATAATGGTTTTTATTAAAACTGTTTTGAATCGGTTTTATCCAGTTTCCATACAGGAGAGAAAATATATTATTCTTTTAATTTTGAAGCCTAGGAAATTTTGAACATATTGAGGGTTTAGAGATAGTCTGGTTTCCTTAAAAACGTGTAAATATTCACCAAGTAGGGGTTTCTTCCTTTTATGTCATGTAATATGTTTACTTCTCCTTCCAATGCACTTTTTCCTTCCCAATACCAAGACCGTCTCTGTGATTCTGCTGTCAGGTGGATCTTGATCTATAGCTGATCTTATTCAACGAGGAGCTGAGAACCTTAAAGTCTTTCTAATGATGAAGGGAACACCACTTGTTTCAGGGAAGTCACATTTTAAAGTGTAAATGCAGTTTAAAGATCTGAATTTTAAGCACATAGGAGAGAAATGTTTTGTATAACTCTGCATGCAATCTCTTTTGTGGGAAAAAAAAGATATCTGCTTTACCCAAAGCCCTTCTTTTTTTTTTCTTTTTTTTTTCCTGTAGCCATAAATATCTAACGAGGTTTTTTTAATTTTTGTTTTTCTTTCATGAAGCACAAAAAAACACCCTCTGAGCTGTTTCATTAAAAAAAAAAAAAAGTCCTGTACTTTTACCAACTGTTTATTCACTTCTAAAACCCTACCAGAGCTTTAGGTTCAGCTGTAGTTCAATAAAGCAGCAGAGGAAAATAATGCACAAACTATTAATATGTTCTTTTGTCTGTATTCAATTAAAGTTGCCTTGAATAGTCTAGCATAAAAAATATTTTGTGTTGTAAAATAGTAGCCTTCAAGGTAAAGCTTGAATTTATTAAGAATATAATCAAGTTTTATACCTTTTTCACTACTTAGCCTATAACCTACACCTATCTTAGGCTCTAAGAACAATACATTATAATTCAAGGATACAATAAGAAAGGTCTTGAAGGTTATTGGATGGCTTTAGTCATCTCGTCTATCTTTAATAATTTCATGTTCATAAAACTTAATATGTTTGTTACAGTCTAGAACTTTTTTTTCTGATCGTTATTTTAAGACTTTATTTCTGTGCAACCAGAAACCTCCCATCTAAGAGGCCCCTACAGTCAGACTATATCTCTGTGGTTAATTGACCAAATTTCCTTCTTTTACTGCATCCTCATAGCCTATTATATGGGAATTGCTGACAAATTTTTCAACAGGACCAAGGGTACCTTGGCAATATCACCTACTAGCATTGTCAGCAACGCTTGCAAAGTTACTTTTAGGTGCTCTGAAGACTCATGTTTGTGTAGATGCACTGGTTATATTTGGTTCGTGTTTGAAAGCTAAATTGACTTTAAAATAAAAGGAGATTATACAGCAGTTACAGGATTTGAAGAGCTTGCATGTTAAGCTAAATCTGTATTTTTTTATCTTATGTTTGTTGTGAACATGAATATGAATACATGGCTTTCCCCCTTTGTCCAAATTTATAAATTGGTATATTTAAATAAAATAATGAATACACATTTGTTGACTGAAAAAATTGACTTTCTCTGAGGATTCTCACAGAATGTATTACTAAGAATCTCTGCATTCAGTTTTCACTTCTGATATTTTTATCTTTGGAAATTTCAAATCAAACTCATTGTATTAGAAGAGCAGTGATGTTGCAGATATAAATTTCCCCTGTTTTGAGAAAATAGTTGACTAATAAATGACGAAAAGAGAGACCCTCACTGAGAAAAATAATTTATTTGCCTGAAAAACTGAAGTTAGACTCATTCCTGAACACCAAAAATCACCGGGAAGAAAGACACCATAGGTGCTGAACAAGCAAGAAAAGGCTCATCTTCCTGTAAGATATTAGAGGATTCACAAACACAACAAAGAAACTGCTAACCAGGCTCACAGGTTCTACTACTCATCTCATTGCTTCTATTACTGAAGTTCATATATTAACATATACATAGAATCATATAATTGTAGAATCATAGAACCACAGAATCATAAAGTCATAGAACAGGTATGGTTGGAAAGGACATTAACATCATCTAGTTTCAGTCCCTGTGCCATGGACACGGACACCTCACATTAAACCTTGTCATGTCTCTCAAGGCTGTGTCCAACCTGGTGTTGAACACTGCCAAGGATGGAGCATTTACCAATTCTTTGGGCAACCTGTTCCTGTGTCTCACCATCCTCACATAAAGAACTTCTTCCTGTTGTCTAATAACCTGAACTTCCCCTGTTTAAGTTTAAACCCATTACTCCCTTTCCCAGCACTACAGTCCCTGATGAAAAGTCCCTTTCCAGCATCCTTGTAGGCTCCCTTCAGATACTGCAAGGCTGCTATGAGGTCTCCATGCAGCCTTCTCTTCTCCAGGCTGAACAGCCACAACCTTCTCAGCTTGTCTCCATACAGGAAGTGCTCCAGCCCCCTTATCATTCTCATGGCCCTGCTCTGTACTTGCTCCAACACCATTATGTCCTTCTCATGTTGAGGACACTAGAACTGTACACAGTACTACAAGTGGGTTCTAATGAGAGCAAAAGGGCAGGATCACTTCCTTTGACCTGCTGATCACGCTCCTCTTGATGCAGCCCAACATACAGTTGGCTTTCTGGGCCACACTGCTGGCTCATGTTCATTTTCTCATCAATGTGGAGACTATTCAAAAACCTATAAAAATAATTTTAGAGCCAGGATAAATCATAAAGTAGCAAAAAAATAGAGTTAAATAAATTAATCCAAAGAGAATGGAGTGAGGAAGCTGACTTGGTAACAATATCAAAGCGTTTTTTACTGGGGGTGGGGACAGGAGGGAATGAAGACACTGAATAGTAAAACGGTTTCTCAAACTAGTGGAGAAGAACAGGATGTGAGGGGCAGGTCTGAAACCTAATTTTGCAGTAGGTAAGGGAAGGTCATTTGTTAGTATTTTGTTCATCTTTATTGTACCCATACATTCCTCTATGATCTGTGCAGAACTGGTCCTGCAGAAACACAGAAGTAACAACTGTACCAGTTCAAAGTACATTATATAAAATGTATGCACAGATAATACAAAAATGCATTACTTTCCAACTATCAAGCATTTTTCCTAATTAATAATAGAATAATTAATAATTAAGAATAAAAAAGTAAAAAAAAATCAACTCTAATAATTCTCCTTTTATTTAACTTCAAAATGAGAATGGGTCTGTGACATGATTTGCTGTGTCAGGGGTACTCAGAGAGCCCATAATGCAGCTGTTTTATTCCCAGGCAGCCAGAAATGCGTTACTACATGCAATGACCTCAAAGTAAAAGCTGGGTCATTAGTGTCACTGGCCTGTTTCTTACCTCACATAAGTGGAAGCAACCTTTTTATAATAAATTTTAAACAACCAAAATTAAAGGGGTTGCTACACCAGTTCTGACTGTAAGGCACATTGTTGTCAACTGTGTGTATGTCCCTTGAAAATGAATTTTAGAAGAGAAATTTGGATGGAGAGAAAATTCTCAAATTAGCATCTGCTTGACAATGGTCTTAAGGAACTGATAAAATAACTTCACATCCTACCCAATGACTGCTTTAAATGATGAATCCAACTTTCAGCAGTCACTCACATTACAGCTGATTAAAAATAAAATAAAATTAAATTAAATTAAAATATTAAATTAAATTAAAACAATAAAGCAACACTGGGGTTGCAGTTCCTCCTTTAGGTGAGCTTTTCAAATAAAAGCAGAATAATTTAAAAATTCATTACTTTCCTTCTGCCTGTAGTTATAAATAAAAATATCACACTTTTTAATACATTGAGTTTGCCAGTAACACCAGGAAGTTCTGCAATTTGAGAGAAAGGTGCTAGGTATATCACAATTATAGTTTCACTTTAGATTATGCTTTTACTGATTTACATTTTAAAAACAATCTGCCTACAAAAGCATTAATCAAAACCTTCCATTCATAATGTAACCATACACATCCTAATTTGCCTTTCTGAATTACATACAAAGCGGCACAAATGTAACTGAGAGCTCTGACTTGTGGCATCTCATGCAATCTATTTGAGGACATCTTAATTTCTGTTAAGAATAGAAGTCATTCTTAGGTCAGAAATAATAAACAGTGTAAAAGCAACAGTGCAAAACAATGAGTGTTGGAATGCCTGACTTCTACATTTTGCCTCCCCTGACAAAAAAGAAAAAATCTCTGTGGCAGAAATGCTATTGCCTTTCACCTCGCCAAGCTCAGGCTCTCATGTGTTCTGTCAGGACACATCTGTCGCTGCCTTGGAATCCCCAGCTTCAATCTTCCTCTGGAAGATCTTGATTTTATTCTTTCTTTAAATAATAAATGCTAGAATTCTTTTCAGACTTTAGAGGAATAGGTTGTTGCTACAACAGCACTGTCTATCTGCAACTCAGCTCAAAAATGAAAGCATTTATACATGCTTGTCTGTGGAGATTCAAGCCCATATCTTCTATACAATAGTTCGTACATTCAGAATGGCACTGACTGAACCATAGGCTGCTTAGTTCTTCCATACGAAATGTTGATGGAAAGAACAATATGTGTCCAGGGACAGAAGGTTGCTGGTTTGTATAGGGATGCTTCACAGCTGGAAAAATTCTGTTAGATTTTGTTGAGTGCTTTCATGCAAAGTTATAACTGAAAGCTATATCTCTGTGCAAATACACTAATACCTTTATAAGCCCCATTTTGAGAGTTAATAGAAAACACATTTTCAGTGCATTGATCTGTTGACTGTATTTGAGACACTCTTCCCAGATGAAGCTGTTTAAACTACACAACATTGGGTACTGGTTCAGAAATTACTTTAAAAATCATTATTTTGGAATTTAAAAGAGTTTAATGGGTGGAACAAGAGAATGTATTTGAAGTTCTTAGTAGCAATGTCATCAACATTTCTTTTATGTATGTATTCAAAAATATTTCTGTAAACTACAGCTAGTATACTTTTTCCCCAGAAATACTTTGATTAACACTCAGATGATCTATTGTGATGATTGTTATCATCATAATGTGAACAAATATGAAGCAATTAGGAATTTTTTACAAGAATAAATGAATTTTAATAATAAAATTTTGTCTAAACACATTCAGAATTTCACAGAAATTCCAAACCCTCAGGAATATTACCACGAAAAGAAGTTTAAAAAAAAAAATAGAAGAAGAAAAAAAACAGAGAGAAGAAATCTGAAATAAAAATACTAAAAATAGCTGTATCATAGCTCAAACATTAGCAAGCATAATCTATTTACATTTGTACAGTAAAATGAATATTGCATTTAGTATCAAAATATGTTGTTTGATAGAATATCTAGTTAAATTATTTAGAAGAAATTAGATGAGGTAGCCACTTGGATAGGAAGAGTAGAATTACTAAAAACTAGGGTTTTTTTTCATACCTTACCAGTCTTCAAGGCAAGTTGAGAAGCCCCTTGTTTTGGTTAAAAGAACTTTCTGCATTCTGTATTACTTAATATAACACAAATAGACCTGTTCATACATTCAAAATCTACTTTGTAGAAAAACTAAAATTAGCTACCAGTGTATATCTAGTTTCTCTAAATGATGCTGATCTGGATATCTCTTACTAAAGACACACATAATTGAATAATGTAGCTAGTCTGTGAAATGAAGTTCCTAGTTTAATTTTAAATTTAAGGTTTGAAATCAGAAAGAGTCTCCTAATTTCCTCAGTGTGGTTAGAAAATTCCTTCACATCCTTTGTGGGGCTTTCACAGTTTTTACAGAAAAAGACACTTTGGAAACTCCCACAATTTATATATATATATGTATATATATATATATGAAATAATATGCATACAAATATATATATACATGTAAGATATATAAAATACAAAAGCTAAATATTCTAATTCTAAAATTCTTCATAGGTCTTGCCAAAATACAGAGCACAAGCTTTATATAATGATTCACCTTTACTTACTCAGGTAAACTATAGCAGCAAAGGTGCACTATGATCATTAATTGCTACCATTTAGTTTAATTCTTTATGTTAAAATAAATTGGCTTTCTTCCTGGTTCATGTTCTCAAGGAAGTTAATTTTAACTCTTCCTCATTAACAAAAAGAGTGATAGCAATTCGTCTTCAAAGCAATTCCCAGGTAACTTTCACAAGTAACTTTGGTTTGAATATGGGGGTCTTGCTGTGGATGAAAATTTTCCAGAAACATTCTGTGAAATACTTTAATTTATATGCAAATAATTTAACATTATTTCCTTTAACCTGCTATTTCAAAAAGTAAGTTTTTTATGACTGCATATATACAAGGATATGTTACTATTACTGCTACTATTGATAATACTATTTCTTCATTTCAATTTTGTGAGTGCAATAATTCTGCCTGTGTTGACCTCATAGCATCCTTCCAGTATCTAAAGGGGGCCTATAAGGATGCTGGTGAGGGACTATTCATTAGGGACTGTAATAATAGGACAAGGAGTAACTGGCTGAAACTTAAACAGGGGAGGTTGCCATTCAGTGAGACCTGGACAGGCTGGAGAGTTTGGCGGGGAGAAACTTGATGAAAATCAACAAGGGCAAGTGTAGAGGCTTGCATCTGGGGAAGAACAACCCCATGTACCAGTACAGGTTGGGGGTTCACCTGCTGGAATGTAGTGAAGGGGAAAGGGACCCGGGGGGTCCTGGTGGATAGGAGAATGACCATGAGCCAGCAATGTGCCCTTGTGGCCAAGAAGGCAAATGGCATCCTAGGGTGCATTAGAAAGGGTGTGGTTAGTAGGGTAAGACAGGTTCTCCTCCCTCTCTACTCTGCCTTGGTGAGGCCGCATCTGGAATATTGCATCCAGTTCTGGGCCCCTCAGTTCAAGAAGGATAAGGAATTGCTTGAAAGAGTCCAGCGCAGAGCCACAAAGATGATGAAGGGAGTGGAACACCTCCTTTATGAGGAGAGGCTGAGGGAGTTGGGTCTCTTTAGCTTGGAGAAGAGGAGACTGAGGGGTGACCTCATCAGTGTTTACAAATATGTAAAGGGTGGGTGTCAGGATGATGGAGCTAGGTTTTTTTCAGTGATATCCAGTGATAGGACAAGGGGCAATGGGTGTAAACTGGAGCATAGGAGGTTCCATGTGAAGATCAGGAAGAACTTCTTTACTGTACGAGTGACAGAGTACTGGAACAGGTTGCCCAGGTGGGTTGTGGAGTCTGCTACGTTGAAGATATTCAAGGCCCACCTGGACAAGTTCCTGTGTGATGTACTCTAGGTTACCCTGCTCTTCCAGGGCTGATGGACTATATGATCTTTCGAGGTCCCTTCCAACCCTTGGATTCTGTGATTCTGTGTATATAAGAAGAAATTCTTTACTGTTAGGTTGGTGAGGTACTGGAATGGGTTGCCCAGGGAGGTTGTGAATACTCCATCCCTGGCAGTGTTCAAGACCAGGTTGGATGAAGCCTTGGGTGATATGGTTTAGTGTGAGGTGTCCCTGGCCATGGCAGGGGTGTTGGAACTAGATGATCTTAAGGTCCTTTCCAACCCTAACTATTCTATGATTCTATGACTAACACACAGGTCTGGTCAGCAATTACCAGAGTCATCTTCCCATCTTTGTATTTATTTTTTCATTACTCTCCTGTGCTTAATTTTGTTGTTTCTTTACTTAATCCTTTTCTTAACTTTATTTGTTTATCTTGGAGACTATTTTACTAAGTAAATCAATAGCTCCACAATTCTCATTGGCTTTGTTTATTAATGGGCCTACATTCTCACTGTATTCCCAACTGTCTTTTTTTCTTTATTATTTACTTTTTAGTTCCTGCATAGCCTTCTATGACAACTGGTATCTGCAAACTTGTGCAAAACTAGATGACTTTGCTGAATCATCAAAATGGTATTATAAAGGACTACCCATAAGTGCAGGATCCTATCAATAGTTTTAGGATCTGTGTAATTATTGACTTGGAAACCAAAGCAGACATGTTGAAAACTCTCCTATGAAGCTTAAGCAGAGCATTTCTAGAGCCAGGCACTATATTTATTAATATTTTCCCTTAAAGGCAACCAGTAGTACCAAAAAGCATAGCAGCTCTCAGGGCAGACACTCCATGGCTGAATGCATATTGAATTATTTGTCTGCTGCTAGCCTGCATTCTCCTGACAATCTACTAGGAATTTGATGCACTGCCTGAAAATGCTCCAGGAAATCTGAGAGTGTTAATTCTTAAATCACAAATTTGACATTTGTGGAAACTGCTGTTCATCCTTCTGGTGAACCTTACTTGACTTTCTTGCTTGGATGAGCTCAACATCTCTATGTTCAGCAAATCATTTTCTTCTGAGATTGAAAGATGATGTATGTGTTCCAAACATTTTACTCAAGCAATCGTTCAAAAAAACATCACTAAGTTTTTGGGTTTAATTTATCTGAATTAAAAGCAATGCAATTTATCTGAATGGTAAATTAGATCTTAATTACCACGGTAAATTAGGCATCAGAAATGTCAAGCAATTTAGTCAACATAGCAAGTCTTTCCAGGGAAAAGTGTTCTGTGCTCAGGGTAAATTTAAAAAAAAAAAAAACCCTGTAAAAAAACCAAACAAATTATCCAATGTAATATTCTGCATGAAAAGGACAATTGGCTACCTCATTATGTAAACCCTAAAATGTTTTTGCTCCTTAAAGATAATTTTTATGGGCTTTTTGAACATTACGCATGCTTGGTAAGTCATGCAGCTCTGAGAACACAGAAGACCCTGCATGAAACAATCATGTTTCAATGATGGCCATAAGAACATTTTATGAACAGTAAAGAAATTAATTTCAGAGAATGCAAAGTATTTTTAAGAAGCAGTGGTAACTGTTACCAGTGTGAGAAAAGATAAAATAATCATCCATGATTTTTACATTATCTTGCACCAACTAGGGTGGCATTATCCCCAAGCTTACCATTCTGTCATAGCAAGTACTGTAGAAAATTTATATAGCCTGTGTATAGCTAAAACTGGCAGACATAAAAGTTTTTGGTTTATTTGTGTTTGTTTTGAAGTGTGGTATGCTACAGATACTTATTAAATGTGATATACATGTCCATGTAGTTACAAATTTGAAATGTTTTTTAATTATCTGGCCTCAGTTTGGCATACAACTTGCTTATTCTGGAAGATGTATCAAGATATGTTTCTGCCTACATTCAGCCTAAGCGTTAAAGAATGTCTGCAGCCCAAGGTAAGGCAAAGTGGAATTAAAATAACATTATCAACATTATATAAAGAGTTATTAAAACACAAAGAAGATATTTTGTGTTAGATTTTAGAATCTCAGTGCTTATATTCAAAGCAACAGAAGCATGAGAGAAGCCATATATGTTAATATTAAGAAGCCATAATGTTAATAGAAAATTAACATTAAAGTGTAGAATAATAAATATATATATTTACAAAGACTGTTAGTGGCAAAGCCATGCTAATCAGTTTAATCATAGAACAATAGAATAGTTAGGATTGGAAAGGACCTCAAGATCATCTAGTTCCAACCCCCCTGCCATGGCCAGAGACAACTCACGCTAAACCATATCACCCAAGGCCTCATCCAAACTGGTCTTCAACACTGCCAGGGATGGAGCATTCACAACCTCCCTGGGCAACCCATTCCAGTACCTCACCACTATAACAGTAAAGAATTTCTTCCTTATATCCAGTCTAAACCTCTGCTGTTGAAGTTTCAACCCATTACCCCTTGTCCTATCACTACACTCCCTAATGAATAGTCCCTCACCAGCATCCCTGTAGGCCCCCTTCAGATACTGGAAGGTTGCTATGAGGTCTCCACGCAGCCTTCTCTTCTCCAGGCTGAACAGCCCAAACTTTCTCAGCCTGTCTTCATATGAGAGGTGCTCCAGTCCCCTGATCATCCTCGTGGCCCTCCTCTGGACATGTTCCAACAGTTCCATGTCCTTTTTATGTTGAGGACACCAGAACTGCACACAATACTCCAAGTGAGGTCTCATGAGAGCAGAGTAGAGGGGCAGGATCATCTCCTTTGACCTGCTGGTCACACTCCTTTTGATGCAGCCCAGGATACAGTTGTCTTTCTGGGCTGTGAGTGCACACTGATGGCTCATGTTCATTTTCTCATTGACCAACACCCCCAAGTCCTTCTCCGCAGGACTACCATGAATTTCCTTTTTGCTCAACCTGTAGCTGTGCCTGGGATTGCTCCCACCCAGGTGTAGGACCTTGCACTTGGCATGGTTAAACTTCATGAGGCTGGCATCAGCCCACCTCACAAGCATGTCAAGGTCCCTCTGAATGGCATTCCTTCCCTCTAGCGTATCAACAAAACCACACAGCTTGGTGTCATCGGCAAACTTGCTGAGGGCACACTCAATTCCATTGTCCATGTCAGTGACAAAAATATTAAACAAGACCGGTCCCAACACAGATCCCTGAGGGACACCACTTGTTACTGATCTCCAGCCAGACATTGAACGTTGACCACAGCGCTTTGAGTGCGACCATCCAGCCAGTTCTTTATTCACCGAGTGGTCCACCTATCAAATTGATGACACTCCAATTTAGAGACAAGGATGTCATGTGGGACAGTGTCAAATGCTTTGCACAAGTCCAGGTAGATGACATCAACTGCTCTACCCCTGTCCATAAATTCTGTAGCCCCATCATAGAAGGCCACCAAATTGGTCAGGCAAGTTTTTACCCTAGTAAAGCCATGCTGGCTGTCACCAAGTGCATTCAAACCAAGGAGCTGCTAAAACCACTTGCATAATTTTTTGTTAATTTTCTTCTTTTTTAGCAAAATAAAAGATTACTCAGAAAGCAAAGCTTATAGTATGCATCAGGCAGAGACAAGCTCCACTTGCTAATGAACTGCTGATATTTAACCTGCTCTTTTAGCTACCATGCCTCTAGCTAGGTATCCAGCTTTGCTAGTGATTTATCTACTTGGCCGTACACGTTGTTCTGCTGTTACAATGCTGCCTCCTGCAAGCAGGAAATGCACACTCTTTCACTTCTGTGGAGATAATTACAGGTTCAGCCACCAGAGTGACTAATGAATGTTCAACTAGTTTTCTGAAGCACTCAATTCTTTTTTAAGAAATGGAAAAATAATTGAAAGAAAAAGAAAAATCACATTACATGACATAGTTTCAGAACTTTTA
Source organism: Melopsittacus undulatus (assembly GCF_012275295.1). Lineage (NCBI taxonomy): Eukaryota > Metazoa > Chordata > Aves > Psittaciformes > Psittaculidae > Melopsittacus > Melopsittacus undulatus. The sequence goes on from NC_047527.1 coordinate 17,602,518, forward strand.
TACATTAAGAGAAAGAACTATTACTGAATGTATTGGATTCTTATGGAAATACTGTGATTTCCTTAATTGTTTATCATTGCACTGCACATACACATATGGTGATACAAAATCCCAAATCAACAATATCTCATGGTCATTACCACTATACTTCTCTTATTCTGGAAAAAAAAACAAAAAAACTTATTTTTTTACCTAATCTTTAAAGTAATTAAAATGCAACTCTAAATTGTAGTGCTATATGCTTTGCTACAAAACCAGTTCACATTTTTCCTACAAATAATATGAAATTAAAATATGTTGATTCATGCATTTCTGTATAATCATAAGATTAGGATCTTGAACTATGCTTATTTACAGGAGTAGTACCATATGTGTGCTTATGTTCCTTGATAGTCACAAGCTAGTGCTCAATGCCTGGTAGCACCACATACGATCTGTGCCTGCAGTTAAATGATTATTTGAGCTGGCTGAAATAAAAACATCCTCTTTCCAGATCAGAATTCTGAATGGGCCCGAAAAGTAAGACATAAATGATTGGAGAAGAAAAAATTTGGTTATATAGGGAAACATAAAACCTCTCATTCTTTCTACTTGCCTTCCCCGCGGATATTAGAAGTAGAAATTGGAATGTACTCTCTTCCTCTTTTCCTATTTTTGTTACCTCTTTGGCAGACCACATCCATCCCATTCATGCTACCAATGGCTAGGGGTAGTAAGGTGACTAGGTTTGGGTGGACATTGTTAGGAATGGGAAGAGGAGAGGTGATGAAGATACCATTATTTACTGCTTCAGCAGAACAGAACCTCTTGACTCTCAGATGGTGCTGGAAAGCCAGCAGATCTCTGGTTAGATTGGAAAGGAACTAAATAACAATGGTGAAATTGTCAAACTGCTACAAAGTGTGTTATGTCTTTGTCCAGCTACCTGAAGTCAAGGGAAGAGTAAATTCTAAAACTGCAATAGATCAGACTTCACCAAGATCTATCACAGGTAGGTTTCTAAAGGTAGATTTCTATGCTGTTTGAATTGCTCTAAATATAAGAGACATTTGCATGGGGCTGTCAAATTATGGGAAAGTCACATCATTGCAAAGCTCATACAGGATACCTAGGACAACTCCAAGAACAATAAATTATTCCAATTAGTCAACTGGATCAAGTATGTAGTGTTTAATTGGATGTCTTGTAAATCAGCAAGTTGAAAGATCTTTGATATGCAAACCCTCCCCCAGGTTATGATACTCCAATTTAAAATATAAACATTACTCCTTTGTTCTGACATTGATAATATTCTTATATAAAAAACCCTCATCAGATCTGTGATGAAAACCTATTCTATTCTGCCTTCCATTTTATATGCATCAACCCCAGTGATTTATGTACTTGCTACAAAACTTATGAAAATGAAAAGATTTTTTTCCTTGGGAGAACACACACATGATTTTAAAATCTAACTTCTGGCAACCAGGGTATGATTTACACCAAAATCCCAAAGTGAATTTTTCTATATCCCATGCAGAAGTCACAAAGTAGAAGATGTTGATAAGTAAACATTTTGGGAAAGGTAGAAACAGGTTAGAGCTCCAAAATTTTGTTGGAGGATCCAAGCTTATTGTAACTGCAACAGGTAGAGATGAAGAATTTTTTGGAATGAACATTTTGTTACTCTGAAATTGCCTTGTAGGCAAAAAGGAACACAGCAAATAGATGGAGCTGGCAGTACCCAGAGGTCCTTGCCAGGAAGAGTACAAAATTCATGGTTCATCTTCAGTCATGGGTTTCTGTCAGTACCTTATGCCGCCTTGGCCTCCTTCCTTTCTCACTGGCTTCCAGTCCTCTTCTGATATGGACATAATTTCTGACAACCTGTCCTATAGTCACTGCCAACTTTATCTGGCCTTGACCATCACAGAGGTTTGGCTCAGGGAAGACAATAGTCCTGTGGTCATCAGGTTGCTGTCAGAGCAAGCTGGCACCAGCTATCATCCAGAAAAACCCCACCAAATGCTGAGCATTGCCCCAGCAGCCCAAGGTGATGTCTTGACACCATTTTCTAGTACTGACAGAATGCCATTTACTGACCAATCATTTACAGTCATTAAATGAGACCAAGTTATGCCATTTACATGAAAATTTGGCCTTGAATTTTCTTTTAATTCAGAGCTGTTTGTGTACAGAGTTTTATGCTGTGTCTCAAGATATGTCAACAATAACAAATGTTGATGGTGCCTGCATTTATTCGCAGTCCTTTGACAGAAACTTTATCTTGTTAAAGGCTGAAGTGATTGCTGACCTCTTCCATAATGCTCTGCTGCCTCTCTATTCCTACCTGCATGGAGTACTCTTTCTTCACCAGAAATATTATTTAAGCCTAACTTGTAATGTATTCTCTTTTTCAATCCAATGGTTTGATAAATCATTTCAGCACCAAAACCACAATGCTCCAGATAAATGAAATGCACAAAGTCTATTCTTAGCCTGTTCACAAAAAATGTGAGAGTCAGTCTGTGGGATACAGATGGCCATACATTTTGACCTTGAAATAACACACAAGAATGCAGTGCCCTGAGCTACCACACTTTGTATCAGAGCTCCTTCCTTTCTGTTAGATGTTTTGAAAGGTTGTGATAATTTAGAATTTTACTGGGCAAGAGACAAGGAAGAATGTGAAAATGCACATGTTAGAACAGCTTGTTTTTCAGGATGATGTAAGTTTGGGCTGTGAAAAGGTATATGAATTTTTGAAAATTGCACTCTTATATAAATTCATCTTTCAAAATGGAGGCAAAGACATTTGAGAAACTAAAATTTTTCAAGCTAGACACTGAGCCAAGTTTAATTTTTTTAAATAATTTGTGAATGCTGCCAAGTTATATAGAGCAATAAATGAAACTGCTTTCTGCTCTCGCTAATCTGAAATGATGTAAAATGCTGAGAAAAGACTATAATATACTAATTTGTATAGAAAAAAAGGAGGTATCCTACTGATTTAAAAAAAAATGAGCAGCTGCTGTATCATCCATTGAGTAGCTATAAATAATTGGTCATACTTACTATTTATTTAACCTCTGAGATAACCTTGGTTTCATGAAAATGTCTGCTAGTCTCCTTTGTCCTCCTTTCTGGTACACACACAACAGAATATGAAACATATTGAAGAAGATACAAAAGACATTTAGGTAGAAGTTTAGCACAGATTGATCCCTATATTATAAAAATGTTAAAACGAGGCAGAGTGAGGATCTCTTTTCCTTGTGAATTGACTATCCAATTGTTCTAACTCTTGTTGAATGTGAGGAAAGCTGTGTATACATAAGAAGGTAGTGAAGAAGAAGCAGGCAGTGTCTACTCTCATTATCCAATAAGAAAAAATTCTGAAGAAGGGGAAAGAAGGAAGCTAATGACTTCTGGCACCAATAGAAAGGCTCCTGCCCCACCATATGGGTTCAAACTGCAAGATAGGTGCATGACCCTCAAAATTCAAGGGGACATAAATATGCCTACAAGCAAAGAGCATGGACCACCAAACCCTAAGCCATGTAAAGGCTACTGGAAAGAAATGGCATGGCATTCTACTGCAGTAGACAGAGGCCACCCATCCATCAACTGGACCAATGATTTAGAGTGGTTTGTTGCCTTCTTGGGCTGGAATCCAAGATCTTGTAGAGCTACTGCCAATGCTTATTTGGCCCTTTCACAACTACCCTGTGCTGTTAATTCATGTGGGCACAAATGGTGCTACCAGGAGAAACCTGGGCTGTATCAAAAGTGACTATAGAGCTCTTGGGCTAATGGGGGACCAGATAGCTTTTTCCTTAATTCTGACAGTAAAAGGAAAGGTGAAGAGAAGGGCATTATTAAGACAAGTCAGTAATTGGCTACAGAACTCGTGTTGGCACTGTTTGCAAATCAGTGTCTGCCTGGAAGAGATGGGATCCACCTCAAAAAGCAAGGCACAGTTATCTTCACCAGCAAGATGAATGACATGATAAAGAAAGCTTTAAATTAAGAATGATGGGAGGAGAGAGTAATAAGCAGTCCTTTGAAAGAGTAGCAAGCAGGATTGCTGAGCAAAGAGATGATGTGATAGAAAGAAATACAAAATCAACAAGGTGGGGCTAAACACCTCCAGTACTTACTTGCATGTAAGCAAAGAAGTGCCTACAAGGTGCCATTATGGAGAAGTTCCCAAAGATCCTCCTGGGAGTCAACATCCTGGGGGGCTTCTCTAAAGTCCCAGTACACTAAAGCAGGCAGCAGGGGAGATAAACATGAGTTACAGATCTGTGTGCAGTTGTAGGGCTATGACCTTGCTGGGATGACTTTCATGACTGGAGTTGCAATGAAGCATGTTGGGGTAGGTGAACTTTCCTGTTTTCCTCAGCCCTGGTGAAGGCACAATTGGAGTGCTCTGTCCAGTTCTGAGCACAACAGAGCCATTGACATACAGGAGAGAGTCCCACAAATGGCCACTAAGATGATTTAAGTGACTGGAGCATCTCTCATGTGATGAAAGACTGAGAGTTGTGAGTGTTCAGCCTGGAGAAAAGAAGGATCAGAGAGGATCTTAGAATCATAAAATACTTTGGGTTAGATGGAACCTTTAAAAGTCATCAAATCCAATGCCACTGCAATGAGCAGGGACATGTTCACCTAGATCAGATTGCTCAGAGCCCCATCCAACCTGATCTTGCATAGTTCCATCTTGTAATAATGTATGAATATGTGAAGGGAAAGTAAAGAAAACAGAGCCTGATGTTTTTCAGTGGTACCCGGTGGCAGAACAAGAGTCAACAGGCACAGTTATCTAGATAGCAGCACTGGGCTAAAACCCAAACCTCCTATCTATACATTGAAACTGTATATTTATGTATAGAAGAAATGGCAGCAAAACATATCTTTAGAAGGGAACAAACATTTAAAAAAATATAAAGTATGCTGAAACTTATATTGTACAACAAGGAAATAAATGGTTAGAATTAATATTTATTTTTTGTTCCAAAACACAACCAAACTTTCCTTGCTCACAAATTATGTTCCTGATGAGAATAATGTATCTCTTTATATGGGAGACAAACTTCATACTAAAAGTTGTGCAGGGCAATCTGGAGCTATCATTTAAAATAGTTACATGGCAAAACTGACAAGGATGGATTAAGAGATTTAATATAAACACCTTGGAAACATGAGGATAGAAGTAATGAAAGTACTGTTTTGCCTGAGATATTCAATGATATAATAAGTGTTTCACATCATTTGCAGCCTGTACCTGATGATATCATGGGAATAAAAAATATATTCAGATGTCAAAGGCATCAATTTAGAACTGCTTCCCCACTTGGAAAGGAAAATCATTACCCTGGGACACACTGTAGGAAGAAAATACTGCTGAAGTGCACTGTATTCATATTCAATCAACAGTCTAATATATTTCATACTGAAAAGCACGTTTATTTTAGCTGTAGAAACGAACTCATCTCAGGATAAAAAACTGCAGTGGGATGTCTTGCCCATCATTAATTCCATTTGGAACAGGCAGAAGTATATATATGACTTCCAAAGGCAATTCAAACCACAGATTTAGGACATAGCTGCATTCCAGTCAACTTCTGTATTTCAGCAAAACCTCTCATCCTCAATGATACAAGCCAGCATTACAGCATATGGTCTAGGAATAATTATTTTTAAATGCTGTCTTCAAATGTTATTTTATCCTGTGCTATTCAGCTAGCATACTAAGGAAAATTTACTGAGGTGGAGGGAATTACAAGGGTAATGTGGTTGTTTACTCATTTTTTCCTTACCAGTTCAAGTTGTGGATCTGTGGTTAAAAGCAAGCATCATCACTAGAAGCCTTGTCAGTTAGTATAAAAATACACACACACTGACATTTGCTGACACTTGTACTTTATTTTCTAAGTGTCATGGGTTAAACCTGGTAGGCAGCTGCACCACACACAGCTTCTCACTCACCCTTCCCCAGAAGGATGGGAGAGACAAATGGAAGAAATATCCAAAAGCATAGGGGTTGAGAAAACAGTTTAATACGTATAGAAAAACAGACAGTTTAATATGTATAGAAAAACAGATGGTTTAATATGCATAGAAAAAGCTGTGTGTCCAAGCGAATTAATTAATTCACTACTTCTCATTGGCAGGTAGGTGTCCAGTCATGTCCAGGAAAGCAGGGCTCCATGACAAGCAGCAGTTACTTGGGAAGACAACTGACAAAGCTCCAAATGTTCTTCCGCTTCCTTCTTCTTTCCTCACCTTCTATTGGTGAGCATGATATCATATGGTATGTGATATCCCTTGGGTCAGTCAATTGGGGTCATTTGGCATGACCTATTATCCTGGGTTCAGCAGTAGCAGTAATTTTTCTCCTTCTTAGTAGCTGGTGCAGTGCTGTGTTTTTGACTTTCAGCCTTGGAACAGCGCTGATAACACCAATGTTTTTAGATGTTGCTAAGTAATGTTTGCTCTGACCAAGGCCTTTCTGAGTCTCATGGTCTGCCAGGGAGGAGGGGAAGCCAGGAAGAAGCAGAGACAGGACACCTGACCCAGACTAGCCAAAGGGGTATTCCATACCACAGCACGTCATGCCCAGGTTGTAAACGGGGGGGAGCTACCCAGAAGGGCTAGATCCCTGCTTGGGTTGGGCTGGGTATCGGAGTGGGGAGTGAGCAAGTGTCTGCATGGTTCTGAGTTACCCTCTGGGCTTAAACCACTACAATTATCAACACTGTTTTTAGACCAAAGCCAAATCATAGCCACACACTAGCTACCATGAAGAAAATTACCTCTATCCCAGCCAAAACCAGTACACTGATAGGCATTTTTGCTTGCCTTCCACCTCCAAATGTACTTCAGAGAATTAGAAATCTGACTCCTACTAGCTATAACTATCTTTACTACAAGGTTGAGATTAAAGAATGTCTTTTTCAATATGACAAAAAATTGTGTTTTGTAGTATTTCCTGTTGCACATCACACTCTTTATTAATTTTTTGTTTCTACCAACTGTATCGACTAAATCTTTTGAATTCTATATCTCTGTTAGAGCTCAAGCCACGTAACGTATATCATTGAGATAGACATGATGCAGAATCTTCATTATATTTAAAGGCCATATATATCTTTTGGTCTTTTGTCACTTATGGTAGATTTTGATACTGAACTAGATATGTTAGAGACCAGATGACCATAACATAAATTCAGTTTATGGGCAAACAACTTGTAAAGAAGCTATCTTTGCAATATCAATAAAGGCAATGTATGCTTAACATAATAATAAAAGCTTGATTCAGCTTCCTTGAAAGTTGATATGAAATCATAGAACCATAGAATTATAGAATCAGCTAGGTTGGAAAAGACCTTCAAGAGCATCAAGTCCAACCATTATACCAGGACAGCCAAGACCATCACTAAACTGAGGGCCTCATCTACAAGATTTTTGAACACTTCCAAGGACAGTGATTTTATACCTCCATGGGAAGTCTGTTCCAATACCTGATCATGGTCTCTGTGAAGAAATTTTCCCTAATACCCCAAACTTTTTCACTGACTCCCACAAGAACTGAATTACATCTTCACCTATCCTAGTTCTTACTCATGAGGGCAGATTCTTAGAAAGGCAAATAAAGATTACTCATAAGTAAGAATTTAAGGAGTAAGTTCACTAAAACAGGTAGCAATCTTCAAGATTAGTGCATTATCTAAATGCAGTAATCTGCAAAAATGTCATGACAATGCTATTGTAGGTTGATATTAAAGAAATTTTCTTGAAATTTTATGCGGGAAAAACAAACAGAGCATGAAGAAGCTCGTATTGCATATCAGTATCAATGCAAAATTAGAGTGACTTAACCTGTCACTGATTTTTGCTGAGCAGTAGAAATATAATCTTGATTCTTGATGGAGTCCTGTTTTGTTTGTTTGGTTTTTTTTTTATCCCAGAATTTACAGTTTTTGCTCCTCTCTCACTTTTATCCACCAGAAGAGAAAATGGAATTTGTTTATTTTTTGTTTTAGTTTGGTTGTTTTAGTTCCATTGTGTAATCAGATTAATATTTTTATATAAATTTACACCCAGGTTTAACACAGGAGTCAGAATAAATCGCACTCAGACATTCTTCACAACCCACACAGACTGAGAAAGCAGTGTAAAGAATTGTCTAAATAATTTACCTAACTATAAAAAAGAAATATGAAATCATGACTAGTGGTGTAAGTGGTCCCTAAGAGTGTTTGGACAAAATGCAGTAAAACCTGAGACTTCATTTCTTAAACTATTTCTTTGTACACTTCACTGGTGAATAGTCACTGTAGGACTTGCAAGTCCCTTTTTCACCCTCACAAGACCTTTTCTTCCCTAATGTTTTTTTTGTTTAGTTCTTGCTTTATATATTTTAAAGCTCCACCACAGCATGTTCAATTATCGTCCAAATGACCACTTGTGTGATATCAGCAATGGGTAGAAATAAGTCTGAGTAACTTGCTCTTCACTAGAGAAAGGCAGAATGAGTGACCTCTGCTCTAAGAACTGTTAATTCACAGATAAACTATTTAACTTTTCCCCCAGTTCAAACATGGCTATCTTGTTTGTTCACATGTGTTCAAGAAACATGTAAAAAAGATATTCTTGTACACTACAACATCTTGCATGTCTGCATGTAAACTTACTTGACACAGGGGAATAAACTATCTGGTTTTCACAGAAATCTACCATTCATAATGAGTGTGCTACTCAGTAGGGAATTGCTAAATGGATTAAAAAGACAATAGGATTTTTCTGTCAACATCTTTATTAAAAGAAGGATAATTCATATAGCTAAATCCAATTACTTTAACTACCCAAAGCATTGTACATTGAACAACGGAATGTATCAAGAGATACAGTCCTGGCTACATTACTTCATTGTTTCTTTCTTTAATTAGATTTTGAGTAAATTTAGAGATTATAAAAAGGACCCTTATTAACAACACTAGTTAGAGAGATCCACGATACAGCTATCTAAAATAGGACCTAACTGCCTTAATAATACATAAATTAATTAATAAACATGATCTTTGAAATAGCAGTTCATCAGTTGGTTAACCCAAACAAACATCTATATGATTTTACAATAAAAAATTATACATTCCTTTTTTCTTTCCTACATATTAGTCATATTTATGGGATATTATTAAGAAAGAGAAGCATGTATCAGTGAAGAAAGTACTTTAAAGGACGATTTTTATTTTTTTTTTGTACAAAGGCCATCTTCAAGTTTTCCTACATGTTAGTGTAAGAGTGACTGGACCTCTTGCCTTTAAAATCTAGAAAATTATTGCAATAAGCAAATAACATGTACTTGTTCTTTACTACAATAACAAAACAGAATTCAATTGACCAAGAAAACACTCAATTAGAATATAGTGACTTCAGCTTGGCTGGCTGTCAGATGCCCATCAAGTCACTCTATCACTGCCCTCCTCAGCAGGACAGGGAGAGAAAACATGACAAAAAGCTCCTAGGCTGAGATAAGAACAGGGAGAGATCACTCAGAAACTACTGTCATGGACAAAAGAGACTCCACTTGGAGAAATCAGTTTAATTTATTGAAAATTAAAAAAAAACAAATTATAAGAAATATGAAAATATCTAAAATCACCTACTTCTCACCCCTTCCTTCTTCCTAGGCTCGGCTTCACCCCTGACTCTTCTCATTTCTGTCTTCCAAGTGGCACAGGGGGGAAAGGGGTATGGGGGTTGTGGTCAGTACATTATACATTGTCTCTGCTACTCCTTCCTACTCATGCTCTTCCTCTGTTCCACCATGAGGTGCCACTCAAGTGAAGCAGTCCTTCATGAACTGCTCCAGCATGGGTATTTCCTGGGCCACAGGTCCTGCTAGCAAACCCGCTCCTCTGTGGGTTTTCCATGGACTGCAGCTGCCTTCAGGACAAATCCATCTGCTCCAGGGTGGGGTCCTTTACAGGCTCCTTTACATCCACTCCATTGTGGATGCAGGGAGACAGCCTGTGTCACCATGGTCTTCTCCATGGACTGCAGATGAATATGTGTTTTAGCCCTTGCAGCACCTCCTCCCACTCCTTCTTCACTGACCCTGTGTTTGACAGTTGTTTCTCTCACATATTTTCTCTCCCACAGAAGTTGCACAGAATTTTTACCCTTTCTTAAATATGTTATCACTGAGGCACTACCATCATTGCTCATTGGCTCAGCTTTGGCCAGCAGCAGATCCTTCTTGGAGATGACAGGCACTGGCTCTGTTTGACATGGGGGCAGCTTTTGGTATCTTTTGACAGAAGCCACCCCTGTAGCTCCTCTGCAACCAAAATCTTGGCACATAAACCCGATACACCCAAAAACACATAACTCAAACTTACATCCAAGTTTTGCTCAGCAGAAGGTGTCAGGCTCATTCTTTGCTCATACTGCAGACCAAGATCCCTTTACATTCACTAATTTCTGGCAATACAGTAATTAAGATATTCATTTATTAGCCAACTTAGAGCATAGAAAGAACTACTTGTACAGAGTTCTTACACTAAAATACAAACAAGAAGGAAATTATTAGCTGAAAGAATTTTAGGATTTAAAAATTGAAATAATTTCTAGCTTCATAAAATGTCACTTGTACCAGTCACATTTATTGAGACTTGAATGCCTAGTCAAATTCAGTGCAATTCCATAACCCATATATATATAGTTTGGATAATATTAAGTGTAGAGGAAGAAATAAGCTATATCAATATGTTTAATGCAAACATACATATGTTTTTGTACATTTATTGGGTTGTTCTTGATTTTAAAATCTTCTTCCTTATTTTAATAAAAGACAAAAGTAATACACAGCCCAATATATTAGCTAGTCAAACAAAATATTCTCCTCCAAGAGCTCATTCATAACTTTAAGATTTCTAAGTACAGATCAACTGCAATACCTATTCTTTTATGTAATGTACATTCATCTAGTTGGTGACATACTTTGACTCAGATGCCTTTAATTCTGAAGAGGAAAGACAAGAATTTTCAGCTATTAGTTAGTAGATATAGAGCTACAGCTCCAGTTTCCTGCTTTTTCATTGCATTCCCTGTCCGCTAGTTAATTCATGTTGCAAAAAGTCATTATTTACAGTATTAATTTATTTTTAACATAGGTGTACTAGGTAAGTATAAAATTAGGCAGAATTACATTTCCCCTACAAACATGAAGCAACAAATATATCAGTTTTAGAGTATTGAAAAGTCTGGGATTCTCTCTTATTGCACAATTTTGCTTCAAAGACAAGTAAAGTTCCACCTGAATATTCTGCAAAGGTACCTTCAAATGTCAACCACTCACTGAATCTGTTAATTTAGAAACTAATATTTGATAAAGAACTGAAATTAAAATATTTTCCCAAAGGATTTGAAAATCACATCATTACCTGAAAAATCAAATAAGTAAGAAGGATTACAAAATGGCTTTAAAACTGGTCTGCCTTTCATTTTACATTAAGTTAGAAGAGAAGTCATATATTTTTGTCTTCTTTATTTTGGAATCAACCATAACTTTAAGGATACTTAGGCTGCTGTAAATGAATATATTAAAGCGAAAAATGTTGTGCTTTCAGGGTTGCTACTTTATCTTTTGTAAAATTCTTGTACATGTACACAATCTTTTTTTTCCTTAAATGACAACTAAAAATTCAGACTGAGGTACCAGCTTGTATACTACAAAACTGACCATTACATGATTACCATTACCACTTAAAGAATAAAACTGGGTTTGAATAATATTTTCTCTCGCAAGGATCTTAAAGCAGCAGTTAAAAGAAAGTGATTTAGTATGTATGAAGGAATATATTTAATGGCACCGATCTGTGCAACTTTTGGTGTCTTCTGTTGCCACTTTCCTTCCATTATTGTTTTCAGTCCATCCTTATTGAAAAGAAAAAAAAAATTACTTGACAGTTTTTACAGTCAGAATAAAGATCATTTCCGTTTTGTGTAAGTTGTAATACTGATTTAAAACAATAAATCACTGAGGAAGAAAATAGTTGTCCATAAGAATAGATTATAAAGATACAACAAACACAATAGCATATCTAATACCTGTTGCTGAAAAACAATAATTATTGGCAAATGCTAATGTGGTAAAGGATGTTGCTAGTTTCTTTCAGTTTCATCTTGATGTTCCAAGAATTTTCAGAAAAAGGTGAGAATAGACATATTTTCTATAAAACTTAAAAGCTAGAAACAGCATGATAATAGTGGTTTTTGAAGTCTTAACAATGCAAACTTATCACTCACAGGGTCAGTAAGAAATTGTTAAAATCCTACACTCTCCCACAAAACATGATGAATGATGTTAAAGAGACAGGACAAATGGCTTGTAATGAATTAGTTTGGAGCTGAAGGAAGAGGCTCAAAAAAATGGGACTTTGATGAGATGAGATACCCAATATTCTAGGGCATCTGCCTGCAACTACACACTAAAAAGTGCACAATTGAGAGAAAATTTATCAAAGTAGCAGATCACTATCAAAAAGGGAGACATTATCAAAAGCATATCATATTTGAAGATCCTAAATTTTTATAGGTGCAGGGTCACATGATGGTAACCCCTTAGATGCTTTGAACTTTTATTTCCTTTAAATATACAGTACCAGAAGCTCCAGGCAAACACATATTCAAGTTTTGATGCTGCATGACTTTTTACTACATATGCATAATACCAAGAAGACTATTCATCTTGCTCAGATAGTGGTTTTGCAGTGTGTAACCTTGTCTCATTAAATTGTCTCTGCTACAACTATAAATCATTTATGTAGCTCTCAGGATAAATACCTACTTTAGTGATCATATAAATTATTTGCATAGTCAATTTTTTTAAAATATAAGCAAGCCACAAATGTATGATTTTAAAAAATGTTTTATAAATATAAGGTATGCCTGATTTATATTTGTAAATATCCATCATACCCTAATAAAAATAAACAAATACAACCAAGATATGTCATTACCTTGTGAATTGCCAAGGTATGGCAAATGCATGCCTTGTTTTCAGGCTCATAATTATGCAACACTTTTATCTATGGCAGGGAATTCAGATAGGTGTCAAATGAAGACGTATACATATTTTTCAACAAATTTAAAGTGAAATTTGTTTTTCACAAATATAGCTTTTATGACTGGTAATAATTTATAAGTCTGTAGCCAGCTGTTTCCCCTAAATCTTTTCAAATTTAGTAATAAATATTCTTCCCCACACATTCATTCCTGCTGTTTTTTTTCTTAAAGGATTAGAATCATGTGTACAACCTGTTTAATTTGCATCCAATAACATCTTAAGATATCTTACAGAGGCAGAAGATTTCTGGGTTTGTTATAATTTTCCCATCTTCCCCATCTTTTCCAGCAGCTCCACAGCTGAAAGTAAAATGCTTGAGAAGTAAAATTTACCACCAGTAGCATAACTTGAAAATGAGTGAATTGTTTTAAAAAAATGGATTTAAACTTCTCCTTGCAAATCTTCTGATTTATCTGGGAGAAGTTCTCATGTCAGAAACCACTGAAGAATATATGATTAAAGGCACTTTTAGCTACTATAATACAAAAATTTCTAAATTAAAATTCATTACCTAAACCATGATTTTGCCAAGAAAGTTGGGATCAAATGATCCTAGAACTGTAAAATCATATAATAGTTTGCGGTCACCTTTGAAGCCCTTTGTCGTGGTTTAAACTAAATCTGCACACTCCTTTGTTTCCCCTCCTCCTCCCCCTCACCTTCCCACTCCCGGAGGGATGGGAAGGAGAGCCAGAGGAATACAACTCCCACGGATTGAGGTAAAATCAGTCCAGCAAGCAATGTATAGCACAAATCACCACCGCCACCAATAACAAATCAATTTAGAGGAGACAAACAGGGAGAGAGAATACGATACCACCCACCGCTACGAGGCCAGCCCGGAAGAGAGAGAGCTAACCCCTCCCCTCCTGACCAGCTTCCAGTCCCCTCCCTGAGCAGGACGTGCTGTGGTATGGAATACCTCCCCGACTAGCCCAGACCAGGCGCCCTATCTCTCCCTCCTCCCTGGCAGAGCATGAGCTACTGCTGAACCCATGACACCCTTCCAACTTGGTATTGTATGATTATGTGAGTCTTTAAGCAACAGAAAAACTAACTTTCCCACATTCCTGCCTTTTTTTTTTTGGTTCATATGAGAATGTGTTTATCTATGCATGAGCTGGAAAATATGATAAATACTGGTCTACAAAAAGCTTAAATGTGATACAAAATGTCAATGTTGAATGTGAATACTTGAAAACAAACAAAAGAGTATTGAGTGATAAACTGATTAGCAATGCAAAATTTTTTCATAAAATACAACTTCCATACCTGCATGAAAGGATTTACTTTATAATATTCCCATTTAGGAAATACATCTTAGAAATAGTACAGTTAGTTTCAAAAACTATCAGTTTAATATACAGAAATGGTAAACATTACCAAAAAGAAACAAATAATTGCTCTCCTACAGTCTCTTGCTACTAAACAGAATATCCCATGTCCTGATATTGTTTAGAACTGAGAAAATGAGGAAAGGTTTAATCTTTGCATATTCTGCTATTGTATTTTTCTCTAAATGTCTTGAATTCAACTAAAAGTGAAACAGAAGGCATGAATGATATTTGGCTTCACCACAAACCAAGTTCAAAACCTTTCAACTCTTGTTTTCATTTTTGCTCATCAAAGACGTCACAAATATTTCTCAGCATTCTTAAAAGTTGTGTTTCAGTGTCACAAAGTACCTACTGGAATTTAAAAATGCATAATAACCATCTCAGTATAGTTTTTTTTTTTATGTTAAACAATTAAACCCACAACATTTGTGTAAGAAAAACTAAATTGACCCTTGAAGCAAATGAAAGTCTGATGTTTGCTGCATTGTCTTTCTCAATAAGTGAATAAAAATGCCTTAACTTTTAGCTACATACATAAATTTGGACTAACAGTCAATGAAAATAACTACTTTTAAGACCCCCAAATATACCAGATTTTTTTTTAGATATAGCTGTTATTTCACAGGACAAAATATTGATGAGGTTTTATAATGTAGGTTCACACAGTTTGACAGCAGTAACTGCAGGAAAGGGCCAGATTTACTAAGGTGTTGAGCTTTCCAGAATATTATTCTATGTAAAAATGTTAAATCACAACTTGTTTTTGCCTACCAACTCTATGCAATATAAATGCAAGAAAAGGGAACAATAAACATGACAGTGGAAAGAAACTTTCCAGTATAATTTAGGTTATACATATTTATTTTATAATTCACTGCCTTGTCTGCTGTGAATATGTCAGAAGTAATTCATAAATATGAGACAAAAAAAAAGTAGTGGAAAATCCAGGATAAGTCACTTTATTTTGTATATGGAACAAATATGAGTTTTCCTTACAATAAATACCTGTCTAAAGACATTCAAAAGTTACTGAAATCTTGAATATGCAAAATGAGCATTTCACTTCACAAAAGTCAATATTTCGATTAAGGTGCAAAATGCCTTACAGAGAAATCCACTGTGACCAATTACTTACATTTAGTTAAAAGTTAAAGAAAGAAGTCTAATACTTACCTATTTCTTGCTAGTAGGGAGAATGATGAGATAGCATCACTGAATAAAGAGAATGTAAACTAGGAATAACATAGACATTAAGTAAATTCACTGCAACAAATTCACATTTCCAGAGATACAAAAACTCTACAGATATAATTAATTCATTTATAGTTATACCAGTTATAATTGTTAACACTACTGCATTCCTAAAATGCTATCAGACATTAAAAAAAAAAAAAAAGATGTATTTCCAAGAAGTAAACTTTCTAAGAAACACCTTAGGAAAGCAAATCAGGACCAACTAATTTAAAAGACAATGAGAAAAAAAGTTGTCAGTCATATTTTGTCAAATTAATTTATATTCATGTAAACAATAAAGTAAACCAACATGCTCATATGTATGTGTCCCACTCTTTCCAGTACATTGATACTGGGTATCAATATATTAGAATATTAGAATATATTAGAATATATATTAGAATCTTTCTAATTCCAATATATCCAGGTATGGTAAAATGTGTTACAGTTATATGTTCAGAAATGCATTACAGAAATTTATGGATTGGTATTTTGTTTGCAAGAACACATTTTCTTCTCAGTATTCAGCACAGTAAGGATTTCACTGCTTCAGTAACCATAAAAACAGCCAGTAGCATTTCAGAAGGATTTGGCACACCATGCAAACAAATCAAACTGGAAAGTAACCTTCATATATATGTCAAATGGCAGCAATATGATCCTTCTTTCACATCCTCTGGAGCAGAAATCTCATGAGGTTGCCTTTGCTTGTCCGGAAAATAAACCTGAATCCAGAGAAGAGTAAAACAAACTCAAGGCACCCTTGGCATAAATTTGGCAGATCTTGATATTTAATGTTACCAATTACGTACCCATGCAAACAGATGGACAATAAATATTTCTAGTAATTGATTTAAAATACTGGTGAAAAGTGAGAAACCCTTTCTTGGAAATAGATCATCAGTAAGGTAGCAGAACTGGGTCTTTAAACATTAATGCCAGGCAGCGGGGTGGGGGACAGTAGGGACAGGCCTAGATGTTATTTTCTGGACTCTGGAGACCACACTGAACTAAGAAAGCTTTCCTGCTTGTAGCAGATTGAGCCATCTGGTTAATTCTAACTGTGTTTGGGTCTACAAGCAGAAGACAGTAAGCGAAACTGCACAAGCACTTTCAAAAACCATTCCTATATCCTCAGTTCTGGGTATTTTTAGTTTTCAATAATAAGCAAATTAAAATTATCTCAAATTTATAGCTTAATCCACTGAACCTTTCTCTGAAAAATCTTATCATGGGGAGTTGAGGCACTGATACTCTCATGCTACACTTCAGCCACTGCCAGGGAAAAGGACAACAGCCTCATAACAAAACCACCTCATACTACCAGGAAAAAAGTCACAGGAGGTCTGCAGTAAGGCTGTAGATCTGGATATGGATTTGAATCTGTAGGAAGCCTTGAAATTATCAAAGCCTGATGATATTTTTTATAATTATTTTCATAATGACACGGTGAGCCATGTTTTAGTGACAAAACCATTACAACCCATCAGTAATGCTTGGTAAACTAATTTTGTTTGCACATACATTTTCTTATTCATTTCTGACCTCAGTTCTACACCAGCAGTAAAATGATTTGAATAATCTGAAAATACCAATTTATTACTAATAACACCTGTAAGGTATCTTAATAAGCATTTCTTTGTATTAGAAAGTCTGATTCATTAATGATAATAACCTATGGTTGCACATTTTAATTAAAGTCTCTCTATATAAACAACATTGTCTTACACCATATCTCTCCCAATATATTATTTTAATGAACTGTATGAAACGTATTATGTAAATTTCTTAGACATAAAACTAGTAAAGTCTAATGAAATGTTCTAATCAAACTGTTTTCCTCAGCTGACATTCTCCTTTCATTCAGGTGTAGGGTCAGCTTCAATGACCTTGTTCTTTTGTGTCTTTTTTTCCTATCAGTCAGGTCTGAAATGTTAAGTTTTATCATAAAATATCTGATCAACTTTCCATATTATGTATTGAAACTTTGATTAGTATTTCCTAGGACTATTTTATATCAGATTTATCTGTACTTTATCAGCTACATATTGTTATATATAAATACTTAATGATTTATCTTCTGTAGTAGTGGAAAGCTCAATAACCTTTTTTTCCAAAGGAAATATTTACTGATATTATCTTCCAAAACATTCTCTGATAAAATTTGACTCACTAATATAATGTTGAAAACTGATAGAGGAAGCAGGACTGCTTGCTCCAGGTCCAAACAGCACAGGGGCCTCAAGATTCCCCTCTAACTCATGGAGGAGAGAAGGAGGCTGCTGATCAGGGAAGCTGGGAATTAGTAACAAAAAAAAAAAAAAAAAAAACAGCAAAAGGAGGAAGAGAGCAATTAAAAGCAAGGGGCTTCCTCCTAAATCTGCTATACCCACCCAGAACCACTTTGCTGTCCTGCAGGGGGCTAATGAGGAAATGCACTTGCATCAGAAACAGTCGGCTGGTGCCCTGGTACAGAAGATCTCTACTGGTGCCACCAGGAAAAAGCGGCAGGTTGTAGTAATAGGGGACTCTGCCTTGAAAGAGACAGAAGCGCTCATCTGTCGGCCTGACCCGGTCAAAAGGGAGGTGTGTTGCCTACCTGGGGCATGGATCAGGGATGTTGCGGAGAGGCTGCCTGCTCTAGTAAGTCCCATGGACTATTACCTGCTTCTAGTGATACATGTGGGTTCTAGGAATATCGATTGTAGTAGCCTGAGGAGTATAAAGAAGGACTACAGAGCTCTGGGAGAGGTGGTCAGGGGTTCTGGAGCTCAGATAGTCTTTTCGACAATTCTCCAGGACACAGGGGAGGACCTTCCAAAGGCAAGGAGGATTGGACAGGTTAGTAAATGGTTAAAAGGGTGGTGTCATAGTCAAGGGTTTGGGTGTCTTGGACACAGGACCCAAGTTTGTAGGCCAGGCCTACTGGGGGCTGGTGGAACTGCTCTGATAAAGAAAAGGAAGAGTGGTTTTGCTGGGAGGCTTGCCAGACTTGTCAAGGATGCTTTAAACTAGTTGTGTTGGGGGAGGGGAGCATCATTCCATCCCAACATACCCAGTCAGTTGCCAGCACCTATAATAAATACTCTGAGCAATGTAGTAATATTCTAGCCGCTCCAGCCACAGACCCGGCTTCATTTGGAGCTCGGATCAGATGCCTCTATACAAATGCCCGTAGCATGGGGAATAAACAAGAGGAATTAGAGATGTGGGCACATCTACGGGGCTATGATATAATAGGCATCACAGAAACATAGTGGGATGGCTTCTATGACTGGAGTGTTGGAATGGAAGGTTATAGCCTTTTTAGAAAAGACAGGACCGACAGGAGGGGAGGGGGAGTTGCCCTTTATGTTAGGGATAGGCTGGAGAGTATGGAAATCTGTCTGGGGACAGGTGATCAGTTAACAGAAATTTTGTGGGTCAGGGTTAAGGGGAAATCGGTCACGGGACACATTACTGTGGGGATATGTTACAGACTGCCTGATCAAGAGGAACCTGTGGATGAAGAACTCTACAGACAAATAGGAAAAGCCTCACAGGCCCTTGTTCTCATGGGGGACTTCAACCACCCTGACATCTGTTGGGGCGATGGTACCGCCCGGCACAAGCAATCCAGGAGGTTTCTCGATTGTGTGGAAGACAACTTCCTTCTGCAAGCAATAAAGGAGCCGACGAGGAGAGTTGCCCTGCTTGACCTCGTACTCACCAACAGGGAAGGGCTCCTTGGAAATGTGACTCTCCAGGGAAGTCTTGGATGCAGTGATCACGAGATGGTCAAATTTGAGGTCATCAAGACAATGAGAAGAGGATGCAGTAAGCTCACTGCCCTGGACTTCAAGAGAGCAGACCTTGGCCTCTTCAGGAGCCTGCTTAGCAGGGTTCCATAGGATATAGCCCTAGAGGGCAAGGGGGCCCAAAACTCTTGGTTAACATTCAAGGATCACCTGCTACAAGCTCAGGAGTGTTGCATCCCGACCAGAAGGAAGTGCAGGAGACCTCCTTGGAAGGATAAGGAGCTGCTGAGAAAAATTCACAAGAAAAAAGAGGCTTATAAAACGTGGAAACAAGGACAGGTGGCTTGGGATGAATACAGAGATGTTGTCAGGGTAGTTAGGGACTAAGTTAGGAAAGCTAAGCCCCAATTGGAGCTAAACTTGGCAAGGGATGTTAAAGATAATAGGAAGGGATTTTATAGGTATGTAGCGGCTAAAAAACAGACTAAGGACAATGTAGGCCCTTTACGGAAGCTTTCGGGATAACTGGCTACACAGGACTTGGAGAAGGCTGAGGTTCTGAATGGCTTCTTTGCCTCGGTCTTCACTAGCAATGTCTCTGACTGCACCACCCAAGTCTTGGAAGGAGGACACAGGGACTGCGAGAATGAAGACCTTGAGCCCACTGTACGAGAGGATCTGGTTCGAGATCATCTTAAGAACCTGAATGTACACAAGTCCATGGGCCTTGATGAAATCTATCCGTGGGTCCTGAAGGAGCTGGCGAATGAAGTTGCAAAGCCACTGGCCATCATATTTGAAAAATCATGGCAGCCAGGTGAAGTTCCTGACAACTGAAAAAAGGGAAATATAACCCCCATTTTCAAGAAGGGGAAAATGGATGACCCGGGGAATTACAGACCAGTCAGTCTCACCTCTGTGCCTGGCAAAAACTGGGAGCAGATTCTCTTGGAAGACATGCTAGGGCACATGAAAAAGAGAAAGGTGCTTGGTGACAGCCAGCATGGCTTCACTAGGGGGAAATCCTGCCTGACCAATTTGGTGGCCTTCTATGATGGCGCTACGGAAATGATGGACAGGGGTGGAGCAGTTGACATCATCTACCTGGACTTGTGCAAAGCGTTTGACATGATCCCACATGACATCCTTGTCTCTAAATTGGAGTGTCATCAATTTGATAGGTGGACCACTCGGTGAATAAAGAACTGGCTGGATGGTCGCACTCAAGGAGTTGTGGTCAACATTTCAATGTCTGGTTGGAGATCAGTAATGAGTGGTGTCCCTCAGGGATTGGTGTTGGGACCGGTCTTGTTTAATATCTTTGTCGCTGACATGGACAATGGAATTGAGTGTGCCCTGAGGAAGTTTGCCGATGACACCAAGCTGTGTGGTTCTGTTGGTACGCTAGAGGGAAGGAATGCCATTCAGAGGGACCTTGACATGATTGTGAGGTGGACTGATGCCAGCCTCATGAAGTTTAACCATGATAAGTTCAAGGTCCTACACCTAGGTGGGAGCAATCCCAGGCACAGCTACAGGTTGGGCAGAGAAGAGCTGCAGAGCAGACCTGCGGAGAAGGACTTGGGGGTGTTGGTCGATGAGAAAATGAACATGAGCCGGCTTCTGTGTGCGCTTACAGCCCAGAAAGCCAACCATATCCTGTGCTGCATCAAAAGGAGTGTGACCAGAAGGTCAAAGGAGGTGATCCTGCCCCTCTACTCTGCTCTCATGAGACCTCACTTGGAGTATTGTGTGCAGTTCTGGTGTCCTCAACATAAAAAGACATGGTGCTGTTAGAACATGTCCAGAGGAGGGCCACGAGAATGATCAAGGGACTGGAGCACCTCCCATATGAAGACAGGCTGAGAAAGTTTGGGCTGTTCAGCCTGGAGAAGAGAAGGCTGCGTGGAGACCTCATAGCAACCTTCCAGTATCTGAAGGGGGCCTACAGGGATGCTGGGTAGGGACTATTCATTAGGGAGTGTAGTGATAGGACAAGGGGTAATGGGTTGAAACTTCAACAGCCAAGGTTTAGACTGGATATAAGGAAGAAATTATTTCCTGTGAGGGTGGTGAGGTACTGGAATCGGTTCACCGGGGAGGCAGTGAATGCTCCATCCCTGGGGGTGTTCAAGGCCAGGTTGGATGAGGCCTTGGTTGATATGGTTTAGTGTGAGGTGTCCCTGCCCATGGCAGGAAGGTTGGAACTGGATGATTTTGAGGCCCTTTCCAATCCTAACTATTCTATGATTCTATGATTACTAACAAAACTAGTAACATATTTAATCCAATCAGTAATACTTCAAATTTATAAAATTGGTGATAATTACACTTTGAAAAATATTATACTATTTTTTTCTAAGGGAAAAGCTGAGCAATATATATATACATTTTATATTCGATAGTATACTGCTTAGCTACTTACTGTGAACGGAGATGTTACTGACAATCTTATTCATCATCTGTGTACACAGAACTGTAATTTTTTGCACAATACACAGTTCTACCAAATTTTGAGCTGGTACAAATTGGAATGTCTCTGTGGATTTCAAGAAATATCAAACAGCTTATTCTTCACCCAAATCTATAACTTAATATCATCATAAATGCTATTTTTAAAATAAATTAAGGTATTCTTGGTCATTTTTAGTGTTCTTAAAACAAATTGGACCCTTTCCTTTATGTCCTCTCACTACAGTCACTAATGAAGAGACCCTCTCCAGCATCCCTATAGGCCCCCTTCAGATACTGAAAGGCTGCTATGAGGTCTCCAAGCAGCCTTCTCTTCTCCAGGATGAACAGGCCCAACTTTCTCAAGTTATCTTCATATGGGAGGTGGTCCAGTCATATGGGAGGTGCTCCAGTTCCCTGATCATCCTTGTGGCCCTCCTCTGGACTTGTTCCAACAGTTCCATGTCCTTTTTATGTTGAGGACACCAGAACTGCACGCAAAACTCCAAGTGAGGTCTCACGAGAGCAGAGCAGAGGGGCAGGATCACCTCATTCTACCTGCTGGTCATATTCCTTTTGATGAAACCCAGGATATTGTTCGCTTTCTGGGTTGGGAGCATTTTCTCATTGACCAACATGCCCAAGTCCTTCTCCGCAGGCCTGCTCTGCATCTCTTCTCTGCCCAACTTGTAGCTGTGCCTGGGATTGCTCCCACCCAGGTGTAGGACCTTGAACTTATCATGGTTAAACTTCATGAGGTTGGCATCAGTCCACCTTATAAAAGTGTCAAGATCCTTCAATGGCATTCCTTCCCTCTGGTATATCAACTGAACAACACAGCTTGGTGTCATCTGCAAACTTGCCAATGGCACACTCAGTCCCACTGTTCATTTCATCAACAAAGATGTTAAACATGACTGGTCCCAACACTGATCCCTGAAGGACTATTCATTAGGGACTGTAGTGATAGGACAAGGGGTAACAGGTTAAAAAGTAAACAAGGGAAGTTTTGATTGGATATAAGAAGAAGTTCTTTACTGTAAGCGTGGTGAGGCACTGGAATGGGTTGCCCAAGGAAGTTGTGAATGCTCCGTCTCTGGCGGTGTTCAAGGCCAGGTTGGACAGTGCCTTGGATGACATGGTTCAGTAGGAGGTGTCCCTGGCCATGGCAGGGGGGTTGGAACTAGATGAACTTAAGGTCCTTTCCAACCCTAACTATTCTATGATTCTATGATTAATGAACTGGTCTTTGTTCTTGTTTTTTTGTGGGTTTTCTGTAATTTGAAAGGTACTTTGAAAATTAATTTAGACTATCTGGGTAATTTTTGAGGGAAGATTAATTTGCCATTGATGCTATAAAGTGTTGAGTTTTAGGAGTTGTTCACCTTAGGAGCTTAATTTTCCAGGTGTAAATTCTATGGGTTTTTTTTCAGGCTAAGTTAATTTCATGCCCAGAATTTAAACAAGATTTTTTTTTTTCTTTAAATGCAATGCTTCTCTTTTCTCAAATATCATACCAGTACATAGCACAGCAGTGTATCGAATAAGTAGACTAAGTATTGTATAGTTAATGAAAGACTATGTTTGGAATGTATCTCAGCTGCCAAAACTACTGACCACTTGGACAGCCTTTCAAAAAAAAAAACCTCAGACAAACACATAGATTTGGAATGAATTCAAACAAACAAACGAACAAACCCAACAGATACAGAACAAACACCACCCCCACCCCATCCCCATCACTAAACTATTTTAACTTCCCTAATATGAAGCCTCCTCAAAAACTTTTTACATTGGGCAACATGCTGAAACCATCAGAATTTGGAGGAAAATGTAATCTGTCACTATCACAGCTGTTACAGTGGAGAAAAAAGATCAGGCTCCTGAACATATGTAAGAATGATCAGTTTGCCTGGAAGATTACCTGTTTCCAACTCCAACAGTTTTTCCTGTTAGATAAACTAACATTATATTTCCCACAAAGACTGCTCCAATATATTCCATTATCTTTCCCACAAAGACTGCTCAAATATATCCATAACACCCCACAGCTATAACAATATCATGACAAAAGCAAAGATTGTTATAAATGAAAACATCCTAAGCTTTACAAAGGCTCAGGTATTTAAGTGCATGCAGTTAGACACAGAATCAGAATCCTAGAATAGTTAGTGTTGGAAAGGACCTAAACATCATCTTGTTCTAACTTCTCATAGGCATCTTTGTTATCAGATGCTTTAAACCTGTTTGAATGGTTCAGCTTCCTGTATTTACATTCTTTCTAATAATCATTTTTGGTTGGAGTCATTTTAATTTCTATCCCTTATACAATTTTGTATCATGCCTAGTCTCCACTCGTTATCTTCTTTTATTTTTATACCCCTGGTTAGCAGAACTATGCTAAATCAGATATGATATGGTTTGAATTTTTTTATTGAATATAAAAAATGAATTTAACAAGTACTTGAGCTGTTTAGGCAAAAACCCCCTGGATTAAATGAAGGTATGGTGATCTAACCTGAGTATTTTCTTCTAGCCTGTTCATAGTCTCCTAAAACAAACACAAAAAAAAACTCCAAAGATCTTTCCCTTGAGATCTGTACTGAAAAATCACCCCTCACACAGGGCAAAGCTAGTGTACTTCACAGCTGGTGTCCTAAGAGGATTGCTGAAGAAGTTGGAAATTCCATAAATAAAAATAAATAGTGAAGGAAACAATTACAAAACATTCTTTACTCAAATTATCTGTACTGAAAGAATTTCAGGGCAATCATCAGTTTTATCTCACTGCTTTAAGTAGTGGTAGGCACACAAATGGAGCTCAAAAAATAAACAAAACTGAATTGCACATGCAGTGAGAATTTAAGTAAATGAAAACAGCAGAAAAAGAAAAAAAATCCAGAGGAAACACACACAGATATGTAGACTGCTAACATATCTGGGTAATAGCCAGAAAAAGACTCTGATATTCATATACTGATTCTGATTAAAAATGTTTAAAGCATGATCTGAAAGAAAATTTTTAAATAGACTTCAAATTGTAGCCTACAATGACTTCCTTATGAAGTTTAACGGTAATGTATTTAAAAATAATACCTCTGAAGAAGAATGAAGACTCGGCAATTTCCCAGAGGACAATGCTGAATATTTAAACACAGGTGATTTGAAAGAACAAGGCTGAGAACGGGAGGGAGGGGAAAATCCACTCAGATTACTTCTGAAAACAGAAAAAACTACTTTGTCTCATTTACAGAGACAAAAATGTGAAGAAAGTTTAAAAGCAGAGGTAAGTCCACATCATCAAAAAAAAATCAAGGACTTCAACTGTGCAGTGAAAACTTCTGAGGCTAAGGAAATGGCACAGGGAATGCAAAAATGGGATTTCAGATTGCCCTGAGGTTCATGTACTGCCTGCAGCTAGATGAGCACAAACAAGATCTGTGGTTTGCCTCATTTCAGACTAGTATGTATCACCTGAAAATTTCTTGTCTTGTAATCCTCCCTGGACCTCAATAAACCTCATGGATCAATGTGAAGACAGAAGATAAATTTGCTCTTATGAGAGATTTGAACAATGTTAAAGGTTTGTGAGAAATTTAAAACAAATGAGGAGTGGACAGAGCACAAGCATGAATTACTGAGAAGCTGGAGGTGATTTTGATTTCCATCTCTTCCATAAGCTCCAGAATTAGAGTTAGTGTCAAACAGGTTTCTGTTACATTGTGGTATAGTCATCTTCCTTGTCAATTTGGGTAGACCCTGGTAAATTTGACAGGTTCAGGACCATGACCAACATATAACTTCAGAGCATAGGGTTGGGAATGACTCCTTCAAGATCAAATCAAGTGATACAGGTAATTCATGTCACCAGGGCTGTAATCAAGCCCCAGGCTAAATGCTTTTATGCAGATGCAAACTCACTTCATATTCTACTTGTGATTTACAGTACTAGATTAAGAAATACTACGTTAATACCATCATGGATTTAGTGTCCTTGCACAACTACACGTGTAAGTACCTGCAAACAAAAGAAGCAATGTAGGAAATATATTGAAATGAAATTCTTCTTTTATACAGCAAAAATGTAAATAATGGGTTGACTCTGTGATTTGTCTAAACTCTTACATCCAGAATAACATGAAATGAAATAACTTTCCTTTGTCATAGAATCATAGAATCATAGAATAGTTAGGATTGGAAAGGGCCTCAAGATCATCTAGTTCCAATTCCCCTGCCATGGGCAGGGTCACCTCACACTAAACCATATCACCCAAGGCTTCATCCAACCTGTTCTTGAACACTGCCAGGGATGGAGCATTTACCACCTCCCTGGGCAACTGATTTCAGTACCTCACCACCCTAACAGTAAAGAATTTCTTCCTTATATCCAGTCTAAACCTTGGCTGTTGAAGTTTCAACCCGTTACCCCTTGTCCTATCACTACAGTCCCTAATGAATAGTCCCTACCCAGCATCCCTGTAGGCCCCCTTCAGATACTGGAAGGCTGCTGTTTGTTACCAAGAAAAGTAAGACTTGCAGATGATATTTTATCTAAGAGTATAAAGTTATTATTTTGTGGTAAAATCAGTAACAATCTTTCAGAAAACTGTTTATTAATAGCTGAACACAGTTTATGAATAGCTGAAGAGAAAATACATATGCTGTTCTTGTATTTTTAAGTGCTTGATAAGTTCAGTTTTGTTTTCAGTTATTGTGCCTTAATACTCATCTGAGGGCACCTGGACTGTACATTATTTTGTTAGTTTTCTTCATTTCTTTTCTATACTTTGAACATTGCTGCAGTTGATCAACCTAGTGCCTCTGTAGCTCTACTGGCTGTGTCATCATGTTAAAACAGATGAGTTCCCCTTCCTCAGATGCTGAGAAAAAAACCCCACCCTGTGAGTTAATGTCAATGCCTTTGACATCTTTTTTGCAATGTCTGTTGCACCAAACTATGCTGTGTGCA
This sequence comes from Melopsittacus undulatus, assembly GCF_012275295.1. Classification (NCBI taxonomy): domain Eukaryota; kingdom Metazoa; phylum Chordata; class Aves; order Psittaciformes; family Psittaculidae; genus Melopsittacus; species Melopsittacus undulatus. The sequence continues at coordinate 17,629,365 of NC_047527.1, forward strand.
TTCAGATATCTCCTTGTTCTCTATGGTGAAGAACAGTTTCAAAAAGGCTTGAGATGAAACATCAGTGTAAGAGGATAATAAGGCTTGGATTTAACGAAAGAAACAAAAGGGCTATAAAAAAAACAACCTCACATCAAAACCAACACAGTGCAGAACTGTGTTTTGCCAGTAAGGAGAGAACAAGGAAACGGATTCTCAGACTGCCCAGATCCAAACCCTGATATCATGAGGAGACGATTAGAATTTCCTCATGACACTGTCCTTGAATATTGACTTATGAGCAGTGCTGCCAAGTCAACAGAAGACATCAGAAATTGGAGAGCTTGACATGACCATTTTTCAACTGCAGCATAAAGTACTGAGCAGTGAAAATATATACAACACATATTTGTAATATAAGCCCAGCAGTGGTGAATTTCCTTTCAAGAAACATGAAAATAGCAATATTTCTGTTGATAGAGAATGGGAAATATATAAATAAAGTAAAAAAAACGTAGATGAGGAATGAGGCTGTGAGATGGCGTAGCATCTTTACTGTGTACACTGACCACACTCAACCTCTTCTGGAAAATACTGAGAGACTGGAAAAAAGGTGGACCAAGTGTGCAGAGGACTAGAAAATTAAAAAGGGAAAAAGGGAAAGATCTTTTCTTTCTTAAGAACGTGTTGTCTTTGACGGTGAAAAACTTGCATTAATTTTTTTTTTATAATTTCTGTACTTTGACATAGCAAAGCAATCTCATGTCTCCTGTTATAGACCTATGTATGTCACTCTGCCAGGAATTTCTGACCATAGGATCTTTCACAGGGAACTAAAAAAAACTGAAGAAATTAATTTTTTTATATGACTTTCTCAAGGTTACCAAGCAACACAACTTCAGCAAAGATTAAAAGGCAAATCAGAACATATTTAATACATAATTTTAATGGATAATGTTGACCTTTTTACATAGTCAAGTGCACTGTTGGAAGTAATTCAGTGTTGTCACCAGTCATTTTTGAAGCTTCATTTTTTCATACACTATCATTTGCAAAAATTAATAATTGTTCTATAGAATTGTGGAGTTTTTTCTCAAAGCTTTTTTTTTTTTAAAATGCTCCATATGATCAATTTCTAAAGTGCAGTCCTCCTAAAAGATGCCAAGAATGAGGTTTTAAACATAATATTATACAGAATGTAAAAGTATCCAAATCAATGAAAACAATTCTCGCATTTAAAACTTTTAAACAGAAGCTTTTATTAAAACAAAATCATAACATATGCAAAACTCCATAAGCTTAAAATATTCCATAGAATATCCTTGAAATATTAATTTTATATTTCACTCAAATGATCTCTGAGATTCTCTTGAGAAGTTTACAGAAGGTACATGCAATGTAGGAAAATTATATCCAAGAAAAGTTAATTTCCTGCAAAAAAAAAATGAACCTAAGAATCTTTAATCCACTTACAAGCCAATGAGCTTTCAGTTTCACAAAAGCACACTTTAGAGTCCTATAAAGTATTCCTTTAGCCAAAGTGGAAGAAAAAAGAGGAGTGGGGGAATTTTGAAACTACAAACACCCATGAGAGGTGACCACAGGAACAAACCTATCATTCTCCAAATAGTGAAAACAGGCATAGGTTCCCAAGCAGCTGAGCCTTCTCATAGAGTCATAGAATAGTTAGGGTTGGAAAGAACCTTAAGATCATTTAGTTTCAACCTCCCTGCCATGGGCAGGGACAACTCTCATTAAACCATGTCACCCAGGGCTCTGTCCAACCTGGCCTTGAACACCCCCAGGGATGGAACATTCACAACCTCCCTGGGCAACCCATTCCACTGCCTCACCACCCTAACATGAAAGAATTTCTTCCTTATATCCAATCTAAACCTCTTCTGTTTTAAGTTTCAACCCATTACCCCTTGTGCTATCACTACAGTCCCTAATGAATAGTCCATCCCCAGCATCCCTGTAGGCCCCCTTCAGATACTAGAAGGCTGCTATGAGGTCTCCACGCAGCCTTCTCTTCTCCAGGCTGAACAGCCCCAACTTTCTCAGCCTGTCTTCATATGGGAGGTGATCCAGTCCCCTGATCATCCTCGTGGCCCTCCTCTAGACGTGTTCCAACAGTTCCATGTCCTTTTTCTATTGAGGACACCAGAACTGTACAGAATTCTCACTCAAGATGCCCTCACACTGATGGATCAAACACAAAATCCAACAGCCATTACTGCACAAATCTCTTCTAGTAAACTCAGACTCTTATTATTTAATACTGAAAGCCAGTAAACCTCAACCCAGTGTGCACGAAACTCTTATCAGCAAACACATCCAAACTCACTTTAGAAATTACCAAAAGAAAGGAAACAGCACTCTAGTTAAATTTAACCTTTTACACGTGAAGATCTTGCTAACAGGCAACTTATGAGTTGCTCATTAAGCTCATCCCTCTTTGTAGGTTTTGCAGCCTCAGGACTGATCATGATACCACAAGAGCAGTGTCATGCTTCCACAGAAATCAATAGTGGTCTGGCACTGATTTTACATGGCATCAGAAATATATTAATACTACAGTTCTAGTGTCTGCAATTTAATGAAACCATCTGAATAAACTGTAACCAAAGATACCCATATTTTGCAGATCAGTCCCTCCATCAATTCAGGCAGTGATTGCCTAATTTCAAAGCATCACAGGTAAAAGAATGTAAGCTTTCATGTGGAAGTATTTGACATGTTTTCACCAGTGTAAGTTTGATGAATGTTCAACTAATTTTTTAATAATTTGTCGCCTACCCAATATATCAGGAATTCCCAAATTCCCAAATATATCAGGAAAACCCAAAGCTCAAATAAAAGAGAAATGAATCATCCCTCATGGTGGACATTTAGCTGTTTGCTTAACTCTATACTGAGATCACATCTTTAGGAAATACAATCAGCTAGAATATAAAGATAACTATATGAGCTGCATCTTTCCCAATGAAAATGATGGCTGCTGCTTAATTTTAGTAGATGTCTGAAGGATCATCTCTCTGTAGCAATGTTTGGCTGTCAAAAATAATAAAATATCAGCTTGTCATAAACAAGGATTGTAAAAAGACATGAGATAGATCTAAATAAAGTCAGCCTTGCATGTTTGGATTTGAGAGGCTCTGAACAATCTCATTTTCCATTTGTTTTTTGTACTTAAATAGAGGTGACAATTAGCTAGGAAATATGCAGAAATAAAATTAAAACAGAAAAATCCATCACACATAAGGGACATGTTGTATCAGCTTTATCAGTGTCACTCATTCTGATCAAGTATTGAGTTGCAAACTGCCAGATTCTATAAAACATAAATGACCTTGAACAAACTCTCTTGCATATATTTGACACCTTGAAAGGATGCTGTCATAGCTAGAAAAAAAAAAAATCTGGACTAAATAAATATATTGGTATCATGGATCAGGCACTGATATTTAAAAAATATATTCACTTACTACAAAATATCTTGAAGATATCACTGGTGGCTCCTTCATCAGCTACTACCAAAATAAAAATGTTTAAACAAAATTAACCAATTAAAATACCTATGAATAGTCTAACACTTTAAGGATGTATAGAAACATAACATTAAGATAGGCAGTGAAAATTATCTTAGAATATTGCAGATGCTTCTCCTAAGCTTTATAATTAGTGCCTACTTGCTGCAGTGGTAGATAAACTGGAAATACTGATAGACAGATGACTCTGGATGTTTTCTGTGACCAATTTTGATTGTGTCACAGAATTTTAAGCCATAGCTCATTTTTAACTTGTTTGAGGGCAAGTCAATTAACAAAAGAACGTTTAAGATGAGAATACTGCATAGCTGCCACAGCATATAACTGAAGTAATTAATAAAACTTAGTTTAATCAACAATGGGAAAAATAATTTCCTCTTTACAGCTTAAGCATACTGGGACTAAGTTTGGGGGGTTTTGCACTGTCAGAATAAGGTTGCTTTTGATACAGATTCTATTGAAGGGTTTCTAGTACGTTTGACCTCAATTACGGGGCTTTTTTTTGGAATATATAGCCATTTTCTCAGTTAAAGCCAATAGCTAACAATTCATATGGGAACACAGGATTTATTTTTTTTTTTAATGTTAACTTCTATGGTAATAGACCAAAATCTTTCTCAGAACTTTTCAAAAACTGTTCTCATAAAAAATTATTTCATTTAAAAGCTTTTTTTTTTCTTCATCAGTGTGATGATTTCCATTACATTTTAAGAATAACTGCTCCTCTACATAAGAAAACAACATCTATTCAGGAATTCTTCTTGGCTTTCTTGGCTCCCTTTGATAGCAGTTAATCAGTTATTTGTATTGTAAACAGTTAATTTCAGGTTGGTTGGAGAAAAAAATTGTTCTCCCTTTGTTCTGTTTTTCTTTTCTTGGCATTAACCCAAATAATTTCTAATGAGATTCCATAGTTTGCTCTCCTTTCTGATATATGCCATCTTTATAATATATAACCTTTTGTGATGCTTTTTATAATATTATTATGTCTACATTCTGATGATCCATTTTTGCAAGGCTATCACAAAGTTATTACTCATGCTAAAACAGGTCCATCGTACAATGCATTTTCTTGATATTCTTTTTCTTTTCATCTAGACAATTTATAATATTAATATTCATTTTTTTTGTTCTGAAATAAAAGATAGCTAATGCATTCAGCATTTGCTTATTTTGTGGGTTGGGAGATCATGTCAGTTCTTTTGTGCTGTGTGACAGTTCCTTTCCTCTTTTATCCTTAATTTAAAGCCCACTTAACAACACATGGCAGTTTTGAAAGCTTGAGGTCAATGACTCTTTTTAAATGCAGTGAAAGTATTCATAAGAAGTTTTCATCCAGTGCTTCAGAAACTGAGTCTCAAGATTGCTGTTGAATCACTTGCACTTTGCAATAAGAATAAGGCTTATATTTTCCCTAACCTAGCCACAGAGAAAAGCACTTACTTAAACATTATTTCAGAGAAATCTGTATTGTGTTCCTTGTGTCAAAGTCCTCCTCAAGTAAGCATAACAGCTTGCTATTTCGAAAGTATCACTCTAAAATAAAAAAAGCTGAAAACAGAAGTAAGAATTCCAAAACAAAATAATACCTAATTGCTCTCAAAGCTGACCATATAAAACCTAAGTAAATAATAACTGAAATTAAATCAAACAAAAAAAAGTTTCTAAACCTCATGTATAGAGCACTTCCACCAGTCCGAATACTTCCTTTCTGTGATGGTGAAGGAAAAATGAGGAATAAAGTAAATGGTAAGGATAATTCTAGAGTTTCATCAAATCAGTGACCATGTAAGATAAATGATTATAAGATTATGTAATATAATGCCTAATTACAGGTCAGAACAAAGGTCATTTGACTTCCTAAGTGTAAACAACAGCTGTATGCTTACAGTTAGATCTATAGGCTTCAATGAGAATAACCAAGCACAGTCCTGACAAGAGGATCCTACTTCAGTGCTTATCTACCTCAGCTATAAGGATGACCTCAAGAGGTTCAAGGCTGGAAATCCAGCAACAGGAAATGAAAAATGACTTCTCAAGATGAGGTAGGAAAAAGGAAAACAGACACAAGATCTGACACAGTGCCAAAATCACTGCATGAAAAGGTAGTAGCAATACAAGCAGGAATTGTTCCTACCTGTGTCCAAACAAGGTAAGGCAAGGCAAGGCAAAGACACATAAATTAAATTAATAAAAAAGCTCTAATGATCAGACTGGGGAAGAGTTTGGGCAGCAGTTCTGCAGATAAGGCAGAAATTAATATGTTTGCTTTAATGTTTAGAACCGTGTTTTTAATAAGAACAAACACAGAGCTATGTACATCTTGCCATCTTTGTGGCTAGAATGTCTTTCTCCATTAAGTGGCTGCACTTAACTGGGAAAAAAAAAAGTCTCAGAATCCTATAATTGGACAAGGACAGTCTTCTTCTTGACTATATGCAGTTTAAGACAGCCTTAACTTTAATCAGATCATGAAACACAAAAAAGACAATATAGCCAAGGGTTAAAAAATAAAAAGCATGAACTACAGGACAGATAGAAGTCCAGCTGGGGAAATAACTAGCAGTGTCAAAACCTCAATCAGTAATGGAGCGTCCTATTGGGCATCTACCTAGGGGGCTTCAGTTGCATAATGTTCAGATTTTAAGCAGTAGTATTGCTACATATTGCATTTAAAAGTTATTATTGGAAGCTATAAAACATATAATTAATATTAATCATGCAACAATATATTTTGGAAGCAAGGATGACTTTCTATACAACTTTGGAGTGGCTGACTTCTGAAGTGATTGTGCTGACAGGAAACCTTTTGTAGCTTCTATATTTGAATTACTTCAGTACAACATTTAATGCAGTTTTTCTTGCTTTTCAGAAATGTGCCTATCACTAAGCATAACTTGGATAAATGCTAGTTGGACTTATGTACTATTCATATCTGCAGACCATTAATAAAGGGGGGCTATTCTTGCTTGCCTTTTCCTCTGACAGAATAATCATTAAGTCTACTTATCACATGCCAACAGCAAGAGATCAGTTAGATATTACAGCTTGAAATAATCCCAGTTATTTTTAAGCAGACCACAGCAGCAAAGGGCAATAACTTTTACCATGGGTGTAAGGAATATAGTGGGTCTAACTCCTGACTAATTTGAGCACTTCAGAAGAGCAGATACCTCTGCAGTATAAACCTAGATGAAAACACAGATAAAACTCTTCACTTAATTTCATATGTGGTTTTCATTAATTTTAACAGGGCCAGTCTAAAGAAATGTAAAATCATCTAACTAATTTCATGTGTTACATGCATAAAACACTAGAACTGGCACATGAACCAGCAGTATCACAGGTTTGGCTAGAATGTAAGTTTTAATTAAGTATAAAAATATGCCTGTTATTGCTCATATTAAAAGCTGTTTTTTTCTCACTAGATTACAAGAGCTGGTGAACTTTTTTATAAAAAGATACCTCTTGTTTTGATGTTGATCTAATGGAAAAAGGCCTTATTTAATCAAAACCAAGGAACCTTTTTTATTCTGAGGTAATTTTCAGCTACTCAAAAGAAAGGAAAATGTCTTTTACTGAATTAAAATGTTATTTCTGTGTCACATAACTAGAAAATTTGTATTCTGAAAAATAAGTATTGTATCTTATTGTTAAAGTTTAAGTAATTATTATTTTATTACACACAATTTCAGAAACTTCAACACCAATTAAAGATGAACAATAGCAGTAAAACTGTATAGCTTTTTCAAAAGTTCTTCATCCATTCTGGATGCTAGGGGAAAAAATATACACAAGTAACATTTGCAGTAATTAAATTTTGAAGAGTGTTTACATCTATTGGTCTGTTGACTGATTAACAGTTAATTTATCTTTTGACACAGCTCACTTTCAGAAGGAAAAAATTAGTCAGCAAATAGTTGCCTGAGATAAACAAATTCGTTTCCCCTGTATCTAACATAGTTAATAGTAGTAATGTCCAGATATAATTTGTCCCAATATGTTCTTTCCTCAAAATAATTGGTGAATTTTGACATGTATTAAAACCAGTAAAGGAGTGTCTAGTGTGGGAGGGGGATTTTTGGATGCTTGTGACATCATAATACTGTAAAATTATAATTTAATTGTAGAACTTAACAAATAAATTAAAAAATATACATTGGAAAGGACCTCCAGAGGTCATCAGTCTAATCCCTGTCTTTAAACTGGTCCACCTAGATGCTGTTGATTGTGTCCATGGCTCTTATCATATGACTGTGCACCTATGAGAAGAGTCTATCTTCACAGAATCACAGAATCCCAAGGGTTGGAAGGGACCTCGAAAGATCATCTAGTCCAACAGCCCTGCAAGAGCAGGGTAACCTAGAGTACATCACACAGGAACTTGTCCAGGCAGACCTTGGATATATCCAATGTAGGAGACTCCACAACCCTCCTGGGCAACCTGTTCCAGTACTCTGTCACTCTCACAGTAAAGAAGTTCTTCCTGATCTTCACATGGAACCTCCTATGCTCCAGTTTACACCCATTGCCCCTTGTCCTGTCACTGGATACCACTGAAAAAACCTAGCTCCATCATCCTGACACCCACCCTTTACATATTTGTAAACACTGATGAGGTCACCCCTCAGTCTCCTCTTCTCCAAGCTAAAGAGACCCAACTCCCTCAGCTTCTCCTCATAAAGGAGGTGTTCCACTCCCTTCATCATCTTTGTGGCTCTGCGCTGGACTCTTTCAAGCAATTCCTTATCCTTCTTGAACTGAGGGGCCCAGAACTGGATGCAATATTCCAGATGCGGCCTCACCAAGGCAGAGTAGAGAGGGAGGAGAACCTGTCTTACCCTACTAACCACACCCTTTCTAATGCACCCTAGGATGCCATTTGCCTTCTTGGCCACAAGGGCACATTGCTGGCTCATGGTCATCCTCCTGTCCACCAGGACCCCCAGGTCTCTTTCCCCTTCACTACTTTCCAGCAGGTCAACCCCCAACCTGTACTGGTACATGGGGTTGTTCTTCCCCAGATGCAAGACTCTACACTTGCCCTTGTTGAATTTCGTCTTCACTACATCTTCCCATTCAGTAACTGAAGACAGCAATATCTTCCTTAGAGTCCCTTCAAACTGAGTATCAGTTCTCTCAGCATTAGACTTCCCTTTGCCAATGTACTTCCAGAAGTCCTCACTTCACATCTTTTGCAAGTGCCTCCTCCTGCTCAACTTTAACTTTCTGATCTCCAACCCAGAAGGCATGAACAATGGCTCTGCGGTCCTCCCAGTTGTCCTGTCTTTGCCTCCACCTGCCCTGTACTTCCTTCTTGGAGCTCAGTCAGGAACTCCCTGTTTATCTGTGCTGGCTTTCTGCCTCACCTGATAACTTTCTGCACATATGTAGGAGCTTTAAAACTGCAGCTGGTCTTCTTGAGTGTTATCAGTCATGTCACCCTGTTTCATGACCTGTGAACAGCTCAATAGCTTATCTCAGGTTATGAAAACACCTTGGCTTGAAAGGTTTGGAAAAAAAAAAGAGCTTTATCTACCTATATCACCCCAAAATCAAGTGGAAAAGTGGCAGTTTACAAACTAAAAAATAATAGCTTTGAAGTGTCTTTTTATAGAACCTATTCCTTGTAGCAATGGGTTTTTCTTTAATTCTCAGCTTCTTCACAGTTTATTACATCTATCACCTGAGAAAAGCACATTCTTTCTGTACCCCTAAAGAGACATTTCTGAAGGCATTTGAAATCTGATGCACCACTATTTCTCCGAACAATAATATTTTCAGACTGCTTTTATATTTTTTTCTTAATTAGGTGAAACATCTGGAAAAGTGAATGTTTTTCTTATCAGACTGAAGCATTTTTTTTTTTACCCTGTTCCTCTCATTTATAAAGAGCCAGACAACTCAGCCAACAAGGACTTTTTTTCTTGTAGTAATATTGCACTGGTTGGAAAGCTCCTTCAGCAGTTCGGACTAGCAGCCCTGGAGCTACTTTTGGTCAGCCATATGCATATGCAGCTGATAGTACTTTTATCTTCTCTGGCCTCAAAAAAATTATTTTTACTTTTATCATTTGTTCCTGTTTCCTAGAAGGCACATTCATTCAATACGGCAGTTAGATTGGTTAAATAAGTGATTTTAACATAGCTGTAAGAAATCCAAATATTTCTCTTGTTACCAGCTGATGCTTCCCTTTTCCTTAATTCAGGCTCCAGAAAAGCTTTTAACTGATTGATTGAGAGCTAAAAAAGGATTAGTCTTCAGTTCAGCGTACTGAATTATGGGATAACTTAACTGTGTATGCAGAAGAAGCTACTGCATATAACACTCTACATAAATCTGCCTCATTGACAGCAGAACATTTTTTATTAGATTTTCACGTCAAGTTTATGGTTTCCTGTAATGTGTAATTATGCTTATGTATTTGACTAATGTGTCTGCCAAAGATGTTTTCTTTCAACTAGAATTCAGTGCATTTCTTGTAAGGATGCCCCAGATTTGGACCACCACCACCACCATCTACTTCCCTATTGCTCTCAGTTTATGAATATTTTCTGAAATCATGGTGTGGTCATACTGTTACGCTCAAAATATTGTGATAGATAAGCATAGAAATATATTAGATATAAGTGAAGCTATGGATGTGTTACTGTATACTCAAAAGTTTTCATGGCAAAACCAAAGCACACCAAACTTTATTATTAGGTCAGACCCACTGATATTAACACTCACACAGCTACTTTGATTAATACGTATCTCACTAGCAATGTTACATTTAAAAGTTGATATATATAAAAATAAAAAAAGCCTGTGTTATTGTCTACTCCCCTTTTCCTCTGGTATTATGTTCATCTTTCCATTGCTCCTTAAGGTCCTATGGCTGAATGAGGGTGAGGGCTTTCACCATGGAGTGGCAGCTAGGGATTACCGTGAATGATTAACAGCTTCAAGCCTTCACAGGGAGAAGTTTAGTGCTTAATGGAAGGTGCTCCTCTTTTACATTGCCAGGAGGAGCAGCAGGATGTTAATGCTGCTGTTCTGAGTTCAGCTGCAGCAGTCATTTTTCTCCTTCTTAATAGCTGGTGCAGTGCTGTGGTTTTGACTTTCAGCCTGCAAACAGTGCTGATAACACCGATGTTTTTAGTAGCTGTTCAGTAATGTTTACTCTGACCAAGGACTTTCTGAGTCGCATGCTCTGACAGGGAAGAGGAGAAGCTGTCAGGAAGCAGAGACAGGACACCTGACCCAAGCTAGCCAAAGGGATATTCCATAACACAGCATGTCATACCCAGTATATAAACTGGGGACAGTTAACTGGAAGGGCAAGATTGCTGCTCGGGTCAGACTGGGTGCCAGTCAGTGCATGGTGAGCAATTGTACTGTCCATCACCTTTGTTTATCGGTTTCTTTTCCCTTTTTAGTTTTATATTCTCTCCCCTTGTTATTTCCCTTATCATTATTACTATTGGTGGTAGCAGTAGTGGGTTTGTGTTATACCTTAGTTACTGGACTGTTTTTTCCTCAACCTGTGGGTGTTACATTCTTTTGATTCTCTTCTCCATCCCTTCAGGAGCTGGGAGGGCAGAAGAAGAAGAGTGAGTGAGCAGATGCATGGTTCTGGGTTGCCAGCTGGGCTTAAACCATGGCAATCTGTAATTATAAAAATTATTTGCAATCCTATCTTTACGAAATTTATTTGTAGTAGGCGTTACAACACAAAATAATGCCAATTTAAGAAAAATACCTAATTAAATAAAAGCCACGTGGTAATTAGATAGCTGCTAAAGCTGTTAAATAAACTCAGGCCAAGAAGTTCAGACAAGCTGTGAAATTCTGCACTATCTGGTCAACACATGGTCTGGTGCCTTTACTGGTAACAGCAAAAACTTACTAGTCTGCATTTATAGAATCGTAGAAACATGGAATCACAGAATAGTTACGGTTGGAAAGGACCTTAAGATCATCTAGTTTCAACCTCCCCTGTTAGTGGCAGGGACACCTCACACTAAACCATGTCACCCAAGACTCTGTCCAACCTGGCCTTGAACACCGCCAGGGATGGGGCATTCACAACTTCGTGGGTAACCCATTCCAGTGTCTCACCACCCTTACAGTAAAGAACTTCTTCCTTATGTCCAATCTAAACTTCCCTTGTTTGAGTCTGAATCCATTACCCCTTGTCCTATCACTACAGACACTAATGAATAGTCTCTCATCAGCATCCTTATAGGCCCCTTTCAAATACTGGAAGCTTGCTATGAGGTCTCCACTCAGCCTTCTCTTCTCCAGGCTGAACAGCCCCAACTTTCTCAGCCTATCTTCATATGGGAGGCGCCTTAGTCCCTTGCCTATCCTTGTGGCCATCCTCTGGACTTGTTTCAACAGCTCCATGTTCTTTTTATGTTGAGGGCACCAGAACTGTACACAATACTCCAAAGTGAGTATTGTGAGGTCTCATGAGAGCAGAGTAGAGGGGCAGGATCACCTTCTACCTGCTGGTCATGCTCCTTTTGACGCAGCCCACAGTAGAGTTGGGTTTCTGGGCTGCAAGTGCACACTGCCGGCTCATGTTAAGTTTCTCATCAACCAACACCTGGTGTTATTTCAGGTTTCTTTTCTAGAAAGAATACTTATGTTCTCAAAAGCATGGGAAGTTCAGACTAGATATAAGGAGGAAGTTCTTTACTGTGAGGGTTTTGAGGCACTGGAATGAGTTGCTCAAGGAAGCTATGAATGCTCCATTCCTGTCAGTGTCCAAGGCTAAGTTGCATGGAGTCCTGGGTGATATGGATTAGTACAAGGTGTCCCTGCCTATGACAAGGGGGTTGGAACTAGATGATTTTAAGTTCTTTTCAAACTGTAACTATTCTTATTCTTCAATTCTCCTAGAAAGCCAAATTACATTGTGAAAAGCTGAATGTTGGATTTGTATCGACTTGTTTTAATGGATGATCTTAGAAGTAGAATAACAATTTCAAACACATTTCTCTGTTATCTAAGAAATAACAAAATCCCACAACAGTAGAACTGTATAATTTCCTGTACAAAATAAATATTTAATGGATACCATAACAGTAAGCTTTCTTTGTGAACTAGCATAATTACAAATACTATTATTGGTCATAAAATTATTACACTTTCTAAAAGTTCCAGCTCTAATAACTGACACTGTTATCACCTGATGTAGTTAATTCTAGACACAAGTTTTCAAACTATTCAAAACTGCATTTACTTTTATAATGTATTAAAGGATAGGCTATTCCATTTTTATACATGCACATGTTGTTAATTAATTTATTGTTGTTTTTATTTGACCTTTCCTTCAGAAGTTAACAAGTTTGAATTAAAAAATTTCTCACAGTGCAGTATATTTTACAGTATGTCTTAAACCATGCACACACTCTATTTGCAAAATCACAATCATCTGTGCTAGTTATCATGTTCACTTCAGTGTGTAACTAGAAAAGATAAAGCATTCAATTGCAAAATGCATACCCTATCGTCAAATTATCACCTACCAAAACTTGATTTTCCCTAAGAGACATGAATGACATTTCAAAATGCACGTTACTAGTTCTCTGCATATCCCTTATTTGAAAATACAGTGTTAATGTGTGAAAACCAAGAGCCAAGCATAAACAGTAGCAGAAAAGTTAATATGTGCAGGACTTGACTTAAAATATGACTTTATTCATGACTGGCATCTTACAAGCTAGGAAAAAAAAAGGATGGAGAGAAATAATAAATAAATATTTCTAAAATAATTCTTCAGAAAGAATTGCACAAAGGTATTTTTGCTTTAAGCTGATAAACAAATCTAATTATATCAAGCATCCAGATATAGATGTGAATCTGTGCTGTACACACAAATCGATGGCATGAAAACTAACATTGAATTTCAGCCTTCATACACTTCTGACTCAAATTTTTTATAACAACATTAAACGTTATAGATGAATTTCACTCTTGTCAGTATTAATCTGTCTGATACCTCTGTTGATAAGACAGGTAGGAGGAGGACATAAAGTTAGACCATCTGCTTACAGAGGAAAAGCTAACCTACATCTCTTCAAAGTAAGAATTTATGTCAGAGGTTGTCCTTAGTGCTTTTTCAGCAGATGTTTCTAAAAATACAGTTTATCAAAGTTCATAGTTAAATTAATGTAATAGAATAAAGATGAATTTAGGCTTTCTTCTAATGACAGCAAAATACATGAGTGGAAAAGAGCATTTCAATTACTGACAGAGGCAAAAATAAAATATTAAAATTTCTATTAGTTTATAACACCACTGATTAAAATATATTTTGTCATTCCAAAATTTTTCAGGCATCTTTCACATACTCACCTGCATTGCAGCTACCCATTCAGCTTGTCTGGAGCCATTAGACTATCCTAAACCCCTAAGACAATGTACTATATATGCAGTACTGAACAACTGCCTGTGTAAGATTTATTTTCCAGGCTTTATTGTCATGTGCATGGGATCACGTATAAGGCTGACTAAAGGGTTTTTCACTTGTGACTGATGTAGCTATCCTGTGCTTATGCTGATAAAAACTTTATTCAGCTTTGCAATATCACATATTTACTCTTACCATGTATAAAACAAATTTATCTGTTTGAAAAGCTGTCACTTCATCTAAAGTAAGACAATCTTTTTCTGCTTCAGCTTTCTATGAAAAGATAGCAAAAGCAATCTTAGATAAAAGGAATAATTTGTTCTTAATAATTCCAGTTACCAAGAATGAATGGCATACAGTTAAAAGGTTTGCTTATTGCTGAAATTTGTCAAAGTTCAACATATGCCATTGCTAAGCAGTTTTATGTGAAGTGTCCCATAAAGAAAAATTAGGTTTGTAGCTTCAAAGTTATGCTGAATACCTAAAGACATGATATACCTAGTAATGTATTATTCACATATATGTCTTTGAAACTGTCAGATATTCTTGTAAAAAAATATTATCAGTGAACTAAAGCTGCTTGTCTGGGATTAAGACTGTCAGATATAAATTTGACAGGCCAATAGGGAGTGTCAGCTCTGCAAATTTTTAATGTGAATAATCCAGAAATCTATTTTGCCTTCTTTTCTGCATTCTATCAAAGCTACGTAACCTTACAAAAGGATTTCTTTTGAAAATCCAAAATGTATTCTCTGATAGAATTAAGGATTTAAGAATCCATGTATTCCAATCCTTGCACATCTGTAACTCTTATATAAATGATATGTCTTTCTGGAAATTCCTTTCAATACAAGAATAGATATGTTTCAACTAGTATGAATACAATTAATGCAATTTTAGCAAATTCAGTAGCTGTTTCAGATTTTGAAATGGTAATGGGTCCATTTAAAAACACCTATTTAACTGCCAAGAATTAAAAAATTTCAGACAAAACACAGTTCTGTTTTAAAAACAACATACGTTACATTAAGTAACATTATGTAAGTTAATATAAGATTTCCCTAACAAAACAATTTTAAAAACAACATGTTTTAAAAACAGCATAAGCTACAAATAAAGTAGAAAACTACCTCCATGAAATCATCTCTCAGGAAGAATATATTACAGGAGTTTAAAACACCACTAAGAAACACATTGCTTATTGTTCTAAAATATCTGTGTCTACTATAACTCTCACAAATTAGTAATCTCATTGTACAGAGAGATTCTATCATCTGGCATGACCTATTATCCTGGGTTCAGATTTAACAGCTGTTTTTCTCCTTCTTAGTAGCTAGTGCAGTGCTGTGTTTTCAGCTTTAGCCTGAGAACAACGCTGATAACGCACCAGTGTTTTTAATTGTTGCTAAGTAATGCTTACTCTAGTCAAGGAATTTTCAGTCTTATGCTCTGCCACTGAGGAGAAGCACAAGATGCTGGGGAGGAAGCAGAGACAGGACATCTGACCCAAACTAACCTAAGGGGTATTGCATGTCACAGAACGTCATGCCCAGTACATAAACTGGGGGAGTTATCTGGAAGGCCCAGATCACTGCTTGGGTCAGGCTGGGTATCAGTCAACGGGTGGTGAGGAGTTGTATTGTGCATCACTTGTGTTTATTGGTTTGGGAATTTTTTCCCTTCCCTTTTTAGTTTAATATTACCTCCCCTTGTTACTCCCCTTATCACTATTACTGTTATTATTATTCGTAGTAGTCTTACATTATACTTTACTTACTGGACTGTTCTTATCTCAACCCATGGGATTTACATTCTTTTGATTCTCCTCCCCATTCTGCCTGGAGCTGGGGGGGAGAGTGCTTTGTCCTATACTTTCAAAGACAATGGACTGAACATAATCTATTTAACTTCATCAATCATAGTTTTTTTTTTTTGTTTTTTTTTTTTTTTACTGTATTTTGCTTCTGTATGCCTTCTACACCTGTCCTGGGTTCAGCAGTGGCAGGCATTTTTCTCCTCAGTAGCTGGTGCAGTGCTGTGTTTTCGACTTTCAGCCTGGGAATAATGCTGATAACATCAATGTTTTTAGCTGTTGCTAAGTAATGCTTACTCTGACCAAGGACTTTCTGAATCTCATGCTCTGACAGGGAAGAGGGGAAGCTGGGAGGAAGCAGAGACAGGACACCTGACCCAAACTAGCCAAAGAGGTATTCTATAGCACAGCACGTCATACCCAGTACATAAACTGGGGAAGCCCTGGAAGGGCTAGATAGCTGCTCTGGTTAGGTTGGACATCTGTTGGTGGGTGGTGAGTGGTTGTATTTTCTCCCCTTGTTATTTTCCATATCATTATTACTACTGGTGGTATCAGTAGTGGTTTTGTGTTATACCTTAGTTACTGGACTGTTCTTATCTCAACCCGTGGGAATAGTTTTGATTCTCCTCCATCCCTCTGGGAGCTAGGGGATGAAAGGTGAGCGGGACTGAGTGAGCGGCTGCATGGTTTTGGGTTGCTGGCTGGGCTTAAACCATGACAATACCAAAATGGAAAATTATATATTATCATTACTTTTGCCAGCCTCATGGTCTTCCAGCTTTCCAAAAAGGTTGTCATATACATATCAGTTCTAAACATCCTGAGGTGTTCTGCTATACTGTACAAAATTACTTATTCTGTGTATATTTTTGAAATAGATATGTCAGAATCTGGACTTAGTATTAGAATACAATTTTTACTCTTCCTTAGAAATAAGATCTGCAATAACTTGCCAAAGTCCTATAATTACTTTTCAGAAAACTCTTAAAAAAAAAGTTGCTGATTTCTCTGTATCTTAGCAACTATACATTATAATTATGGATCTCTTTGTTGTACCAATGTACAGAATTTTGAATGGATCACAGCAAAGGCAGATGAAAAGCCATATTTTGTGAGTTGGTTGTCTTTCACACCATACCAAATCCAACAGAAACTGCATTGTTACTGCAACAGGATGTGAGAAATGCTAGTCAAATTGTTCCACATGAACTGCCTCACTCTCTTTTCTAATTAGTAACTATCCTGCCCAACTTCCTCTCATGCATCTGCAAGTTTCATTTTTTTCTAGCTCGTCTGACATTAGTAAATTAGAGATATTTGTAGCTGTATCAACATACATTCTGAACTGTTTGAAGAAACTGCTTTTTTAAAAAAAACATTTGAAGGTGTGATTGGAAACATTTTATTTTTTTCGAGTGCTTATTAAATAATCAAACCATCCATTTCACCAGTCTACAATGTTCTCGCTCATGGGAGTACTGAATTATGAAGCAATAATGACACAGCACTACCTTGCCAAACAATGAGAAAATACCACAGCAGTACTCTCCTGGAAAGAACTGGCTGGATGTTCAATAGAAATGGGGAAAGAAAAATTTCAGGTAAACAAGAAAAAGGCTGTGTTACCACTAATTAAAATGTCTTTTGACATTTGTCTCACAAGTGAATTGGGAGGGAGAAGGAGGAAACAAAGCAAAACTTTTTTTTTACTTCAGTGCCGGACCACATTCTGGTTTATTTCCCCAGAAAATTTCTCCAGGTGAAAAATCCATAGCTCAGCAAATTGTAATGAGGTAAGCTTTGTACTTTGTCTGTTCAGGGGCTAATAGTCAGAATAACTAAGTCAAGATGAAGGGGGAAATAATAAACAAACAAACAAACAAACAGATAAATACATTCCACCTCTTTCCCTCCAGTAATTATTTGTGAAAGCAAAGCCTGAGAGACCCTTTTGTTGACTTTAGAAAACTAACAAATGGCATGACCAAAATATCTACTGGAGTATTTGGAACTTTGAGATAAGAACAATACATTACATCAACACAACAAGAATTTCTAGGGCTGTCTGAAAGTAATTCTGTGTTATCTACCCAGTAATGTCTTGTGCATAAATGTTACCTCCCACAGTTGCACTTCTTAAGTACTGTTGTATAGCTTCCTTTCAGGCCAAGCAATTATCCTATTGGTTTGGCTAGACAGATCTGAGATTTGGAATGATATGTAAAACTGTAGCCTGTAGTTTAAGCATAGCTATAATCACAGCTTCCCTGTGAGAAGGAAGAATCCAGATGAACAGCTGAAAAACAAAACAAAACACAAGAGGATATACTGATCTGGTATGGGTCACTGAATTTTCTGAGTTCAAGGAATACAAAGTGTTTCTGTTATGGAAAGTCAAGAAAAAAACTTACTTTGCAGAGCTTGCAGTCAAGCAAAACTAAGACATGAAATATACATGGAGGATTATGGTTATTTAGAAATCCATATTCTATGTGTTTTTTAAATTTTTAATTAAATAAAATAAAGTTCAAAAATACTGTTGGCCACTATCACTAGTTACTAGCTCTGAGGTTAAAAAACATTAATCCCAAACCCTAGAAGCATTACATGGTGATAAAAATTTTACACTACATGTCATAACTTCCCTGAGGCTTAATTTGTGCTGAGATAAAAACTCATGAGTATTTAAAGGATAGATGAGGAAGAAGACTGAAGACTCTGCAAACTGAGGTAGGTTCATTCAGGGTGTCATGGTTTGAGCATGTTTTGAGGGTGTTTTTTGTTCAAGGTTTTTTCCAGCCAGGTGGAGGAGGGGAGGCCGGAAGGAAGGAGAGACAGGACACCTAACCCAGGCTAGGCAATGAGGTATTCCATACCATAGCACGTGATGCCCAGGATGCATACTGGGAAGGAGAAAGCTGGGGGGGGAGGTCTAGAGGAACATGGAGGAGGGAGCACGCGGTGCTCGGCCGGTCAGGGTGGAGTTATGGATCGGTGGCTGGTGGGGTGTTGTATTCTCTTCACTTGTTGTTTGCTGTATCATTATTATTTGTAGTAGTAAATGGCAGTAGGGGTTTTGTGTTATGCCTTAGCAATTAAACCGTTCTTATCTCAATCCATGGGGGCTACATTCTTTGGATTCTCCTTCCTAACTCTCCGGGAGTTGGGGGACTTGGTTTAAACCACGACACAGGGAGATAAGGAAACTACCAAAGATACCGGATGATTTACTTTTGGATGATGACCATACAGCTTGGTGCAGGAATTTTCTAAATTATGCAGATAACTAGAAGGAAGGGAATCTTTAACTTGCCTATCTTCTGATAAATCATTTATCATCTAACTGAAAAGCTGCTTTATCCCATAAACTTATAAACATCCTCCATATTCACATGGTTTCAGTATTGCAGGCAGAATGCCCTGTAGACATACATAAATTTTTAAACATGTCCCTTTATTTATTTTTTTTAATACTGGTTTAAATTTGCTTTCCAACCAGGAGGCATTCTAAAACTAAAACCAAACAAAGTGGGAGTTTTAAACTTCAAATATGGCTTTAGGTATCCTTTTGTCAGAGGAAGAGAATGTACGGAAGGAAACAAAAAGCAGGAGGACATGTTGTTAAATAATAGCATTTTATTATCTTACTTTTTTTATTCAATGATTTGTACAGGCAGAAGATAAGCAACTCAGATCACAGTGCTCAAACTTAAAAAACAATCAGGGCTCTATTTTGACTAGCTCAGTTAAAATTTTCTTAAGAAAAAAATGAACATAATTGTCTGAATTGGTCACCTATTTAATAACTGAAGGACACTAGATACTCCAGTAAAAAAGGAGCTTCTATTATCACCTCTAACACAAACTATCTTACATGTAGAACAGCATTTTTAGTAGATCCTGTTAGCTTTAAGATTCTATCAAAAAACTCAAGAAATAAAAATAGAGGTGATAAAAAGGTTTATGATATTAAATAATTTTAAGGGGAAGGAAAGTAGCAGGTGCTCTAGGTATGCATATGTTTATTTTAATCCCAAAAGAAGTAAAGATACGGTCTTCACTGCTTTCAATCCTGTATGATCAGGCCTCAGAGATCAAGCCTTAAGCCTTTTCTTACTCTAAAAGGCTTCTCTGTTGTGCATGACAGAGAAAGAAATGAAGACATTTTTCTTTAGCAAAATTCATTTGCCTCTGCATAATTACAGAGTAAAAAAAAACTGATGTTTCCATACATGAAAACAAATTACGACCAAAGAAATACTGAAGAGCTGCAAACCCTCGACAAGACTTGCCCAGGAGCCGGCAACTAAGCTGACACGAGCACCTGACTCACAGGGGGCGGAGCCAGGAGGAGCCGAATTACTTGTGAGTGGTTAAAAGCTGCCCTAGGTAACACGAATGGCCAGAAGTGCGGAGAACAAAGCGGGTCGAAGCTGTTTCTGCGGCAGTTCGTGCAGGCAGGCAAGCGGGATGGTGAGCACTCGCTGTATGACCATGGTCCGGTCAGGGAGCTCTGCCCTGGCTGCCCTGACGGTGGCCAGCGTAGGTACCCAGACAGAGCCAGTAAAAGGGGAGGCTGCAATGCAGAGCTTGCAGTGTAGAGAGTGCCTGCACTGGTCTGGTGAGGGAAAGGTGCAGAATGGGCAGGGCTGCACTCGGTGCTCCCTGGTGCAGGTTGTCCTGCAGCAGGTGGCTGAGCTACGGGATGCTGTCAGTAAGCTGCAAGATGTCAGGTAAGCTGAGAGGAAGCAGGACTGCTTGCTCCAGGCCCAAACAGTGCAGGGGCCTCAAGCTTCTCCTCTAACTCATGGAGGAAAGAAGGAGGCTGTTGACCAGGGAAGCTGGGAATTAGTAACAAAAAAAAAAAAACAACAACAAAAGGAGGAAGAGGGCAATTAAAAGCAAGGGGCTTCCTCCTAAATCTACTGTCCACACCCAGAAGAGTTTGCTGTCCTGCAGGGCCTAATGACAAAACGCACTTCCACCAGGAACAGCCGGCTGGTGCACTGGTACAGAAGATCTCTACTGGTGCCACCAGAAAAAAGCAGTGGGTCATAGTAGTAGGGGAGTCTACTTTGAAGGGGACAGAAGCGCTCATCTGTCAGCCCGACCCGGTCGAAAGGGAGGTGTGTTGGCCACATGGGGCATGGATCAGGGATACTGCAGAGAGGCTGCCTGCTCTAGTACGTCCCACAGACTATTACCTGCTTCTAGTGATACATGTGGGTGCTAGGAATATCGATAGTAGTAGCCTGAGGAGTATAAAGAAGGACTACAGAGCTCTGGGAGAGGTAGATAGGGGCTCAGGAGCTCAGATAGTCTTCTCATCAATTCCCCAGGACACAGGGGAGGACTTTCCAAAGGCTAGAAGTATTGGACAGGTTAATAAATGGTTAAAAGTGTGGTGTCATAGTCAAGGGTTTGGGTGTCTTGAACACAGGACCCAAGTTTGTAGGCCAGGTCTACTGGGGGCTGGTGGAACTGCTCTGATAAAGAAAGGGAAGAGTGGTTTTGCTGGGAGGCTTTCCAGACTTGTCAAGTATGCTTTAAACTAGTTGTGTTGGGGGAGGGGAGCATCATTCCATCCCAACACTCCCAGTCAGTTGCCGACATCTATAGTAAGTGCTCAGACCAATGTAGTAATATTCTAGCTGCTCCAGCCACTCAGCCGGCTTCATTTGGAGCTCGGATCAGATGCCTCTATACAAATGTCCGTAGCATGGGGAATAAACAAGAGGAATTAGAGATGTGGGCACATCTATGAGGCTATGATATAATAGGCATCACAGAAACATGGTTGGGTGGCTCCTTTGACTGGAGTGTTGGAATGGAAGGTTATAGCCTTTTTAGAAAAGACAGGCCCAGTAGGAGGGGAGGGGGAGTTGCCCTTTATGTTAGGGATAGGGTGGAGAGTATGGAACTCTGTCTGGGGACAGGTGATCAGTTAACAGAAATTTTGTGGTTCAGGGTTAAGGGGAAAACAGTGATGGGAGACATTACTGTGGGGACCTGTTACAGACCGCCTGATCAAGAGGAACCTGTGGATGAAGCACTGTATAGACAAATAGGAAAAGCCTCACACTCACAGGCCCTTGTTCCCATGGGGGACTTCAACCACCCTGACATCTGCTAGAGCAAAGGTACGGCCTGGCACAAGCAATCCAGGAGGTTTCCCCATTGTGTGGAAGACAACTTCCTTCTGCAAGTAATAGAGGAGCAGACAAGGAGAGGAGCCATGCTTGACCTTGTGCTCACCAACAGGGAAGGGCTCATTGGATATGTGATGATGCAGGGGAGTCCTGGATGCAGTGATCACGAGATGGTCAAATTTGAGGTCTTCAAGGCAGTGAGAAGTGTGCAGCAAGCTCACTGCTCTGGACTTCAAGAGAGCAGAATTTGGCCTCTTCAGGAACCTGCTTAGTGAGGTTCCATGGATTTAGCCCTAGAGGGCAGGGGGGGGCAAGACTCTTGGTTAATATTCAAGGATCACCTACTACAAGCTCAGGACTGTTGCATCCCAACTAGATGGAAGTGGAGTCGGAGGGCCAGGAGACCCCCTTGGGTGGATAAGGAGCTGCTGAGAAAAATTCAAAGGAAAAAGGAGGCTTATAAAAGGTGGAAGCAAGGACAGGTGGCCAGGGATGGATACAGGGATGTTGTCCGTGATGCTAGGGACCAGGTTAGGAAAGCTAAGGCCCAGTTACAGATAAACTTGGCTAGGGATATTAAGGATAACAGGAGGGGATTCTATAGGTATGTAGCGAATAAAAGACAGAGTAGGGACAACGTAGGCCCCCTCAGGAAGCTTTCGGGGGAACTGGCTACACAGGACTTGGAGAAGGCTGAGGTTCTGAATGGCTTCTTTGCCTCAGTCTTCACTGGCAAAGGCTCTGACTGTGCCACCCAAGTCTTGAAAGGAGGACACAGGGACTGCGAGAATGAAGACCTTGGGCCCGCTGTAGGAGAGGATCTGTTTCAAGACCATCTTAAGAACCTGAACGTACACAAGTCCATGGGACCTGATGATATCTATCCACGAGTCCTGAAGGAGCTGGCGAATGAAGTTGGCAAGCTACTGGCCATCATATTTGAAAAATCATGGCAGCCAGGTGAAGTTCCTGATGACTGGAAAAAGGGAAATATAACCCCCATTTTCAAGAAAGGGAAAATGGATGATACAGGGAATTACAGACCAGTCAGTCTCACCTCTGTGCCTGGCAAAAACTGGGAGCAGATTCTCCTGGAAGGCATGCTAAGGCACATGAAAAACAACAAGGTGCTTGGTGACAGCCAGCATGGCTTTACTAGGGGAAAATCCTACCTGACCAATTTGGTGGCCTTCTATGATGGGGCTACAGAACTTATGGACAGGGGTAGAGCAGTTGATGTCATCTACCTGGACTTGTGCAAAGCATTCGACACTGTCCCACACGACATCTTTGTCTTCGAATTGTTGAGACATCAATCTGATGAATGCACCACTCGGTGGATAAAGAACTGTCTGCATGGCAGCACGGAAGGAGTTGTGGTCAATGACTCAATGTCTGGCTGGAGACCAGTAATTAGTGCTGTCCCTCAGGGATCAGTCTTGGGACCGGTCTTGTTCAATACCCTGGAGGGAAGGAATGCCATGCAGAGAGACCTTGACAAGCTTGTGAGATGGGCTTTCACCAGCCTTAAGAAGTTTAACCATGACAAGTACAAGGTCTTACACCTGGGTTGTAGCAATCCCAAGCACAGCTACACATTGTGCAAAAAGGAAATTCAGAGCCGGCCTGCGGAGATGGACTTGGAGGTGTTGGTCAATGAGAAAATGAACATGAGTCGGCAGTGTGCACTCACAGCCCAGAAAGCCAACCGTATCCTGGGCTGCATCAAAAGGGGTGTGACCATCAGGTCAAAGGAGGTGATCCTGCCCCTCTACTCTGCTCTTGTGAGACCTCACCTGGAGTATTGTGTGCAGTTCTGGTGTCCTCAACATAAAAGGGTCATGGAACTGTTGGAACAAGTCCAGAGGATGATCAGGGAAGTCACGAGGATGATGAGGGGACTGGAGCACCTCCCATATGAAGACAGGCTGAGAAAGTTGGGGCTGTTCAGCCTGGAGAAGCGAAGGCTTCGTGGAGACCTCATAGCAGCCTTCCAGTATCTGAAGGGGGCCTACAGGGATGCTGGAGAGGGACTATTCATTAGGGACTGTAGTGATAGGACAAGGGGTAACGGGTTGAAACTTCAACAGCAAAGGTTTAGATTGGATATAAGGAAGAAATTCTTTCCTGTTAGGGTGGTGAGGTACTGGAATGGGTTGCCCAGGGAGGTTGTGAATGTTCCTTCCCTGGCAGTGTTCAAGGCCAGGCTGGATGAAGCCTTGGGTGTTACAGTTTAATGATACGTGTCCCTGCCCATGGCAGGGAGACTGAAACTAGATGATCTTAAGGTCTTTTCCAACACTAACTATTCTATTTTTCTATGATTTGGAATATGAGATAATTTCTTCTTCAATTTGTCTTAAACCAGCCATTAAATAACAGCAAGTGCAGGGTTGCTTTACCAAGGGGATTAATTAAGAGCCAAGTATGACCAGAGGGCCGGCCCTCCCCAGCAGAGGCTATTCCTCATATATATAGCTGAGGATATATATAAGAAATTTCTGTAACATTCATCTTATCATACAAATGAGAAAATTTAGCCCCACAGTCCTCAGTTCAGTAGCTACTTGAAGACTGCATTGCTCTCCTGAAACTATGTTCTCTGTAAATGAATATTAGCTATTACTTGTGATAATGTTTAGGTGGTAGGGGTTATATTAAATGTGAATACAGGCAATAGAAGGAAATAGAATTTTATTTTGTGAGGGGAGAAAAACCTTACTGGATGAAAATGAGGTCTGAACACATAAACTGAAATTAATTATAGCTAATAATTTGTATAATATTGGTAGTAAAATATGTGCATGGGAAGAAATCTTCAGAGGTATACCTGTAAAAGTTAGCCCTAACTAATATTTCATCTGTTTCATGTAAGTGTATGAAAGGGAAGTGCCCCAGGTAAGATCTGATATTGATTTCTGCAAGACCAGACTGATCCTCTGCAAATGGAATATGAGCCAGTGCCCTTTGAAAGTAAATTAAAAGATTCCTATGAAAAATGTTCATCTGAATAGTCATCTAGATCTTGGCTTACTTTACCACTTACTGTATGGAAGTCAGCAGAGGTTATGAGGCAATACATTACACTATTCACAGCATATGTTCTATTATACCTACGTTTAGTGAGATGAATTACACTATTGACTATATCTTTATCAACTATGATAGCACATAGAAACAGATTCAATTGTAGATGTCTACAGTGTAAGAAAGACAAGCATTGTGGGCAGATCTGATTTAAGTCCATCATAATGTATGAAGTCCATAATACATGAACTCCACCTTTCCCAAACCAAAACAATGCATGGCACAGTACCAACTTCAGAAACAGAAGGGAAGAGTAAAGTAAGGTACAATTTCTTTCTCTTTGTTGTTCTTGTTTTTTAAAAACAATAGATCTCAGGATTCTGCTCTCTGGTTTCCATGTCTTAAGAAAACATGACTTCATATATTTTTTACATTTACTCTGCAGTATTGAGGATTAGACATTAGCAACTCTGAAATGATAGCTGAGGGTTATTTTGCAGGACCTGACAGTTCTACATAATGAACAAGATGTATCAACCACCCACTTCCATATTCATTAATAACCAAGAAAACTGCTGTTACTTTCTACCACTGTAATCTGTTCTTAGCAAACAATATTATGACTTTTGTTGTTCTTTAACTTATTACTTAAAAGTTTCTTTTTAAGAACTTTGAAAGCAACCATTTAATTAAAGCCTAAAAGGTGTGCTTACATCTGGTAGGTATAGATTGATCTCAGTTCACTTTTTGCAAGTGAAAGCACAAAGTGGTGAAAGCAAAAGCACAAGTCAATTTAATGAGAGTGCTGAAACACTCAGTCCTCAGTCCTTGTGCCATATCAGTGTGTATCCAAGATAACACCTGCCAGGATATTATTCAGCTAATGAGTTATATTCCTATCCAGTATGATTGTAAAAAAAAAAAAAAGAGAGAGAAAAAAGGGAAAAGCAATCCTACAGGCTAGTATGGATCTAAACTTACGTCAGCCTTAATATATAAAAAATTTAGGGCTTTTTTTCAGAAACTACAGTTGCCCAGGAGACTGGGGAATCTGTCAATTCAGACAAAACTGTCATAAATGTAGAAATGCAGTCTTTTTTCAATTTACATGAGTATTATCTCATTAAAAAATACATATAGTTTGGCTTTAAAGTTTAATTGCAACAACTGTTGAAGAAAGAAATTAAGATACAGCCAGAAAGGATGCAAATTAGCTCATAAGTCTGATTGCAAGAAAAATCTTATAGCAGTCTATAAGAGAGCACAAGAAAACATCACAGTATAAATTTTTTAAATGCTTACTTAGGTACATTTTTTTAAGAATAAAAGAGGAAAAGGATGTATCCAAGGCTCTAAAGGCACAAAACCAGTTAAACTGGAATTATCAGTTAAATAATTTGAGCAGGAATTTAGCTAGGAAATTGTGTCTAAAACCAATAGTGATTAGCTCTTTCAGCATGCCTGAAGCACTCACTCTCCCTTTCTAAGAAATTCTAGCAAAAACTTGTAGTTAATTTTTATTCTTGAACTATGGGACACATTATGAATACATTTAGAGTAGTCTATACATATGATATTGACAAAAACTTTTTTCCAAATCTTACCTGAAATCTGACTGTTGGGGGTTGAGCATGGGCGCTTGAACAGGCTTACAGCAAGCTGTGAGAAAGTGAACTTCTGACCCCAGGTTAAAAGAGAAAGAAGTGTCAAGATCAGCAAAACAGGAATGCAATAACAGGATGCCAGTAATTGCAGAAGCATGATGTAACGCTAAGCTGAAGCGAAGGTGTGAAACCAATCAGGAGAGGTAAAGGGGAGCGTGTATCCCTCGTGGGCAAAGTGAAGCAGCCAATCAAGTAATGCGTGATCCCGTGTAAGACAGTATATTAAGAGCAGCCTTGTAATCAATAAATGGAGCTTTTGTGAACCTACATGGTATCGGTGTTTTCTCCCCGCGGCATCTGACTAGGTTGTAATTTCCAGCACTTGCATGCTGTCTCCTGGAAAGTACTTGAACAGAAACCTGTGTGCTTTTTTGAACTGAACAAAACCATGCCAATCAAAATCTTGTAGATAAGAGCTGCCAACTTTCTCGTTCTGTGTGCAGAAGCAAATGGATAAAGTTAATTTAACATTATAAAAGGGGTTGAATTTAGCTGTCTTTTTAATAAAATATTATTGGTATAACTAAATTTTCTTATTCATTTCTTTGGCAGGGTATCTGTGACCACTATAGTCTTCAATAAGCATTTAAATGATATGGTCTGAAAAGTTGGCAGATAAGCACAGAAAAATACCATCAGCGGCTTTTTTTGTAGGCCTTCAAACACAACCTAGACTTTAAGGCTGCCAAGTATGGTAATGTGGTCATTTGTAAATGACCGTGGATACATTAACTGAGATATTTGGAAAATGGTGATTTTCAATCAAATATAACAGAACTGATTTCTTTTCTGTAACTGCTGTGATTCATCATTCCTATTCAAAGTGGCTCTAAAATTTATATCATGGATACTCTCCAGGATGGATGAGTCCACCAGATAGGGTTTCATTGTACTATGTAGCCCATGAATTTACGAATAATAGCAACCTATCAATGAAAGAGTTTATAACTTATGTTGAAAAATAGCGCATGTGATTAAGGCAAATAATTCTGAGGGAATAAAAAAACTAATTGGTCACAAAACAGTACACTTATTAATCACTAGTCATTCAGGCTACCAGTGTGTGTGTCTGGATAAGTGCAGTACAGAGATGCCAGTTTACTGGAAGATTTGAACCTAGAGCCCTATATGTCCCAAAACAATGCTTTCCTATCTTATTGTATAGGAATCAACCCATTAGCTGATTAATATCTTGGCAGGAATTATCTTGGATGCACATTAATAAAAATACTCTAGCAAACTTACAGATTTTTTAATAGGACAAGATGATTATCAAATTTAAACCACTATTGATTCTTTACCTATCCACTTCTTCAGCTTAGTACTGATCAGCACAGAAAGTTGAAGACAGTAATTCTACACATAAATTTTTAAGGTAATTTAATTTCACAGAAAATTGTTTGGGAGTTGGAATAACAAACACAATACAGAATTAATGTAGTTAAATTTACCTTTGGTTTTTAATTAAACATGTCTGAGGTTTATCTTAAAAGCAGTTGGATATTTTTTCTTTCTCACTTATCCCTTAATGACTAGAAACTTGTCTTTTAAATTTATGGAATGTTCAGTTCATGGCCAATTTATAGCCATTGCAACTGTGCCAAAATTGTCATTCAGCTTAAATAGCCATTCTCCCTACCTCCTGTCTGCTTTTGTGATGTACTTATGGAGAAAAATCTGACCTCCCATGCTTCATTTGCTGGTCACACAAACCCAACTCTTCAAATCTCATTTCATAAAACTGACTCTACTCTCTGGTAAGAGGTCTTACCTCTACCTATTCCAATTTTAACTTGTCTTCCATGATCAAGGTAACCAAAATGGTATACAGTGTTCTAGATGAAGTCTCAGCCATATGCATAGAGATACCATGTCTAGAAACAAAAAATAACCCAAGACAAAACAAACAAACAAAAAGCCAAACCAAGACCAACCAACCAACCAAAAAAAAAAAAACCCACAAAAAATTCTCCTGAAGACTTATTTGGTTTTATTCAGTAATGCAAAACTGTGGTTAGCCGGTCTTATTAATTAGTATCATTAAACTACTTTGTTCTTCCATCCCTGACTCCTTCTTTTAAACTGACCTATTTTTGGAAAATAGGTTTAGAATTCATGCCTAAAACCACCACAAAACTTTTGTTATTTTATTTTTAATCTTTATTTTATATGTCAGCCTTTCTAAATATATCAGTTCTTTCATCTTTATAAGTATCATCCGTTTTACCATACTTTTTGTGTTTAACTCATCGATCCACGGTTATTAAAAAAAATAAACAAAACTCCAATGACAAACACAGGCCTTATTCTGAAAACACATCAGTGAAGTACTCCCCCATGAGAAAATTCCTTAACTCAAAGGTCTCAGTAATATCTATAATTATGTCACTTAAACTAGTTTTTCAATCACGTTCCTTGTATTAAAGATTGTATAGGTTTTTTTTTCATTATAACAAATGTTTAACTGGATTCTTAGAAATTCATACTATTTGCCCAATTTGCACAATGCTCAAAAATATTTAAGAAGTCAGTGCTGAATATTGGCATGGCATGTCTTCACAAATCTGTGCAGTACTCTATCCAGTTTGGTTTTTATCTGTTTTAATCATATGACCAGGGTTTTTTTTTTTATTATTAAAAAAATAGTTCCAAACTGGAAGAAGTCCAGTGATTTATAGATTATTAAAAACATAATTTTAAGGAAAAAAATAATATCCATTGCCTTGTTAAATGGAAACGATTTTTAATCAAGTAAACACTTTCTGGAAGTCTTTTATTCAAGCACTACATTTTCTTCCTGGCTGTGACAGTTGGGCATGTTATCTGGATTTATGATGAGCTGAGGGAGTTAAGAAACTATGGCATTGTTAGCACAGATGTTCCATAAATTGGAATTTATTTTGAAATATGTTAATCAGCTTTCAGACCCTGAAAACTTATGTCATAATTATTCATACACTTTTATTGCATATTAAGATATTTAAATACAAAAATTAAACTGCCAAGCATTCTCTCTAGTTAAAATCTTAAATAAAATTTTAGATCAAGTATATTCATCTAGCAGCAGCTTTGCTATAGCTGAGACATAATAGCAAAAATATAAAAGAAGAGTAGTAGAAGTTCAAATGTTAAAACAATTCTGGTACTGTAAGAACTGTTCACCTTCAAAACATCCCAGATAAGAATTGATGTTGATATTTTATTTACATTATAATACAGGTGTAAAATTCCAATTTTGATATCTGTAATAAAACATTAACTTTCCATTTATTCTAACAAAATAAAATTCTTCTACACTTATTCTATAGTATGAGCTACAATAACTATTAATAAATTATTCCTCTGAGACTATTTTCTTTCATAAAATTTAACCCCCAAATATTTAATGGTTGAAAAATCATAACCAATTAATGCAATTGGTCTTTCAAATTAGCTGACCAGATGTGCAGCATAGAATCCTAGAATCATAGAATAGTTAGGGTTGGAAAGGACCTTAAGATCATCTAGTTCCAACCCCCCTGCCATGGCCAGGGACACCTCACACTCAACCATGTCACCCCGGGCTCTGTCCAACCTGTCCTTGAACACTGTCAGGGATGGAACATTCACAACTTCCCTGGGCAACCCATTACAGTATCTCACCACCCTAACATGAAAGAATTTTCTTCCTTATATCCAATCTAAACCTCCCCTGTTTAAGTTTCAACCTGTTCACAATCATTTTCTTTTCATAACAAACAGCAGTGTTTAAATCTTTTATGTACCATTCATCTCAGAACACACATAACCTAACTTTAAAAAAGGATGAACATTTAAAAAACAAAATATTTTTTTTAAATGTCAAGCACAGCCATCTTTGAGCAATCTGAAGTCAAAGAACTTTTATTTTATTGTGGTCAGGGGTGAAACTGATTTTCCTTAAATACCTTTGTCCCAGTCACAAAATAGGAACAGCAGGCAACTAATATTTGGAGAACTCCAAGCTCAGTCAACTCTGTCAAACATAATTGTGACATAACAGTAAAAAGTTAGTTTCTTTCTTGCACCTTAAAGTGACTACAAAGTGTTCAGCAACTCTCTCATCTGAATAGCTACTGAAAATGCTGATAAAACTAATAGCTGTTGGTAGATAAGCATGATAAAGTTTGTATTCATTAGAGAAAATGCATGTGTTGAGTTGCATCCACTCTTTAAATAAAATGGCATAGTCTGCTTTGTAAGAAAGAGGTCAAAACAAGAATTCTTAAATTTAATGTAAGAATTTCTGAGCATCACATCTTTTAGAGGAAGAAATGACATTTTCACTACCACTACAATCTATACATAGAATAACAATTTATTTGACATAATTTCTTAATGCCAGTATTGTTAAAACAAACAAACAATTTCTCCAAAGTTGGTGTCAAATATTCTTGTAATATATATTCACATTCTGTTGTTGTCACTTTTCAGCCAATTCACCTTCATCCATCATATGATAACATGTATCATGTATGTGCTCTGTGACTGCAGTCTACATTATAAAATAAACAGAAAGCTGCACAAAAGTAATTCTATCTGCAGAAACTAGTTTTCTGTGTTATTTTCTTACAGACCATCCCTTATCATGCTTATGATGGATCAAGTTCACAGAGTGGCATCAACGCTGTAACTAGATGCTCAGAAGTTAAACTTGTCATGCTGTTATTAACTCTAATGAGACAGTTACTTCTTTTTAATTAAAAGGTTGATTAACTATTGAAACAAGGAAGAGCCACAAGGACCTGCTGTGAATGAGGTAAATCCTGCAGGTATTCAAAAACTCCCTGAGGCTGTACAGTTCAGGCTAGTGTTAATAGGAACCCTCTAAACTTTACATAAATTTATGTCTGATATAAACTATCAAGGAAATATATGGTTTACACTTTTTTTTTTTAATCTTTTTTTCTTCATATATAACTCATAATTTTTCCTGGAAGATATCTTTAGTCATATTTGAAAGCTTTGTGCAAGGATAACTATGCAAAATTCCGTCATTTCTCTTCAACACTAGACCACAACAGTGTAGTCTAATAGCATTCATTCTATATTAGCACTATAAGCACACGAAAAGCCATAGAACGCCATATAAACTTACAATTATGTCATATTCACTTGCTCTGTGCTGGGCTAGGCAACACAGAAAAGAAAAAGGCTAGTAAGTACAAAATTATTAATCTGATTAAGGAAATGAACTGCAGAATCACGTTTGTTGCAAAGAACGCGAAGTGCTACAGTGTCTGAATAGATATCCTGGATGGCAGCCTGGGATGAATATAGGGATGTTGTCTGGGATGCTGGGGACCGGGTTAGGAAAGCTAAGGCCCAGTTACAGATAAACTTGGCTAGGGATGTTAAAGGTAACAGGAAGGGATTTTATAGGTATGTAGCAAATGAAAAACTTACTAGGGGTAACGTAAGTCCCCTACAGAAGCTTTCGGGAGAACTGGCTACACGGGATTTGAAGAAGGCTGAGGTTCTTAATGACTTCTTTGCCTCAGTCTTCACTAGCAAAGGCTCTGACTACACCACCCAAGTCTTGGAAGCCAGGGGGCTTCCAGTCCCCCCAGCAGGGACTGTGAAAATCTAGACCTTGGACCCACTGTACGAGAGGATGTGGTTCAAGATCATCTTAAGAACCTGAATGTACACAAGTCCATGGGACCTGATGAAATCCATCTGTGGGTCCTGAAGGAGCTGGCAAATGAAGTTGGTAAGCCACTATCCATCATATTTGAAAAATCATGGCAGTCAGCTGAAGTTCCTGATGACTGGAAAAAGGGAAATATAACCCCCATTTTCAAGAAGGGGAAAATGGATGATACAGGGAATTACAGACCAGTCAGTCTCACCTCTGTGCCTGGCAAAAACTGGGAGCAGATTCTCCTGGAAGGCATGCTAAGGCACATGAAAAAGAGAAAGGTGCTTGGTGACAGCCAGCATGGCTTTACTAGGGGGAAATCCTGCCTGACCAATTTGGTGGCCTTCTATGATGGGGCTACGGAACTGATGGACAGGGGTAGTGCAGTTGATGTCATCTACCTGGACTTGTGCAAAGCGTTTGACACGGTCCCACATGACATCCTTGTCTCTAAATTGGAGAGACATCAATTTGATAGGTGGACCACTTGGTGGATGAAGTACTGGCTGGATGGCCACACGCAAATAGTTGTGATCAATGGTTCAATGTCCGGTTGGAGACCAGTAATGAGTGGTGTCCCTCAGGGATCGGTGTTGGGACCGGTCTTGTTCAACATCTTTGTCTGTGACATGGACAGTGGAATTGAGTGCACCCTCACCAAGTTTGCTGATGACACCAAGCTGTGGGGTTCAGTTGATACACTGGAGGGAAGGAATGCCATTCAGAGGGACCTTGACACACTTGTGAGATGGGCTGATGCCAACCTCATGAAGTTTAACCTTGCCAAGTGCAAGGTCCTACACCTGGGTCGAAGCATTCCCAGGCACAGCTACACATTGTGCAAAAAGGAAATTCAGAGCCGGCCTGCGGAGATGGACTTGGAGGTGTTGGTCAATGAGAAAATGAACATGAGTCGGCAGTGTACGCTTGCAGCCCAGAAAGCCAACCGTATCCTGGGCTGCATCAAAAGGGGTGTGACCAGAAGGTCAAAGGAGGTGATCCTGCCCCTCTACTCTGCTCTCATGAGACCTCAATTGGAGTATTGTGTGCAGTTCTGTTGTCCTCAACATAAAAAGGACATGGAACTGTTGGAACAAGTCCAGAGGAGGGCCACGAGAATGATCAGGGGACTGAAGCACCTCCCATATGAAGACAGGCTGAGAAAGTTGGGGCTGTTCAGCCTGGAGAAGCGAAGGCTTCGTGGAGACCTCATCGCAGCCTTTCAGTATCTGAAGGGGGGGTATGAGGATGCTGGTGAGGGACTATTCATTAGGGAGTGTAGTGATAGGACAAGGGGTAATGGGTTGAAACTTAAATCAGAAGAGGTTTAGATTGGATATAAGGAAGAAATTCTTTCCTGTTAGGGTGGTGAGGTACTGGAATGGGTTGCCCAGGGAGGTTGTGAATGTTCCATCCCTGAGGGTGTTCAAGGCCAGGTTGGATGAAGCCTTGGGTGTTATGGTTTAGTGTGAGTTGTCCCTGCCCATGCAGGGGGGTTGGAACTAGATGATCTTAAGGTCCTTTCCAACCGTAACTACTCTATGATTCTATGATTCTCTGTAATTAAGATTTATAAGCCTATTAACATAAACAATGGTTTTAGATACGTTTAGTTAAATTTGTTCACAAATGGCCCAAGATATGGCTGTATGAGCTGCAGAATGCTCAGATGATGCAAGTATTACAGCTGCATTAATTAAAAAGATTAAGTGAAAAAGTTTATTTTGAAGCTAGCATAACATTTTACCCAGTAAACAAGCGTATATGCAGAATAGTTTCCCTAGGTACCATTCTTTACCACTGACCCATAAATGATATGCAGAGTGGTAAGTAAAGCTTTTTTCTTTTTCAGCACACAGTCCCATTGGGTCCTCTCTCTAGATCTGACCCCTGAAGAGTACATACAAGAATAATTAAAATACTTATTATGCCATGAAGTTTGTAGTTCATAGACCTAACTTGAAAAGTTTTATCTATGCTGAGAAATGGTTAGTATTAAACTTATCTTTGGTGAAGAAAACATAATACCTATTAGAAAGAACAAAACACTACCTAAGATATTAGAAAATAAACATGCTTGATAGAAGATGATTAAAAACATTGTTTAACATCATGCCTCCTGCTCAGCGGGTGAAGAGATTGCCTTCAAATTCTACATAGTTTATAAATATATGTATATGCATATATTACAGATATGCTTACTAATATTTTGGGAACCAAAAAGACTCTCAGAATCATTCTTGAAGGACATGACTCCAATATTTCAGCAAACACCTTGCTCTGTTAAGGAAAATATTCCCGTATAAAAGTAGCATGGTAGAGATCCTTGTTCTACATACTGTCTTAGTCTGAAAGTGCATGTGTGGTGTTTGAGCAGCATAGTTCCTAAAGAGCAGGACTGTGGCTAAGCAACTCCCTATTTCTGGGACAGTAACAAAATACTGAATTAGATAGAATGGACAATAGGTAGACAAGCAGCAGGTGACACGTGAAACAATCCTTCTAACAGCAAGGATGAATTCTTTGCAAGAAGGTCAAATCTTATCTTTCTTGTATGAGGCAATGTAATGACCAGTATGTACCAAACACAAGTTTTACCTGTGATTCTAGAATAGCCTGGTAAAACAAAGAGGAGACATCACACTTTTTATTAACTCTTTATCACCTCCTGCTAAGTGATAGGTGCAATAGAACTATACCGTAGTGAATGAGGTGTGAAACTACATGTTACTACTTTCAATGCAAAATCTGACAGTCCTACTGGAGTTCATTGTATAATATGCCCTGATGGCATCACAAGTTTTGTAATTCACATACATGTAATTCACATTTTACCTTCTAACCATTTTTGAAGTTGGAGGTGTATAATTATTCTATTTGGTTGTTTATTTTTCAATTTTCTATTTATTATTTATTCATTTTATTTTTGTTCATTTTATAATTTTTTTTATTTAATTTATCAATGAAAGGATATTTTTCCTGAGATTTCTGAGTTTCACGGTCTAGCTTGGTAAAGAAGACAACATGAAAGAAATTTCTGGAAGTCTCTGCAGCTCCCAAGCTTATGATAAAACTACCTGTTATGCTGAAGTCAGACAAAACTTGGCAGCATCTATTTAACAGCTCTTCTACACAGAAAAGTGTTTGACCTAAGACCTTCTGAAGTTAATAGATGTCAGTGAACTGTGGCAAATATTCTTTCTTAATGGTCAGGCTGACATACAGTATTCTAGTCTGTGCTCTGAACAATCATTAAGAAATTGATCTTCCACATTACAGACATATAGGTTAAGGAATGGTTATTGTTTCATACTGTACCAGATTTGATCCTGTAGTCACAATAATGTGTTAAGGTTTAGAACAAGGTATTTAATTTTTATTTTCTTCAGTTTTAATTTGTATAATGGAGATATAAACACTACCCTAACCAGTAATGGTCCCCTTCAAAATACTGGAATGGCACTGAATGAGCTTTATGTGAAAGGAATTTCCAGAATGTTATTATGCTTACTAGACATCATGTCTATGACGAAGTAGGAGAATAGAAATAATTCCTTTTGCCGACATCATAAAAATATACCTGTTCAGTAACTTGATGCATGTTACATTGGTTTCCCTGATTTAATAACCAAAACTTTTATGTTGCTTGTAAAATGCAATTGCTCTTTTTACCTGTTTCTGGACAGTCACTAACATACAGTGAACATCCATTCATTAAGATTATTTTAATTTGCTTATTTCAATAGAATCACAGGATTGTTGGAAGGATCTTAAAAAGCTTTCTCATTCACTCCTCTGCTTCAAGATTGACATTATTCTGTAATTTTGATGGGGTTTGCTTCAATTATTTATAAGCATTATATCAAGAGTTTACACATTTAATGTATTTGGGAAGTTATCTGCCAACTAACTGATTAATAGTAAAAATAGTTTAATAAGTTTCAAGAAACCCACTGTTTTGAGAGGGCAGGAGATGGACATCAAAATCTTCACTAAGATATGCAGAAAACAGAAATTAGCTTTAAAGTCCTTTTTTCCCTTATTCCTATGATTTGCAGATGATAAGAGAACATTCCTCACAAGTGTCATGATACTCTGTGTGTGTTCTGTGACAGCTTATGGTTGGTGGGTCTTGACTTTTTAATTAAACGTTGATCTTCCCCACATAATCGTTCCTATTTGATTACATACACAAAATGTCCAATCATAGTTATTTCAGAATATGTTTGTATTCTGTTTTAGCAGTGCTAATTCCCACTATTCCTACCCACTATAATTATTCACTGGCCAAAAGAGAGATGTAGTCACAGTAGTAGGTCACTTTCATCAATGTATATTACCAATACAGAAGAGAGCAGTTATTAAGGGAAAATTATTGAGAAAACTGTAGTAGAATATAATTTTTATCAGAATTGCTACACCAGTTAATCTCTCTCAGTTGATAAAGTCCACAGAATTGCACCTGTCCACAGAGAAAAGATCTGCATCTACTTGGGATTCAGAAGTACAAGCTATGTTGCTGAAGCAGCTCCTGATTATGTAAATCTTCTTGTTCAGTGCAAGATGCTGTGATGCATCATTAAGTGACTTGTCTCATACTTTATGCTAGATTAAAAGATTCTGCATTTTCACCAGACTGAAGAACTTCAGAAACTAAATATGCACAGAATTGGCTGCAGAAACAGGATTTGTTTGTACCTTACTCCAGAAAATCTGTCTGTGGTAATGGTCTCTACCCTATGCCTTTTTCTCAGTCAATATCAAATGTTTCTCCTAACTCTTATCACATCTAGTGTAGGATATTCATGAACATGACAACTGACAGCAAAAGGAATCAAATAAATAACATTTAGAAAAATCTATCACAGAAATGATTAAGTGCAAAACATTTCTATTGTGGTTATTAATTTCTTAATTCAATATATTAATATTAATTAATATTGTCATTGTTTAACTCTGCTAAACACAATTTCTTGCTTTCTGTTTCACAGAAATCAGAGCATACCTTAACTCTGGCTATCACAGGGTTTTGAAATACTAAAACTAGCATGTCTCTGTTTGAACTTATTTTTGCTTGGTTTGTAAGGACATTGCTCTGTAGAAAGGTTAAAAAAAAATAAAATTGGAAATTCCAAAAGAGGAAAAAATAAGAAATAAATAAGAAATATTCTATTTAGAAGTTCCTATGCAACAAGAATTTTTAATCGTCAGAAGTTTTTGACTTTGATAGTAGTTTGAGCCAAAGAGGTTGAAACCTAAACAGCAGAGGTTTAGACTGGATATAAGGAAGAAATTCTTTACTGTTAGGGTGGTGAGGTACTGGAATGGCTTGCCCAGGGAGGCGGTGAATGCTCCATCCCTGGCAGTGTTCAAGACCAGGTTGGACGAAGCCTTGGGCAATATGGTTTAGTGTGAGGTGTCCCTGGCCATGGCAGGGGGGTTGGAACTAGATGATCTTAAGGTCCTTTCAACCCTAACTATTCTATGATTCTATGAACTGCTCACCTTAGTATAGCTCCAAGGCTCCTAGCATGAAAACTGGCAACCTAAAAACCCTAGACTGATCAGTTCAGAGATCTCAAAGTTTCCAGAGTTCCTTGCTGCAGGTACAGAATCAGAAGGTCACGTACCATAATTGGACAGTTTGTTTATTACAAATTACAAAAGGACAGTTATTATAAAAAAGGGGAAATTATTGTAATAAAATGGATAGTGATAGAACAGATTGGAAAAAAGGCAGAAAATGAAGCAAGAATTTGGAGTGCAGGCAGAGAGAGAGAGAGAGTCACCACCATGGATAGAGCAGTGTCCCAGGGATCCATTGTCATCGTCGCTGGTGGTAGGAGCTCTTCAGGGTTCGTTGTCTCATAGTATAGGAGCAGAGTGTCCCCCAAGAGTCCATAGGAGGCAGGTGTTTTTGCAGAAGTGTCCTTCTGGAGTCCCCTTGAAGGTACCCTGTAGAGTGTGTCTTGTGGAGTTGCCCTCATGGCAATTTCTCATGGAGGGTGTCCCTCAGGGTCCACAGTAGTCACCAGCGGAGAGTGTCCTCACAGAGGTGTCCTTCTGGAGTCATCCTCATGGCAATGTCCCTCTTGGTGGTGTGTCCCTTGGTGATTACCTTTTCCCCTTTTGTAAAGAGCTGGGGGTTTCTCTGGTCTTGCAGACAGCTCTTCAAATGCACATGTCTATGCACATGTGTCTGCAGCAATTCTTGGGATAGTACCTCACAACAATCCTCGAGGTAATGAACCAAAGAGGCTTATCTCAGCTCTTTCTCTCTCATCCCTCATGGTAGAGTCCCAGTTCAGCTCCTCATACCCTTCTCCCAGGCAATGGATATTGGAGTCTTATCTCAACTCCTCCCAAGCATCTCTGAGAAAAAAGGTAGATGGAATTACATCTCAGCTTCTCAGACTAATATTTGAGAGAAGGGACAGTGGAGTCTGATTTCAGATCAGTCTCTCACACATCTTTTTTTTTTTTTTTTTACTAGTAGTAAGTTGCTGTTAGTGATTATAACAAGCACATGCAACTGTAGGCTTTGAAAACCTGAGATGTTTAATCAACTTCATAGACTGAAACACATCTTTTAGATAAAGCACTCAAAGGCTATTTTCCATTGATGTAATATTCACCCTTGAACTGTCTTATATCCCATTAAGAACAATAAGACAATGGAAGTATTTCACTAGAGCTAAGTGCTATAAACAATCAGTGAAAACAGTGTATCTAAGGTTAAACACATACAGATTGTCACCAAATTCTTTATGAGGTCCCAGGACCATTTCTGCCTGTTTTTTCTATAAAAGGAAAAGGAAAGAAAAAGTTGTCTGTGAGGTATTTTAATGTCAGAACTTCAAAGTCAACCAGAAGTAGAGTTCACATCAATGTCCTTAAGAAAAAAATAAAATTAAATGCAGAAATAAAAGTAACACTAACAGTTCAGATTAATTATTTTGAATCAGTATCTTTTGCCACTTCATAAAATGACCAAGCCGATGATTTACAGAACAGAACTTCATAAGTCACAAAGAGTTACAAAGCAGGTGTGTTTATTGCAACGCTGGATGCGAGGGGAATCACTCCTCCTAACTCGCACACTGAGAGCTCAACAAGTTAGATATTTATTACACACA
Source organism: Melopsittacus undulatus (assembly GCF_012275295.1). NCBI lineage: Eukaryota > Metazoa > Chordata > Aves > Psittaciformes > Psittaculidae > Melopsittacus > Melopsittacus undulatus. Next base: position 17,668,748 of record NC_047527.1, read on the forward strand.
AACATACATATTCATTAGATTTCATAAGCATAGGAGGAGATTATTACAAGTAGTTCCAAGAACTCATTAATACTATTCCCCTCCCCTTTATGCCTGCACAATGCCATCTGCTGGTCTTGGGCTGGGATCTTCTGGATGAAGTCAGAGGTCTTCCTCACCATGCACTTTTCACCCTTGGCACAGTTTCCCCAGCTGGCAACCTCAAGCCTCATGGAGACTAGCTGAAACAGGTTCTTGTCAAGCATTCATCTTCTTGAGGGAAAAGGGTCCCTGATTTTAAATAATGTGTTTCAGCTACTTGTTCTATTCTGAATTATAGTTTAACCACAAGACTAGCAAGAACAAGAACATACCTGTTCCCTATACTAAGTTAAGACAATCAATACATAGTTTGAAGAAAACTCTTAACCCTTCCCTTAGTCTGTTACTATTCCTCACATCACTAAGAGTTCACCAGATCAATCTTAAACATAACTACTGTGTGCTCAGATTTGAAGATAGATGGCAGATTATATATTTGTTAGCTTTACTGATGAATAGGTGGTGATGGGCCTTGTAACATTTTGTCGTTGTTTAAGCCAAGCCACACAATTCGTTCACTGACTTCTCCCCTTTCTCCCCTAACTCCCAGAGAGTAAGGAAGGAGAATCCAAAGAATGTAGCTCCCACGGGTTGAGATAAGAACAGTTTAATAACTAAGGTATAGCACAAATCACTACTGCTACTACTACTACTAATAATAATGATAAAGCAAATAACAAGTGAAGAGAATACAACACCTCACCAGCCACTGACCCATAACTCACACCACCCTGCCCAACCGAGCACTGACCGATACCTCCTCCAACCCCCCCAGAGCACTAGCCCTTCCCGATCACTCTCTGTCACATCCTGGGCATGACGTGCTATGGTATGGAATACCTCTTTGGCTAGCCTGGGTCAGGTGCCCTGTCTCTTCTTCCTCCCGGTCTCCCCTCCTCCCTGGCAGAGCATGAGGCTCAGAAAGTCCTTGGACAAACCAAACATTTGAGCAGGAACTCAAAACATCGCTGCTATCAGCACTGTTCCCAGCCCGAAAGTCAAAACACAGTGCTGCACCAGCTACCAAGAAGAAGAAAAAGTGACTCTTACTGCTGAACCCAGGACAGATAAGATACATAAGCACAGTTTATTTTCAAATTAAAATTTATTTCAGATACATTCCAAAACATGTTGAATGCTTTTTAGGAACTCAGTTTTAGTCTCAGCTTTGAGACCAGCTCACTGGTCTGTTTTACATTTGAAAGGAAGATGAGTAGAAGAAAATAAACTGCAGGTCAAGTTTTCAATAAGTTTTTTCCTGTTTGTGACCTCGGGATCTGCCTGGAGCATACAGAATACAGGCCTTGCATAACCATCCACAGTGCTAAGCTAATGAGAGCTGCCAGCAATAAAAGCACAAGATGTTTTAATTTACTATTACTTAAAGAGTACATAACAGTTAATTGTTAGATAAGTCTTTGTTAAAACCTGATCTTACAGCATTTAGAATACCATTTGATCATTGTTCCCCAAGTTCACCAAGATATGCTACCTTATAAGCATGTGGATTTCATCCAAGTGTTTGGAAAAAAACAATAGTTATCTTTCAGACCTTCTTTAGGAATTTACTGAAATAATTCTAGCACTTCTTAGTAAATGTGTTCATATGAGTTATCGAGAAATTTCAGTTGTCACACTCTTCTTTCTTTACCAATACAAAAGTTTCCACAGTACCTGTAATTGTTTTCTTTAATACCTACATTCCTTTTTCATGGCATGCATTACATGCTCTCACTAAAAAAATGCTGAAAATAAAAAACAAAAAAAGGAAAATATATATGTCCTGGGTTCAGCTGTAACAGTTGTTTTCCTTCTCAGTAGCTAGTGCAGTGATGTATTTTTTACTTTAGTCTGAGAACAATGCTGATAACACCAATGTTTTTAGTTGTTGCTAAGTAGTGCTTACTCTGATCAAGGACTTTTTAGTGTCATGCTCTGCCACTGAGGAGAGGCACAAGATGTTGGGGGGGAAACAGAGACAGGACATCTGACCCAAACCAACCTAAGGGGTATTCCATACGACACAGCACATCGTGCCCAGCATATAAACTGGGGGGAGTTATCTGGAAGGCCCAGATCACTGCTTTGGTCAGGCTGGGTGTCAGTCATTGGGTGGTGAGCAATTTTACTGTGCATCACTTATCTTTATAGTTTTCTTTTCCACTTTCAGTTTTATATTGTCCCCTTGTTATTTCCCTTGCCATAATTATTATTGGTGGTAGCACTAGTGGTTTTGTGTTATACCTTAGTTACTGAACTGTTCTTATCTCAACCTGTGGGATTTACATTCTTCCAATTCTCCTCCTCATCCCTCTGGGAGCAGGGGGAGGAAGAAGGAGGAGTAGTGAGTGAGGAGATGCGTGGTTCTGAGTTACTGACTGGGTTTAAACCACTACAACATATAATAAAGATAAACCATTCCACTTTATTTCTCTTTTAGATAAAAAGAGATAAATTAGGAGAAAAGCATACAGAAAGAAAAAAAAAAAAGAAGAGTACTGTATAAAGAATTCTCCACTCCTAGTCACATTGCTTCTTTGAAAACCTTCACAGGTCCACATGCCTTTGCATGTTTGTAATGAATGACTTAAAGGTTCAGTCAGTTTCTTTCTTGTGCACCCAGCCCAAGAAAATAATTAGTCAGAAACAGGTAAGCAGGCTCTTTGTGTCATCGCACTGATAGGTACAACCTTTACAGCCTGCCTCCATACCTTCCATGCTTTTTCCTTTTGCACTCACCCTAGTCTTAAACTAATTTCTATTCCAGAAGGAAGTGTTATGAAGATGAATCCTCACCTGTGCAAATAGGTTGCTGGGTTGTCTCCCAGTGGTCAGGATTTTTAAGAGCTGATGATTCTGTCCAAAATATTATTCTAAAAGGTGGAACACATTTTGGCACCAAGACACTGATTTCTAGACATATTCTAGTGTAGATGTTTTTACATTTCTACTAATTCATTCCAAGTAATCTCAAAAAATTCTTTCCATAGGGATTGATCAAAACCAATCTCTATGCAAAGCTTGGAATTCTCCACTATTACAGGTGTGAGCCTCCTACAGAGCAATTTGCTGTAGAATTTTTGTTTGTGTAGAAGTAGAGAAAATACTTCCTCATATAGGCTTTCATAAGTTCCACAAAGTTGTCCTACTTTCCTTCATGCTGTTTTATTACTATACTAAATCTGCTATTCTGTCTCCTTTGTAGGCTGCCTGAAATGGGTAATCCATCTACATCATCCATCTTCCAACACCGTCAAATGTTTTTTCTAAATTTACAAAGTATTATGAAGTGTTCAGACCCCTTTAGAAATCAAAGCTGGCTTACAAGAACCTTTGAATATATTTAGAAGTTATCTTTTACTAACATTTCCCTGCAAACGATCTTGTGAAACCTTGAATAAACCACAAAACCTCACAGCAACTCAATTCCCCCATCTATTTAACAGAAATAATACTATAATCAAAGTGATAAATAGTAACATCAAAATTTTCACATTCCCTTATGGTCCAAGAGAATTAGAAGTCAAATAGAAGCACTAAGAATTCCATTCCTTCTCTTGGTCAGCTGAAAATGTGTATCTGAGGATAATCATTTGGTCCTTGTGGCTGAAAGATTTAAAAGGATTTTTTTCAGAAGGAGCCCAGAATAACAGAGGGCACACTGAAGCAATACAAAATTCTCATTTTACAACAGACCAGTGAGCCTAATAAAAGGGTATTCTATCTCCTGTCCTTGCCATTTTTCAGAGGAATGCCTCCAGCTCTTGCATTGCTTCTAGCTGTGCAATATTAATTTCTCACAAGTTAACGCTTTCCAACTGTGGCTCTAAGTATGAGGTTACAGAGTTAGTTTTAATTTTAGATTGGAAAATATACCATTATATTTAAGTATCTTAATATTTTATAAAGAAAGTTTTCTTAAAAATTAACTCAAACATTATTATATGGGGTATTAGAAGAAATTATTTTTAAATCTGAGATTTTTAATTTCTTCATTAAAATAAAAACAAACAAAAAAAACTGAACCGTTTTAATACATGAAGGGAATGAACTGTCTTCATAAGGAAAGAAATCACTTCATCTTAGTGGGCTATTCATTCATCATGGTGTGTAAGACATGCTTCTTGCAAAGGGGTTGCAAACAAGAGGAGAAGCCTGAGCTACATTTCCTGTTTCTAAATGAACATGTCAACCAGAATGTTCCTAAACAAAGATAAGCCACAGCAAGGAAATCTTCAGTGCAACATGTGAAAGGACGTATTCATCAAGTATTTCTTTATTTAGGCAGGTATCCAAAATCAATCTCTTACATGATTTGATAGTATATTCTTCTTTTAGACCTGAGATAGAATTCTGAGTTAAGCACTCAGTCTTTCATGATAGTTTTAAGTGATAGCTTTCAGTGTATGCAAATCAATGCCTCTGAAAACTCTGAAGTACCTTTAACATCAAAAAAGGATACATAAACTGCACTGCAGATAAACAAGGATCTTCAGCACCTTGGATGCTGATGTTGGATTAGGGCATCATTTGGCATCTAAGTCTTTGCAATTTAGGTCTTGAAATATTTTAGTGGACAAAAAAAAAAAAAAAGTGATGGAAAAAAAATAGGGCAAGAAACTGGTTCTTGTATCCAAGAAGAAACAGGAAAAAGGAAGAAGATATGCTTTTTCACTAACTATAAATCCATCATTAGAACATTTTTAGTACCATAAGCCAGTATTAACTCAGAAGTGTAGAATAGATGTCAGGATGTTTCACCCTGCCTCTCACCTGTACCTGTGTTGGACCCTACTACTAGAATCTAGTCCAAGAAACTCAGCAAATAACTTAGTTCATCTTATGAGAAAACATTAGTCCTTTCAATGACACAAAGTATTTTCATGCCAAGAAGCAGAATTACTGTCACAGATTTATTAATCAATATTCATATATTAAAGAGCTACATAAAGACTAATTTAATTAATAAAAAGAAGTCTTCATATTTAAAATCCACATTTTCTTCACCTTTCCTTTTAAGCTGCTTTCTGATCAAAGCCACATTTTTTGTTTATCTACTACAATGTAATAGACCACAGCTCAGCTGCCTCTGTTTCCTCTCATGTACTTTACATAATCCTTAAACCACATAATGAATCTTGTTACAAAGGACATTGCCATTTATGCAATAACTCAGTAGATCTACCTTTTGTGACACTTACCAGAGTCAAAATGTTAAAAAATTAGACCATAATGTTTTACGATTCCCATTATGAAGTATTCGAGAATGAGGCTAATTATTAGCTCCAAAAGCTGCCTTACAATATTCCCTCATTTCTTCAAATCATTTTTTTAACCTGACTGAAAAATTCAGACAGCACTTGCATGAAAAAAAAAGACCTATATATCACTCCTTTTTAAAAAAAATCTTGGGCTGGCCAACTATTTAAATCTTGTTTCTGATTAAGTATCTCACAAACAGTTTTTCTTAACACATAGCAGTAACTTTTAAAATATGTTTACTGACATTCTAGCATAAACTCAAACCCAAGAACAAAATCTATCTTGATTACAACTACATATTTATATTAACTCTTTTTAAGGTACTCAAGGTGGCAATTTAAAAAGAATTAGCAAGGCTTGCAGCTCAAAAGGGTTACAGTGTGTCTGTTCTGGTGTCTCACTCACAGGTAAGCTCTTTAGAATTACTCAGAATCTGTACTTAAATGCAGATTGCTTTTGTAAACACTTAATTGACTGGCATCTATGATATTCTTCAAGTCTTCAATTAATTTGTGAGAAGGCACCATGCCAGTCTAGGAGATGAGTAGGAGCATTGGCAGGAAAAACACTATGAAAGAATAGGTGCAAAGGCATGATTCCCAGCTTGTAATGGTTCTTCACCTGTGATTAAAAGGATGTGTAATCACTAGCCTAGCTCTAAGCCCAATTAGCTTTGATAAAAAATATCCACTGTGCAGCCAGGTATGGTAAGCTTATGACCTTGGTGAATTAAATGGATTCCTATGTGATTTCCTTCTGTGAGCTAAACTTCTTTATCATACATATTACACCCAGCTGAAAGCAAGGAAGCAGCTCCAGGATAAATCAATAAAAGGTCATTTGCTAGTACAGAGCTTATTCTTAGCAAAAAGCCATGTGAAAGAGCCTTAAGCAATGGAAAATTTATTCATGTATCCCTTCAAAAAAGGCATTGGAGATTTAGAGTACTTAATCTTTTGGCCATACATGCAACACTACCAAATAAGAATATTGGCATAATACATCTGAACTTTGGTGAACATAGACTTTCCATTCCAAAAACCTGTTCAGGGACAGAAGCCTAAATTTTCTCAGAACCTTGCTTATGCTGATGGGGCTTTGTAGGAGCTTGCTAATATACTCATGAACACTGTGTTTTTGGGAGACTGATTATATCCTCTTTTTTCTTTCATTTTATACTATTCCGTCTGAGGACTCTGGCACAAAGCTGAACAACTTTAGGTCAGCTGAACTGCTGCATGCATCTAAGGGCTGCCACTAAGACAAAATGAGGTGAAATTGCATTTGAATGAATAATGTGGAAGTAGTTATATTTTACTTGCAAATTTATGTGCCAACTAAGATGCACAGAATAAGCAGGTAGAGCTCAACTAATACTTTTTAGTGTCTATCCCAGACACCTGAGCTGTATCTTTCTCCTAAGGATTCATGATTTTATTTGAGAAAGGTGGCAGTTAATGGTTTCTTGAAGAATAGCGTAATGCTCCAGAACCCTTTTTGCGTTTGTCTCAAAACAACTCCAAAGATAGAAGGTGCTGACAGCTCGTTATCACTTGGGCAAACGGCAGGGGGGGCAGTGCAGGGATCCTGCTCACCAAGGTGGGGATGCTTTTCTGGGGTGTCTGCCCTGAAGCCATGAAGATCAACTGCCCCGGCAACGAACTGCCCAGAGACAGCGACAGACACTGCGAAGCCTTCCAGGGCACAAGGTGAACTGGGCCTGGGGCTCAGTAGACCCCCTGCGGATGAGTCTGCACCGGTGGGAAGTATCACTGCATCCAGGCAAACTGTACTCAGCTGCCTCATGATCCCATCACAGAGCAGGAAAGGGGCTGTGGTGGTTTGCAGCCAACCTGTAACGTGAAATTAAAAGACGTAGCTCATCTCACACATAAAGATGGCATCACAGGATTACTAAATTTGAAGATTAAATTGTTCCTCAAATGTATGCCTGTTTTAACAGAGTTCCCATGAAAATAAGCAAGGCACAGACAGAAAAGCTGTGTAATTAGTACTGATGTTATAGGACAAATGACAAAATTATTACTAATCTGTGTCGTTACTACTCGTGAGGCCAAGCAGTAAAGTTAGCAATAGTTTCCTTTTTTACGGGTTGAACTGTACTAGAAGTAATAGTAATCAGACTTTATCAGCTACCCTATTATGTGAATGATGTATGTTAGAAGATTTAAATTAGAAGGTAATTTTGAGCAGGATGGGTGGAAGTCTGTTTATTTTGGTGGCAGATAATAGGTATGATTTCACCATTAGTATCCCTGTGCAAGCAGCAGATAGAATCTGGGGTAAGAGGACAGTAGATAAATATAGGAGGATGAAGTTCTAGACAGTATTGAAAAGAAACATGAGAAACAGTTCCACTAAAGGGTCTCAGGAGAAGTAATCTGCTGAGTGGCACTTCACTGAGCAAACTGGACCAAAATCCAATGAAGTTAGTGGACTTCTGATGACTTCAAAAGGCATTGCACCAGGCTCTTCACTGAAGAAGAGGCTCTTAGGGGCCAGACAAAGGATTTAAATAATCTGAAGGAGTTATATGTGCTAACTACATGAGACAGTGAAAATGACATACTGCTTATATTTGCTGTCAGCAAAAAAACCCTGAAGTTGTTACCTGTGATTTCAAGAGACCTGTGTTTTCTAATGCTGTACTCTTCTAGAAGTCATTTAAAATTACTTCTGCATGGTTGATTTAGTTTTTTATTCAGGCAGAGCTAAGAAAACCTTCATTCAGGTCCTTAGAGGTTTATGACCTACCTGTAAATGTTGGCGTATTTTTCAAACTGTATTGTTTTGGTGAATCAGCATTTGAGTTTTCTTATGAAGAAAGTGTCATTTCATCATGTTTGGTTTTTTTTAGCTGTTTGAATTTATTGGTGCTCTATTTCTGTCATTTTAATAGCTATAGATATAGACACTTCTAAATTTATTAACATCTCGTGCTGCTTCTTTCTTCAGAAATTAAATATGACAATTGAAAATCCGTAAGCATCCCACACAAGCTCAACTGTACGAGACCGATGCTGGAGTATGCAAAAGAACAGTTATTAAAACTGACAGAAGGTCGATGGGGGTGTATTACTTAGATTCAGCAAAGACTTCAGCTTTTTCCTTACTGCTCAGTTCCCCATCATACAGGGAATTAACTTACTGAGCTGACTCCACCTCACCAAAGCAGGTAGCACTTCTTTAGACTAGGAAATCTAGACTGTGATTGCACCCCTACCACATGAACATATTTGTCACATAATTTTGCAGACAGACCCTCTCAAGTCACACCATTTTTGGCCTGTATATGTGTTCAGCTTATTTCAGAGTTGTGACCATTACAACATACATACCTATTCTGAAAGGATTTTAGAATTTCGGGAACTGGCTTAATACTGAATAAAACCATAAAAATGCTCTCTCTTGTCTTTCTTTCTCTGTACATATATATGGGTATATTTATACATGTGTTTGTAGCAGCATTTTGTTAAAAAAAAACAAACAGTTTTAATATATTTTAATGAAAAAGCAAACCCAAGTATTTCAAAACACTTTTTAAAGTATCTTATTTTCTTCAGAAGTAGTTGCTGAGTTTTTTCAATCAGAACATTTATTTGATAGGTATGAAAGCAATGCACTGCAATTATAAAACAGCTGTGCTAAAATTTTTACAAACAGCTTTCAGATTTAACAAACTGCAGTTCATTAGTCAGCCACTTATTTAGCATCCATGAAGAACACTATACATAATATAATAATTTTTCTCAAAGCTAGACTGTTTGGGAAAGTACCTGCTAATAATTTCCTTTTCAAGAGATGTAACTACTTGATAAAAAGCATTTGTCTTAAATGTAAATGTACCTTTACTCGTAAAATACAGTCTACTACATTCTGCATACAAGGACCTATGCAGAATTCTAACTTTCAGAATGCATGTCATGCACTGTATTTGTGGGCAGTTCACTCTAAGGACAAACACAATTCTTTGTAGATTTCTAACTTTGAGTTTATTCCTGTACTTATCATTAGGCTTCATTTTTAGAGGTTTACATATCTATTCAGGAATTGTTCAGGGAGATGAGAGAGAAAGTAAGTAGGTTTTAGAGTTGCTGGAAGCTTATGTATTCTAATGTATTTTTTCAAGTTTCCATTTGAAACCTAGAAATTATTGTGTATTAGCCCCTAAACTCAGGCTGACACATGAAAGCTGCAAGTACATGAGTACGTGTTCTACAACAATCAAAACACAATGGTTCTCTTAATTTTCCTTAATTTGTCAGTATATTATTTAAGCTTAGGTAAATTTTATGCAGTTCCACATGGTGAGGAAATATGAATCCTTCTTCCTATTACACCTACAGAAAAAATTTTAGTAGATGGAATTCTGTCACTATTTATAGTTAATGATTTTTGCTAACCATTTTTTGCAGCTGCTGTTCTCAATTATACACTCCCTGTCACAATAGATATTTTATTTATGTCTTAGCATGCAAACACTTATTATTTGTAAATACACACAACTAAATCTTATATTATGTAAATTATTGCGACATATATAAATGCAGATTGAGAGCATAAGGCTGATTCTAAGAAGTCCCTGGAAGAGTGAGAAAAGAAGGTAGACAGTAAGGGTAGACAGTAAGCTTGCAGCATTGTGAAATCTACCCATCACCCATCTGGTGAACATAACCATTCATATACAGAGCATAATGTAGTAAATATCATCTGAAATATTCGAGTTGGAAAATATGGAACACCTCTCTTTATCAGAAGGATTTAGATCACACTCCACAAAAATTACTATAGATCTGTGTGAAGAAGGCTGAGCAGGATAGAAAACACCTGACTGATGCTCATAAAGAACAGCTTTGCAGTTCCAGTATTTCAAGTCAACAAGCATATCCAGTCGTTATTGATGCTCAGATTGATGGGTTCTAGATTTTGAATATTGCAGTCCCAGCAAAACCATAAGCACTGAAGTTCTGCCTTCTCATCTGTCCTGGGTTCAGCAGTAGCAGTCATTTTTCTCCTGGTGCAGTGCTGGGGTTTTGACACTCAGCCTGGGAACAGTGATTATAACAATGATGTTTTTAATTGCTGCCCAGTTATGTTTACTCTGACCAAGCACTTTCTGAGTCTCACGTTCTGCCAGGGAGGAGGGGAAGCCGGGAGGCAGCAGGGACAGGACACCTGATCCAAACAAGCAAAGAGGTACTCCATACCACAGCACATCATGCCCGCTATATAGAATCATAGAATAGTTAGGGTTGGAAAGGACCTTAAGATCATCTAGTTCCAACCCCCCTGCCATGGGCAGGGACACCTCACACTAAACCATAACACCCAAGGCTTCATCCAACCTGGCCTTGAACACCCCCAGGGATGGAACATTCACAACCTCCCTGGGCAACCCATTCCAGTGCATCACCACACTCACAGTAAAGAATATCTTCCTTATATCCAATCTAAAACTCTTCTGTTTAAGTTTCACCCCATTACTCCTTGTCCTATCACTACAGTCCCTAATGAATAGTCCCTCCCCAGCATCCCTGTAGGCCCCCTTCAGATACTGAATGGTTGCTATGAGGTCTCCACGCAGCCTTCTCTTCTCCAGGCTGAACAGCCCCAACTTTCTCAGCCTGTCTTCATATGGGAGGTGCTCCAGTCCCCTCATCATCCTTGTGGCCCTCCTCTGGACTTGTTCCAACAGTTCCATGTCCTTTTTATGTTGAGGACACCAGAACTGCACACAATACTCCAAGTGAGGTCTCACGAGGGCAGAGTAGAGGAGCAGGATCATCTCCTTTGACCTGCTGGTCATGCTCCTTTTGATGCAGCCCAGAATACGGTTGGCTTTCTGGGCTGAGAACGCACACTGAAGCCGGCTCATGTTCATTTTCTCATTGACCAACACCCCCAAGTCCTTCTCTGCAGGGCTGCTCTGAATTTCCTTTTTGCACATCCTGTAGCTGTGCCTGAGATTGCTCTGACCCAGTTGTAGGACCTTGCACTTGTCATGGTTAAGCTTCATGAGGTTGGCATCAACCAGTCAAATATTGAACCGTTGACCACAACTATTTGCGTGCAGCCATCCAGCCAGTTCTTTATCCACCGAGTGGTCCACCTATCAAATTGATGTCTCTCCAATTTAGAGACAAGGATGTCATGTGGGACCGTGTCAAACGCTTTGCACAAGTCCTGGTAGATGATGTTAACTGCTCCACCCCTGTCCATAATTTCTGTAGCCCCATAATAGAAGGACACCAAATTGGTCAGGCAGGATTTCCCCCTAGTAAAGCCATGCTGGCTGTCACCAACCACCTTGTTGTTTTTCATATGCCTTAGCATGCCTTCCAGGAGAATCTGCTCCCAGTTTTTGCCAGGCACAGAGGTGAGACTGACTGGTCTGTAATTCCCTGCGTCATCCATTTTCCCCTTCTTGAAAATGGGGGTTATATTTCCCTTTTTCAGTCATCAGGAACTTCACCTGACTGCCATGATTTTTCAAATATGATGGCCAGTGGCTTACCAACTTCATTCACCAGCTCCTACAGGACCCGCGGGTAGATTTCATCAGGTCCCATGGACTTGTGTACGTTCAGGTTCTTAAGATGGTCTAGAACCTGATCCTCTCATATAGTTGGGATGCAACACTCCTGAGCTTGCAGCAGGTGATCCTTGAATATTAACCAAGAGTCTTGGGTCCCCCTGCCCTCTAGGCCTATATCCCATGGAACCTTGCTAAGCAGGTTCCTGAAGAGACCAAGGTCCTGCTCATGTTGTATTAAGAAGCAAGAAGATGCATGCCTTCTAAAGCATACTTTAAATTGCCTCAAGACATGCTTCCAACTACTAGGCCAGAGGCTGCCATCCTGTCTGATTCTGAGCTACATTTGTTTTGTAGGGGGGAGGTGCAAGATATTTACACATACTGGCCACCAAAATATGTGCACCTATGTTGCCTATTTGTGTATTATTTCTCCCTGTGCCCAGGGTTGTGAATTACCAAGAAGCCTTCTTGCCAAAGTATCATTGCTGTTCAACTCTACAACATAATCAAGTTATGAGTGAGACCTGCACTTACACTAACAAGTAAAAGACAGACCTACAATAACAATTTGGTACCTCCATTCACAATACAACTGCATTTGTTCTGAATGTATGATCTTACGTTTTGCCATTTAAGATTATTTAACTGGGAACTTCATATCCTGTATGAGAATAATACAATCTTTATAATAGTAATTCCACCAAAAGCGTCTGTTTTGCGAACTGTATGTGCAGAGAATTTATACAGTCTCTGTTGTTGCTAAAACTACGTAACAAATGTATTTAGTATTCGTTGTTGCAAGGTGACAGTTACAGAATTTCTAAAATGTTATTTGAATTTATGGGTCATTCGTTTTCAACAAATAGGTTTACAACTTCAAAATAATTTTATAAGACCTCTAACAGATACATATTTGATGATATCATCACAAAATCATTACTCCTTTTTTTTAATGTCCTTTATTCAAATGCTACATTCTGAAAGGACAGAATGTAAAGAAACTGTTTTTGAGAACAGTGGGATCAGTTTAAGAAGTGATGGTAGAAACATGGTCGGAAAAAAAGAAAGAAAAATTATTCAGGTAGGAAAAATGCAAGGTTATAAGTCTGGAGCAAAGTAATCCAAAATCAGATTTTGTAGAGGAGAACTATGGAGAGTAAGGATGCTTAGAAAGATGTAAGGACAGTAGTATACAGCAAATCTTTCAAAACATTTGTAGTGTATTAACATAATCAATAAAGCAAATTATTTCATGAATCTGTAAAGATCAGGAAATGTTTATTGAATCTTAATATAGTCTAATGAAAACATACATTCCCAAACTAATCCTCAGTGCAGCATTTCTGTGATGCACATAGCAATGCCATAAACATTGTCATTGAACTTTTAACTTTACAGGTTTTTCACATGAAAAAAAAAACCCACACACAGCATCACAGTTTTACTGAAAAGGCAACTGTACAGAAGATATTTTTAAAATACCCATCACTGAATGTCTGGATGAGAAGAAAAACATCACAGTTTGTAGATGGCTTTCAAGTAAAGCAAAAAGTAGAATAAACCAACACTTTAAGTGAACAATACAGGTTATTCATAAGTTTTACCCTCAAAACAGCTGCCTGGAATGTGATAAACTGCTAGCAGAATACTTTTGCACCTGTATAAAGGGTCAGTATTTTCCTACACAATTTTCATCTCTCTGCAGTGAGGTAGGCCAAAATGACAACCTTGTCTGTTCCTCAAAATCTTGGTTTCAATAAATCAGTATTGTATTTAAAAAAAAAAAAAGTAAATTCCTGAACAGCTTTACTTTTAAGTTGTTTCTATACACATTTAACTTGTACAATATTTAAGGACTGGATTAGATGCTAGTTCTGATTTTAGGCCTGAAAAATACATGATAATTATTTTGTTATTGGGGGGGAGATGACACACAAAGGCGGAAGGGGAGATGGGAGTATTGTTAAATTCCTGCTCTGATTTAATATGCAGTGTCAATATCCCTTTGCACTGGATGTTGAGCAAAAACATTTGGCTAAAACTTGATAAATGTAGATGTGAATAAATATTAACAGCTTTCATTTAGCTGTCTCATCAGCATTGTGAGCATTCAAAACACTTTTGAACGCAGATTGAATTTTAGCCAAAACCAAAAGTCATGTTTTTAAGTGAAAAACAAGCTTTGCTTTTGCTTTCCCTTTTGGAATTTTGAAAGTTGAAAAGGTCCAATTACTTAAAAATTAGAGAATAGTGAAATGTTTGGACATGTTAAGCCTACATAATTAATTTCTGTGCCTGGCATAGTACTTCATATTCACCATTTTCATGCAAAATTTGTGCCGTTGACCACAAATCTTGGCATGCAGCCATCCAGCCAGTTCTTTCTCGACCATGTGATCCACCTATCAAATTGATGTCTCTCCAATTTAGAGGCAAGGATGTCATGTGGGACGATGTCAAATGCTTTGCACAAGTCCAGGTAGATGATGTCAACTGCGCTACCCCTGTCCATCAGTTCTGTAGCCCCATCATAGAAGGACACCAAATTGGTCAGGCAGGATTTCCCCTTAGTGAAGCCATGCTGGCTGTCACCAACCACCTTGTTGTTTTTCATGTGCTTTAGCATGCCTTCCAGGAGAATCTGCTCCCAGTTTTTGCCAGGCACAGAGGTGAGACTGACTGGTCTGTAATTCCCCGGGTAATATGAAGAAAATATAGACACAAATCACCTAAAAGGAAATCAATACTATTGGTACCAGAATAAATGGAATAACACCACAATCCTATTAACAGACAAATTTCCAACAATTTTACTGCCTAGAAACTATACTAATATCAATATTCTCCAAATGTGATTTTCAAACCAACGTTTTCTTGTGATGAATGAAGCATCTTTCACCAAGTCCAAAAAGGTGTTTTATTTAATAAAAGAGGAAGAAATACAAAAATAGTGGTAACAGAATAATATAGAGGTTAAATTATTTTGAGATACTAAGTTGCATGCATCCTAACATTGCCTTCAATATACAGTGATAGAGGAGTAGCAAGACTATGTAAAGGATCACAGAATCCCAGAATCCCAAGGGTTGGGACCTTGAAAGATCATCTAGTCCAACACCCCTGCAAGAGCAGGGTAACCTAGAGTACATCATACAGGAACTTGTCCAGGTGGGCCTTGAATATCTCCAATGTAGGAGACTCCACAACCCCCCTGAGTAACCTGTTCCAGTGCTCTGTCACTCTTACAGTAAAGAAGTTCTTCCTGATCTTCACATGGAACCTCCTATGCTCCAATTTACACCCATTACCCCTTGTCCTATCACTGGATATCACTGAAAAAAGCCTAGCTCCATCATCCTGACACCCACCCTTTACATATCTGTAAACACTGATGAGGTCACCCCTCAGTCTCCTCCAAGCTAAAGAGACCCAGCTTCCTCAGCCTCTCCTCATAAGGGAGTTGTTCCACTTCATCATCTTTGTGGCTCTGCGCTGGACTCTTTCAAACAATTCCTTGTCCTTCTTGAACAGTGGGGTCCAGAACTGGACACAATATTCCAGATGCGGCCTCACCAAAGAGTAATTATTTAAACATTATAAACACTGCAACTATGCTTTCAGTGGGTAAAAATGAGATGGAAACAGACCAAATAAAGACTGTTTTAATTATCTACGAGATACTAATCTTAAAAATGAGGGAAAGAAATTAGTATAGAAAGAAGAAACAGAATAAGCTGTTTCTGTGCATTGGACCAAATTTTTGTTCCTGTTCTTCAGGTAAAATTTTCATGTATTTCAGTAATAATTTTGATATCATGACAGTAGCAAGCATTCCTGCTACCTAAACCAGTGATATAAGAAATACAAAGAGCAGCAGCTCCAAACTGATAAAGCTCAAGGAGTGAGCTCTGAAGTATATGTAAATTTTTATGCTTTCAAATTACTATTATCACTGCTTTGCAGGGACAGCTTGCTTGCTTCAGATGTAATTAGAATCTACCTTTGTTTAATTAAAACCATGTTAAAAGATATAAAGAAATGTTGTTAAATGTATTCAGGCTACAGCCGCTTGAAGTCACTCACAATAAAACCAATTTGAGCTAATAACCAATTTTAAGCATTTTTTTCAGTAGATACAGTGATTCATCCTTATTTTCATTCTTTGCTGCTGTATTCTTCTGTAATTTAAACATAAAATGTAGCTTACCAGGGTACCTGGACATTTTATCACCAGACATTTCTGTCAGAGCAAAATTTTTTCAAGGTTTAATGATTCCAGGTTCACCAGTCATTGAAATGTTCATCAGTCACTGAAACCTTAATTGTGGCTTTCATTGAAAAAATGCAATCATAGCTGTTAACTCTACATTTAAAAGATGTTTTTATATGTTGTACAAAGAAACAAAGAAATAAGGCTATCAGTTCCAAATAGGCTACATACATCTCCTGTATCAATGATTCTGCATAATTTTGCTTGTTATCTCAGCCTTCCTTTCTTGACTATGCATTTATATAGAAGCCTGTGAGTATGTGATAGTTTTAGCAATGGTCCCCTTCCCAGCAATGCTTCAAAAGGCATCCTCATTACAGGTGTCATCCAGAAGAGAGGTCAATGGTCCACCAGCTTGACAATATCATTACCCAATTCACTGTAGCTCAAAAGTTGTCATGGGTTGAGCAGTAGCAGTCATTTTTTCTCCTTCTTGTAGCTGGTGCAGTGCTGTGTTTTGACTTCTGGGTGGGAACAGTTGCTTGATAGCAAGCATGTTTTGAGGGTGTTTTTGTTCAAGGCCTTTTCTGAGCACATGCTCTGCCGGGGAGGAGGGGAGGCCGGGAGGAAGGAGAGACAGGACACCTGACCCAGGCTAGCCAATGAGGTATTCCATACCATAGCACGTGATGCCCAGGATGCAACTGGGAGAGAGAGCTAGAAGGGTGGTGCGCTGGAGGGAAATGGAGGAGGGAGCACGCAGTACTCAGCTGGGCAGGGTGGAGTGAGTTATGGATCGGTGGCTGGTGGGGTGTTGTATTCTTTTCGCTTGTTATTGGCTTTATCATTATTATTTGTAGTAGCAATGGCAGTAGTGATTTGTGTTATGCCTTAGCAATTAAACTGTTCTTATCTCAATCCGTGAGGGCTACATTCTTTGTATTCTCCTTCCTAACTCTCCGGGAGTTGGGGGACTTGGTTTAAACCACGACAAAATATAGCTGGGAGAGGTCTATTAAGCCCAGCCAAACCAAGATTCCAAATTCCTACTTTTCCAGCAATTACAGAAGGCCTTCCAAGCACAGATGTCTTTCTTTGGATAGTTTTTAATGATCACCTTTCCCTGCAAAACAGAGAAATGGTACTCTGGTAGAGTAACTGATTAATACATATTCAAAATAATGTACTCTGATAATGACAGATAACTGGGAGCCATTCTAGAGCACTGCTGTCATTTAAGTTGTCTTTTATCAAGACCATTGTTACTGATTTTAAACACTTAATTACATTTAATTATTGAAGAAAAAACTCACTGCAATTCACTAGTATGTCATTAGACATCTTGAGTTTATTGGAATAGCTTTTCCTTGCATCTTCTCTAATGCTCACTTTTTCTTTCACATATACATGCATGCATGTATGCACATAAACACCTAGCAAAATATGCATATCTTGAAAACCAGTGGAAAGTTGGATGCTGGAAAAAATTTCTTTTGAGTTGACCTGGATATGTTTCAAAGTTCAAAACATCTAGCAAACATAAGGGCAGTGTAATGGGGGGGCTGTGGGGGAGGGGAGGGAGGGAAGGGGAGGAGGAGAAAGAAATTGGAGCCAAAACCTAATTCTACATTGTGGGGCAAGCCAAATGAATTGAACAAAAATGTGTCTTGTCAGTAAAACAGATATGGGAGGGAAGAAGAGTCAGGAAGATTCCTCTCCCTCTTCAGAAGCAATGCAAGTGATAACATACAGTGAAATGAAAGGTGAGTGACAGCAACAGTATTAATGATCTTGGAGGCTGTACCTAGAATGCAAACAGCCAGATTTTCAGCCTTCTTTCACTTATAAAGATGTATTAAATTAAATACTTTGGGAGGATTAGAAAAACCTGAGTTAAATCCAGTCTGAAGCACTGTACAATCGTGCTATATCCTGTTATCTGCACAAATAATTATACCATTGCCCAAAATTTAATTTAAAATATTTCACATTAAGATCCAATGGGTTTTGAAAAGTTAAGATGAAATGCTAGACAAATTTTCTTCTAAGAAAAATTTTCTGAAATATTTTTAAATGGAAAATACAAAAATAATAACTTTAAAGAACAGCACTGCTCTGAGAATATTTTGTATTTAAAAGGATGCAAATGTTATTGGCAAAAGTCCATTAACTTATACTGTTATCTAGTCTGTATTGTGGTCCTATTGGAAGTGCTAATGGAAGGTTTCTGTACTGTGACTTAGTCCACTAACATTAACTTCAGTAAGATGCTAGGTGCAAAGATAACTCCTCTCTAATGATCATTGTCCTCTACAGCAAAAATAGAAGTTACATATCAGGCCTGTCTTACACAGACACAATCTACTGGACCATAACCTAAGTACTGCTTTCTGCTAGTCAAGTGCCCTGTTTTAGTTATTTTTGTAGCTTGAACAACTAGTTTACTATCACATTAAAAAAAACTCATAAAATTTGTAGTGCCTCAGGTCCAAAGAGAACAGGGAAAGAAAGTTTATATGTGAGAACATTTAAGATTTCAAATATCATAACTTTGTCAGCTTACAGGGAGGAGTGTACTGACATTACAGACATGAGATATTGAAAATACTGTTCCTGAAATGCATAGAAGGAAGTCCAGTTCTCAGTCAGTATTGCCGATCAGCCACTTAATTCTTTCAGTTTCACTCCTGACTCAGTAAGTTTAGCAATGTGGCCAAGGACTCAGGGCTTTTACGGGGAATTCTGTGCTGCATCCTTGAACTGGAATCTCTAACTTCTTTAACTGTTCTTTTTGTGCTAAGTTGGTTGATAACAACACTAAATAGGCACAGGTAAGTTACACATCTGATGTAAACTTTTCAAGCAATGCTTTTGTATTTTGTAGCCAAAATATCTTCAACCGTCTCTTCAAGTTGGATGGGGCTTTTTCAATCTTTTAGTAAATGATAATAACAGGAAACATTTTTCAAGGATATGATGGGACCAGACCATCTCCAAGAAGCCTATGGTGGCAAAGTTTAGCTTAATGGAGGGTGGACAAATGAACATACCTGAAATACGGACTCAAAAGTATATATGCAAACTGGTCCTGAAGCAATGCCAGGATGTGCAGCAATGGAACACGAGTACATAATAAATCAGAGCCTTTCACAGCTGTTAACTCCTTGTTTCTGGTAAAAATCTATCTGGTGTTTTGTCATGGATTTATAGACATCAAAGGGAAAGTGATGTCATAATGGCATGTTTTCAAGTATTAATCTAGCAATAATAAATATTGTAATTTAATCTTTACTATCAAAAAGACAAGTGATATACATACCAGACAAGGTTTTGTCAGCAATATCACTTGACATAAATCCCAGATGCATTTCAAGATGATAGGAAATGGTATCTTGGGAAATAAAAGACTTCTTTACGGGTTAGAACCAAATGAGTTTTACATCTTCCAGCTCCATGTGGATGTCATAGATCCCATAGGAAGCCTCACATGTTACTGGATATCTGCATGTGGGAAACTGATCTGAGTCCTTGCTGTCTGGATGGATAGCTGTGTGAGGCAATTTATCAGCTAATATTACAGTTTAGCTCTTTTCATTATTTTATTCCCTTTTCTAAAGGATGTGCTTTCTCTTCAAACACAAGTGCTGTTCAAAGTCCATTAAATCAGGATTGTCACACAGGTCTCAAAGACCTTTCTCTGAGCAGGTTTCCTGTTGCCAGGACATCTGAACCAGCAAGCTGTGAGAAGAGCTTTTTGCAGACTCCTGTAAGACCATTCTGAAACTCTTTTTCCTAATTTAACTGGGTTTCGACATCTCAGCCTTGGAGGCATCTAAAAAAGCTCAGGTGGAAGCTAAGGCCAATCTCATTGTTTGTCATTCCTCAACTCTGCAGCTGCTGAATACTATTAACTGGACCTCCTCTTGCCTTTCCCACTTTAACAGACACATAATCTGACAAGTCAATTCTTACTTGAACAAAGTCAGGGGACTACTATTTTTTACAATCTTGACTCCCCCAAAAACACTAAAAAGCATATACAGATATGGATGAAATAGCTGAAGCAAAAAGTGACTGGGCTGGATGTCAGAAGTGGTTTTTACCCTTCTACTACTGTATTAAACTAATCCTCTTTCCTATAAGTACAGAGCCTTTAAATCCTTTTGTTAGAGAAGCTCTGAAACAGTGATTGCACTATTGAAAGGTTCATTTTAACATAATGTTTTTCTTCACTTAACAAACATTTGCACAGCTATATAGTGTTTAACTACTTAAAGCATACATCATACTTTTTGTGAAGCTCAGTTACAGACTAAAATGTCAAATATTAATACACAGCTTTGTATTTTTATTTTCGTTTGTTGCATAACATAAACCAACTGTTTTAAGTTTTACCTTCTTTCTATGAAAAACTGAAGAGTGAGTTGGAGATAAAACATGGCAACATATAATGGCTCAATATACGGCTGGAGACGAGTGGTGTTCCTCAGGGATCGGTACTGGGACCGGTCTTGTTCAACATCTTTGTCGCTGACATGGACAGTGGGATTGAGTGCAGACTCAGCAAGTCTGATGATGACAACAAGCTGTGTGGTTCGGTCGATACATTGGAGGGAAGCAAAAAGGTGGGCTGACACCAGCCTTATGAAGTTTAACCATGCCAAGTGCAAGGTCCTATACCTGGATTGGAGCATTCCCAGGCACAACCACAGGTTGGGCAGAGAAGAGATTCAGAGCAGCCCTGTGGAGAAGGACTTGGGGGTGGTGGTTGATGTGAAAATGAACATGAGCCAGCAGTGTGCACTCACAGCCAAGAAAGCCAACTGTATCCTGGGCTGCATCAAGAGGAGCATGACCAGCAGGTCAAAGGAGGTGATCCTGCCCCTCTACTCTGCTCTCGTGAGACCTCACCTGGAATATTGTGTGCAGTGCTTGTGTCCTCAACATAAAAGGGTCATGGAACTGTTGGAACAAGTCCAGAGGAGGGCCACGAGGATGATTAGGGGACTGGAGCACCTCCCATATGAAGACAGGCTGAGAAAGTTGGGGCTGTTCAGCCTGGAGAAGAGAAGGCTGTGTGGAGACCTCATAGCAACCTTCCAGTAGCTGAAGGGGGCTATAGGGATGCTAGGGATGGACTGTTCATTAGTGACTGTAGTGATAGGACAAGAGGTAATAGGTTCAAACTTAAACAGAGGAAGTTTAGATTGGATATAAGGAAGAAATTCTTTCATGTTAGGGTGGTGAGAAACTAGAATGGGTTGCCCAGGGAAGTTGTGAATGCTCCATCCCTGCCGGTGTTCAAGGCCAGGTTGGACTTGGGGGGAGGGCTTTGGGGGGCATGGTTTAGTGTAAGGGGTCCCTGCCCATGTCAGGAGGGCTGGATCTAGATGATCTTAAGGTCCTTTCCAACCCTAATTATTCTATGATTCTATGATTCTATAATTGCACAGTATGACCATTGATGCATGACAGATCTGGTAATACAAATGTCTAACCTCTGCTAACATAGTTGAAACAGGCTGCTCAGTTATTACCAAGCCTTTAAAAATTACTGAAACTTAATAAAAATAACTTGTACTATGATAGGAAACATGACAGCATTTTGCGCTTAATCCCAGTAAAGTCCTCTTGCCTCACAAGCAAATTGATAAAATTGATAAAACACATTCTTAGTACTAAGGTCAAACACAGTAAGTTTCTCTGATTTGCTGCCAACATTATAAAACATAGAGATTAAACTGCTGAATGGACAAGAACATAATATTTGATTCTGTATGTTTCATGTAATCAAATTCAACAGCTTCGTATTCTTGGCATATGATTGTCTGTAGTAATAATAGCTACATTAGTAGCTCAAATAGCTCAAATTCTAATAATGTTAGTGTCAGAAAATCAATTTACAGAACACTACAATAAAGAGGGACTCAAAACAGACTGTGAAATCTTCATTTCAAAAGGTACCCGTTTTCCTGCTTGACTGTTACTCTCAGGGTATTACTGTGCTGAGCCCCTTCTGCACTGCTCCAGCCCAACCAAGCTGCCGGGCATTTGCTGAACGTACAGACTTGGCCACTGAATGTAGTTTTTTATGTCACTAAAAAATGGCAACAGGCTTTGCACTGGGCTTGCAGCTGGTGGAGTATGGTAAGGTACTAAAATAAGCCCTAGCAGATCCCAAGACAGTGGAGGAAGAAAGCAGACATGTCATGTTCCTCCCAGCAAAGCTAAGGGAGAAACTCCCACTGAGAGCATTGCCCTTCTTTACCAGGCCCATCTGAGGAGAACTGAAATAATGACAAAAAGCAGGTGGAACAGTAGGGAGGGATTATTTTTTACGTATTTCAAAGTTGGAACAATTATCAATGAGTTTATTCATTAATTTGGACTGCAAAAACTTCATGTGTGCTAACTATAAATTCTGTGTTTATAGCATATTCCCTCTGCTCACAAGAAGGTGCCACAGCATCTACCTA
Source organism: Melopsittacus undulatus (assembly GCF_012275295.1). Classification (NCBI taxonomy): domain Eukaryota; kingdom Metazoa; phylum Chordata; class Aves; order Psittaciformes; family Psittaculidae; genus Melopsittacus; species Melopsittacus undulatus. Next base: position 17,691,333 of record NC_047527.1, read on the forward strand.
TGACTTGCTATAGGCAACCATCTTCTCAAAATTGAAAGCTTCTCTACCTGTGAGGAAATTAAAATCCAGAATATCATAGAAATCCTGGTAATTTTCTATATTATTTCTGATTATAGCATAATGTCAAAGTAGATTTCTGATCTTAAAGGAAAAGAGAATTCAAGTTTTCTTATACATTACAATTATTTTTTTTTTGTCAGAAAATAATCAGAATTCCTAGATGCAGAACAAAATTTATATGCAATTAGAACCCCCCCAATCCCTTATAGAGACATTGCACCAAGTAATTTATGGATACTATTTTCTCTCTTAATTACTGCCCAGAAAAATGGTAGTTTGGATGCTTAACTCCAGAGAATCCACTTAGGGAGAAACAAAATAGCGCATTCTGAAAGTATCCTCGACCCATCACTGGTTTATGATGCTGACTCCTGTTCACTTTTGAAAATTATACTACTTCACATTAAAATAGCATAATACTCAGTGGTGTTTATACTATCTAATGTCCTAAACAAGCTTGAACTCCTGAGTGTGCCAGTGTGGCTCTGCTAGTGAATTTGGCCTTAAAGGTAAAACAACTGAAATCTTTTCATATTAAATCTGTAAGCAAGCAACAAATCTTCAACTAGTCTGCAGCACTCTGCATAAATGTGACAGGGATTTATTTCTTCAAGTGAATCTTCATGGTGCCATTTGAATCTAACCCGATCTCAGTATAATTTTTCTTTATGACATAAATGCCCCTTTAATAACCACATGCCTCCAGACAAGCCTTGAAAAAAAAAAAAAGAAAGAAAAGAAACAATACTAAAAATACTTCAGACTTTGAGACAGCATGTGGCAATTTATATGAAATTGAATTAATTGTTAACAAAATTAAATTACTGTAGGAAAAAATATAATTATAAATGTAATTCCGAGCTGTTATAAAATGGCTCGTCAGTAGCACAGAAAACAAAACCAGACAGTTCCAGCAACAATCTTTTGTGTTAAATGTACATTCTTTTCAGAGCTACTGAAAAGTTGCAGAAAAAAATGCTTAATACTGTTAGTGTGTCTTTTAGGCAAATATAAACCTGGTATTTTTATATAGCTGATCTAGACTAACTATAAAAGAACAGCAGTCATATGAGTTATGTGGATTTGTCAAAATTATTAACATTAATCTGGTTTTGGAATAAACTGCATAATACCTATTTTACAGAAAAAATGTAATAATGGTAGCTTCTGTGCTGACTTTAATGAAATGAATTTGCATTGTAAATTACCTTTTTTCAGGAACCTACTTAATTTTTATTTTTCAAATTTCAGAATTTTTTCAGATGTCATTTTTCTAAGCTTTTCATGAAACATGGTGGATTTTTATACTGAGGACATTTTTGCATAATCAACTATATTTTAAATTGTATACCTAAAACCTAAAATTTTTATTCCTTAGAGAATATCATAGAAACAAACAAACAAAACAAAAAGGAAAGTGATTAGTAACACCGGGACTTACACTACTTAACTTTGATCCTTTCATTGAAAGGTGGTCTAATAATCCTAATTTCCACTCTATTAACATTCTCTTAATTATCTTTAAGTAGCTTTACAATGTTCTCTATATGGTTTTCTACCTCCCACTAATTAAGTTACTACAATGGAATTCCTGCTGTTTTCATAATGCTGACTTTTGAAGAGTTTAATTTTATGTGTTAAATACATGAATAACAATTTTTACAAGAGTGCTAATAACAACTAGGAGTAGGAAGGGCATACTGATAAGACTCTTGAAGTATACTTTACCATACCTAATGATCCCAAGCATCTCAGTCTGTGGTATGAATGGAAAATGATAAAAACATGTCTACTTGTTATATTACGCCGCACCAGGGTGGCCACTAATGTATAAAATGATTAATCAGATAAAGTGTGTCATGTATTCATAGCAGTATTTTTTGCCATAATTTTAAGGCCTTTACTTAATCTGTCACCCTGCACAAAATTCAGTAAATTCTTTGGGGTATTGGCAAGTTTATGAGAATTAACGTTAGCTTGTGGGTATCTGTGTTCCTTAATCAGCAGATTAGATCTCTAGTGACCGAAGGTTTTTTTGGTAGCTAATAGAATGAAATTCTCTGTTTTGAAATAAGTGAAAACACTGGTGATCTTTGGAATGTTCTAAACAGGTCAAAAAAAAGCACTAATGTTTTCTTGCCCGTTCCCAAACAGACTACAATTTAAACACTCCCACAGCAGTATGAGCCAGATTAGCTGAAAAAAACAACTCGTCAACATGTAGGTGGTTTGTGAGAGACAATACACACCTGCTCATACTAATCACGGCTCCTTTATCTTCCCACACATCTAGCAAAACTGTGACTACTCATTCAGAGTGTGTCCATGAATGAATTAAAAAAAAATTAAACAAACTGATAGCTGATTACCATTTACCTTTAGCCAAAATAAACTCCCATGTATTTTTAAGATTAAAAAGAACAAGTTTTTTAAAAAAGAGATGACATTGCCTTAAAATCTATCTCCTCCTTGAAATAAGTTTTTTAAATGACAATTTCAAATTCATTTTCTTGGACCGGAAGAACAATTACACTATAGCCCTCTTCACACAGTATTTTGAAACATTCAGTTTTCACACCTTAAAAAGAGTGCTAAATAAAATGTAGCAGCTTACTGTCTTTTGGATGCACCACTTGCTCTAAATATTTAGTTTGAGTGTATAAACTTTCAAGATAAATACTGAAAACGTAATGTATTTTGCATCAAAACTGTCAAGATATTTGCCTGTCAAACTTTCTCAAATATTCTCGAAAGACCAAAGAAAATCTAAGCCATGTTCATATTTCTAGATTATTTAATTAAAGGTCTTTCTAATGCTTCTTTGTTTTCATATCACCACTTTCTCTTCCTTCTTCTCCACAGTTACTCTATTTTTCTACCTTACCTGTCACAATGAACATTCCCTTATTCCTGGACATAGAATCATAGAATCATAGAATAGTTAGGATTGGAAAGGACCTCAATATCATCTAGTTCCAACCCCCCTGCCACGGGCAGGGACACCTCACACTAAACCATAACACCCAAGGTTTCATCCAACCTGGTCTTGAACACCACCAGAGATGGAGCATTCACTACCTCCCTGGGCAACCCATTCCAGTACCTCACCACCCTAACAGGAAAGAATTTCTTCCTTATATCAAGTCTAAACCTCTGCTGTTTAAGTTTCAACCCATTACCCCTTGTCCTATCACTACAGTCCCTAATGAATAGTCTCTCCCCAGCATCCCTGTAGGCCCCCTTCAGATACTGGAAGGCTGCTATGAAGTCTCCACAAAGCCTTCTCTTCTCCAGGCTGAACAGCCCAAACTTTCTCAGCCTGTCTTCATATGGGAGGTGCTCCAGTCCCCTGATCATTCTCGTGGCCCTCCTCTGGACTTGTTCCAACAGTTCCATGTCCTTTTTATGTTGAGGACAACAGAACGGCACACAATACTCCAAGTGAGGTCTCACGAGAGCAGAGTAGAGGGGCAGGATCATCTCCTTTGACCTGCTGGTCACACTCCTTTTGATGCAGCCCAGGATACAGTTGTCTTTCTGGGCTGTGAGTGCACACTGCTGGCTCATGTTCATTTTCTCATTGACCAACACCCCCAAGTCCTTCTCCACAGGGCTGCTCTGAATTTCCTTTTTGCCCAAACTCTAGCTGTGCCTGGCATTGCTCTGACCCAGGTGTAAGACCTTGCACTTGGCAAGGTTAAACTTCATGAGGTTGGCATCAGCCCATCTCACAAGTGTGTCAAGGTCCCTCTGAATGGCATTCCTTCCCTCTAACGTGTCAACAGAACCACACAGCTTGGTGTCATCGGCAAACTTCCTGAGGGCACACTCAATTCCATTGTCCATGTCACCAACAAAGATGTTAAACAAGACCGGTCCCAACACCAATCCCTGAGGGACACCACTCATTACTGATCTCCAGCTGGACATTGAACCGTTGACCACAACTCTTTGTGTGCAACCATCCAGCCAGTTCTTTATCCACTAAGTGGTCCACCTATCAAATTGATGACACTCCAATTTAGAGACAAGGATGTCATGTAGGACCGTGTCAAACGCTTTGCACAAGTCCAGGTAGATGACTTCAACTGCTCCACCCCTGCCCATCACTTCTGTAGCCCCGTCATAGAAGGCCACCAAATCTACAACTTCACACTGCACCTACTTTTGCTCAGTGTGTATGTCTGTCCTGGTTTGTCTCTTACCTTTGTAAATTATAGCTGAACCCAGTGATTTTGTCATTTCCTCAACTGGACCCATATTGTGACTAATTTCTAATCCTGTATGTTTTAGTACAGCCAGTGAGTTTTTGACTTATGGCAGCTGGAAAGAGTTCAGAAAACACTAAAAACCTGCTCATAATCTGCATAAGTGCACGTATACAACAGTTTGAGATATTTTTCAGTTCTACTCTTCTACTTTTAGTTTGTTTAATTAATTACTTCAGCTGAGGTATATTACAGCCAGGTTACAGGAAGTTATATGACCTTTGATTTAGCAAAAGATTTCTCAGGTTTGGTGTTATCTTTGATAGTAACCAGTTGTGCCTTAACTAGTATCAAACAGCCATCACATGGTTTATTAGAGAAGCATTAACAGTCAGACTGAGTCCTAGCAGTTTATTTCAAACCATGCTAGGATTTATTGAAGACATCATCTAACATAGGGGCATAGACATGCCCTTATAACCTGTTTGTATAATTTTTATTTTTATATTGATTAATCAGTGGGACATAACAGCAAAAGATAGTCATTTACCTAAGCTGCCTACAGTTCACTCTTTCTTTAGAATGGTGATGGCATATGCTGGTAAAGATCTCTTTCTTCTTTTCTCCTGATTCTCTATAAACATGTCCAGTTCGAATCAAGGCTTTAAATTGAGTAATATTCTCCTTAAATCATCAGTAATAATAGTTTCCTGAACAGTATTAGCAATATTTTCAGTTTGATATACCATAAGTGATAATATGTTGTTCTTTTTAAAGTAGTTTCCCTAACAAACATGGATTGAGACACTCCTGAAAGACACAGGTATTACTTGCTAATTACTTGTTTATAGATGAAACAACAGGTACAGGAAGGGATAACGGTATGTTTAAGGTCTCTTCGATGCTCAATAGGAGTTAAGATTTCTGGTTGAGCCTCTTATTAGTCCTTTGGACAAAATCCATTTTTAACAGCTTTAGCTTCTTTCTGTGACCCTTATTTTTCAGAAAAGTGTGTGTGTTCCTCATAGTTACATGTGCTTCAAATTTTTTGAGTGCTGCAAACTGGATGACAATTTTGTTTAAATAATTTGTTTCATTACTTTTACATTAGTATAAAAGGGGACACCCTAAGGTTCTCATGCAGGAAATTCTGTTACAGAAGTAGTGACTGCACCAATCATGAGCTAATGACTAAGTTTACAGAAAGTCAGCTTCTTAACAATGAAGACTGATGCCAGTGGCTGAATGTTAAAATTAGTATAAAAAATTACCAAATATGTATCTCTTAAACTAATCTGAACAATTAAAAATGTGAATGCACAACACAAGATAGCAAAGGGATTTCTGTAAGTAGATCTTTTTCATACTAAGTCAGCATTGCACCATGAAAAAATAATAAAGCATCTAAATACGTGTATCAGAAATGGCTGCCTAAATGGCACAAAATTCTAACAGATGAGAACATATAATAAGCTGTGACCTCTTTAGCTACTGAGGTAATTAGACTCCTGACTAATTTCTAATTTACTGAACCAGAAACAATCCATTCTATTGTCAGTGAATAAATGCCTCAGCTCTTTCAAAGAACAAAACCTGTGGTTATGGAAGATTATTTAGGGAGAACGAAGTAACTTTTTGTCAGGTTAACAGACTTGTTTTGGAAAACTTACATTCTGTGCATACAGAGTATTTGGCTTCCTATAATGCTATTTTAATGATTATTAAATTAATTGTTATTTATAATCATCATTACATAATATATTATTATACAATTAATTATTATTTAATTATTTTAAATTATATTTATTACATTTATTATATTTAATATTATACTTATTATATTTTATTTATTTATTAATTTTAATTCTCCTTTTTTGTTGTTGTTGGTTTTTGTGTGTTTGGCTTTTGTTTTGGTTGATTTTTGTTTTGGTTTTTTTTTTTTGGTGATTTGTTTTGCTTTGCTTTTTTGTTATTACCTCCCAGCTTCCTGGATTAATGCCCTCCTTTTATGTTTGTGCTAGAGTGATACTCGTGGAGCCTGCACACTTTGGGCCCAGGACAAGCAGTCCTGCTTCCTCTCAGCTTCCCAGTCATCTTTTAGCCTACTGGCAGTGTCTCGCAGCTCAACCCCTGCTACGGGAGGACCTCCACCAGGATGCACCGAGTGCAGCCCTGCCCATTGTGCACCCTCCCCTCACAAGACCAAAGCAGGCACTCTCTGCACTTCGAGTTCTGCACTGCAGACTCTCCTCTCCTAGGCTCTGTCTGGGTGCCTACGCTGGCCTCCGCCGGGCAGCCATAACAGAGCTCTCAGATCGAGCCCTGGCCCTGAGGCGAGCGTTCACGATCTCACCCGCCCCCACTGCACCAACTCCCGCCTTACGTTCTGCCTGCCATTCCAGACCCTTTACGTCCCACCTGCAGCGGGTTTTACCTGCTCAGGGCAGAGCCGTCCCTCCTGGCGCCCCCACCACTGAGTCCCTGGTTGCCTCAGCAGAGGTGCCGGCTCCTGGGCAAGGCCTGGTGAGGGCTTCAAGGTCCTAAAATGGCTCTCACTGCTCAGACCTGAGGCTCCTGGACGCTGAGCATCCTTTCGCTCCGGGGTTGAAGGCTCCTCTCTGGAGCTGCTCACCTCGGCAAATGATCCTTGCAAGGGGTTTGGACTAGATGACCTTTAAAGGTTCTTTCCAACTCAAACCATTCTATGATTCTACAATTAGAAACCAAAATATTTTTCTTCCATTTTTACAGTAAAAATAGTTACACTGGCACAGCTCTCAGCAAAAGGATATGTTTGGGCTGGGATAGAGTTAATATTTTTCCTAGTACTGGTAGTATGCTGTGTTTTGGATATAGTCTGAGAACAATGCTGGTAACACACTGTTTCTGTCGTTGCTCAGTAGCGCTTACCCTGATCAACGACTTTTCAGTCTCTCACGGCTGGGCCAGTGAGGGAGGGGCACAGAAAACAGGGAGAAAGAAGAAACAGGACACCTGATCCAAACTAACCAAGTGGGTATTCCATACCACAGCACCTCATGCCCAGTATATAAACTGGGAGTAATTTTCCTTATTAGCCCACTGCAGGACAGCAAAGTGGTTCTGGGTGGGGACAGTAGATTTAGGAGGAAGCCCCTTGCTTTTAATTGTCCTCTTCCTCCTTTTGGGTTTTTTTTTTTTTTTTTTGTTACTACTTCCCGGGTTAATGGCCTCCTTCTTTCCTCTATGAGCTAGAGGGGAAGCTTGAGGCCCCTGCACTGTTTGGGCCTGGAGCAAGCAGTCCTGCTTCCTCTCAGCTTCCCTGACATCTTGCAGCCTATTGACAGCATCCTGCAGCTCAGCCACCTGCTGCAGGAGGACCTCCACTAGAGAGTAGCGAGTGCAGCCCTGCCTATTCTGCACCCTCCCCTCACCAGACCAGTGCAGGCACCCTCTATACTCCGAGCTCTGCACTGCAGCCTCCCCTCTCATCAGCTCTGTCTGGGTGCCTATGCTGGCCACCACTGGGGCAGCCACAGCAGAGCTCCTGATCACTCACACTCCCTGGGGCAACTTTTTAACCACTCATGGCTAATGCTGCTTCTCCTGGCTCTGCCCCCTATGAGTCAGGTGCTCACGTCAGATGATCTGCCGGCTCCTGTGCAAGTCCTGTCGAGGACTTGAGGCTCCCTCCGTGGCTCTTGCCACTCTGAGTTGAGGCTCCTGCACGCTGTTCTCCCCCCACTCTGGTGGTGAAGGCATCCTCTCTCAATGATTCCATGATTCTATGATTCTATTATTCTATAATATAAACAAACAATAATTGTTGGCTTCTTGTTTCCAGAAGAATGGAATCCAGTGTTTCAAATGACAATAACTTCCTATGCAGCTGTACTCACTACAGTTGATATAAAGCAACAATTGATAGCAAATTGCATTGACAGAACTTAGGTGAATATAATTACATCAGCTAAGGAAGGTTCTGAGTAAATTAATCATCATATAATAGCATTTCTAATTTACAGCACTCGTATCAGAAAAAGAGAAACCATCACATTTTTTAATTAATACATTTTATTGCTTCTGTTTACAATTGCTGAATTATGTGACTTAAATTAATTGAATTTTAGCACTTCAATTAGTACTACACAGAATTTTAATTATGCAGCAAATGCAGATAAAGAGCAACTATGTTTTAAATAGCATTATGTGAAATACGAACACACTCCTCTAATCAAGATAAGATGGTTTTATTGAGGGACAAAGTCAATAAAGCAAAAGCAACAGCACGTAGCCAGAGGTGCAAGTATTTGTTACAGGTTTATATACTTTCACTATTGCATTAGTCACATGCATATTAATAATTCCTGTGTATAGGCGGGGAATATTATAACTAGCTCCAGGATCGTATTATCATAAGTCTCATCCTCTTGGCATCTGCAGACTTCTTTCTGGTGATTGTGGTCAGAAGTCTTGAAGATGATGTAAGCAGTTTTCTTCTTGTGAGTAAGGGTCTTCAAGATGAAGTAAGCAGTCTTCCTCACAGTGTACTTTTCACCTTTGGCACAGTTGGGTACCCCAGTAATCACACAACTAGCTGAAACCAGCCATATCTGTAATTCTTCTGATAAGTAGCAAAGATTTAGAACAGCGTGACCTTCCTGCAAAATTTGTTGCAGAATGGGCAGACCAGGAGTATCCCAAGCTAGCAGATGTTTGGGAGGCTCTGTCTCTAACTGATAAGTAGAAGGATGGTGCGAAATAACTCATTCATATTTAGTGGGGCCACTAAATCCTGTTTATCTCACCACAGACTTACAACACATTGTTCTTTAAAGCTAAAGGTACTTTAGAAGACTAGTGCGAAACAATTAACAAATGTTTAGTGGGGACACTAGATTCCACAGACTTACAGCACAACATTGTTTTCTTTCTACAACCTAAGATAAGTTAAAAAGTACTTTATGTTTTCCAGGCACCAGCTTTTCTTATATCAAGAACCCCCATTTCTTTTATCTTTACAAATTCTTTTGCTATGTGACTCTGTTTTGCTCAAGAGTTCCAGCCATTTTCAACTTATTGTCTAATCCTGTGCCCTTAGCAAGGTTTGTTTCAGTTATTGTAAACTCATACCGTTATATCCGCATAGCCACACCTATGATTTGTGAAAGCCAATACATTTATGTGTTTATCACAATTATATTCCAATTTCCTTGTGAAGGTTGCACTCCATATCCTAAGACAACAAATTCTCCCACTCAAGATACATACAACAGCAAATGAAGAAATTAAATACTGAGTTTTACATAACTTCAGGACAAAAGACCCTGAGGTGCTGTAAGCTGAAAGCACTGACTCTCAAAACCACATGATCATAGAATCATAGAATAGTTAGGGTTGGAAAGGACCTTAAGATCATCTAGTTCCAATCCCCTGCCATGGGCAGGGACACCTCACACTAAACCATATCACCCAAGTCCTCATCCAACCTGGTCTTGAACATTGCCAGGGATGGAGCATTCACTACCTCCCTGGGCAACCCATTCCAGTACCTCACCACCCTAACAGGAAAGAATTTCTTCCTTATATCAAGTCTAAACCTCTGCTGTTTAAGTTTCAACCCATTACCCCTTGTTCTATCACTACAGTCCCTATGAACAGTCCCTCACCACCATCCTTATAGGCCCCTCTTCAGATACTGGAAGGCTGCAATGAGGTCTCCATGAAGCCTTCTCTTCTCCAGGCTGAACAGCCCCAACTTTCTCAGCCTGTCTTCATATGGGAAGTGCTCCAGTCCCCTGATCATCCTCGTGGCCCTCCTCTGGACTTGTTCTAACAGTGCCATGTCCTTTTTATATTGAGGACACCAGAACTGCACACAATACTCCAAGTGAGGTCTCAAGAGAGAAGAGTAGAGGGGCAGGATCACCTCCTTTGACCTGCTGGTCACACTCCTTTTGATACAGCCCAGGATACGGCACACTGGTGGCTCATGTTCATTTTCTCATTGACCAACACCTCCAAGTCGTTCTTCGCAGGACTACCATGAATTTCCTTTTTGCCCAAACTCTAGCTGTGCCTGGCATTGCTCTGACCCAGGTGTAGGACCTTGCATTTGTCATGGTTAACTTCATGAGGTTGGCATCAGCCCACTTCACAAGTGTGTCAAGGTCCCTCTGAATGGCATTCCTTCCCTCTAGCGTATCAACAGAACCACACAGCTTGGTGTCATCGGCAAACTTGCTGAGGGCACACTCAACTCCATTGTCCATGTCACCAACAAAGATGTTAAACAAGATCGGTCCCAATACCGATCCCTGAGGGACACCACTCGTTACTGATCTCCAGCCGGACATTGAACCGTTGACCACAACGCTTTGAGTGCGACCATCCAGCCAGCTCTTTATCCACCGAGTTGTCCACCTATCAAATTGATGACACTCCAATTTAGAGACAAGGATGTCATGTGGGACAGTGTCGAATGCTTTGCACAAGTCCAGGTAGATGATATCAACTGCTCCACCCCTGTCCATCACTTTTGTAGCCCCCTCATAGAAGGCCACCAAATTGGTCAGGCAGGATTTCCCCTCAGTGAAGCCATGCTGGCTGTCATCAAGCACCTTGCTCTTTTTCATGTGTCCTAGCATGCCTTCCAGGAGAATCTGCTCCCAGTTTTTGCCAGGCACAGAGGTGAGACTGACTGGTCTGTAATTCCCCAGGTCGTCCATTTCCCCTTCTTGAAAATGGGGGTTATATTTCCCTTTTTCCAGTCATCAGGAACTTTACCTGTCTGCCATGATTTTCAAATATGATGGCCAGTGGCTTTGCAACTTCATTCGCCAGCTCCTTCAGGACCCGCGGATGGATTTCATCAGGTCCCATGGACTTGTGTACATTCAGGTTCTTAAGATGGTCTCGAACCAGATCCTCTCGTACAGTGGGCCCAAGGTCTAGGTTTTCACAGTCCCTGCGTCCGCCTTCCAAGACTCGGGTGCTGCAGTCAGAGCCTTTGCCAGTGAAGACTGAGGCAAAGAAGCCATTCAGAACCTCAGCCTTCTCCAAGTCCTGTGTAGCCAGTTTTCCCGAAAGCTTCCGGAGGGGGACTACATTGGCCTTAGTCTGTTTTTTAGCCACTACATACCTATAAAATCTCTTCCTGTTATCTTTAACATCCCTTGCCAAGATTAGCTCCAATTGGGTCTTAGCTTTCCTAACTTGGTCCCTAACTACCCTGACAACATCCCTGTATTCATCCCAGGCCACCTGTCCTTGTTTCCACCTTTTATAAGCCTCTTAGAAACCTGTGAATTTTTCTCAGCAGCTCCTTATCCATCCAAGGAGGTCTCGTGCCCCTCCTGCTGCACTTCCTTCTAGTTGGGATGCAACAGTCCTGAGCTTGCAGCAGGTGATCCTTGAATATTAACCAAGAGTCTTGGGCTCCCTTACCCTCTAGGGCTATATCCCATGGAACCTCACTAAGCAGGTTCTTGAAGAGGCCAAAGTCTGTTCTCTTGAAGTCCAGAGCAGTGAGCTTGCTGCACGCTCTTCTCACTGTCTTGAGGACCTTGAATTCAACCATCTCATGATCACTGCATCCAAGACTTCTCTGGAGAGTCACATTTCCAACGAGCCTTTCCCTGTTGGTGAGCACAAGGCCAAGCAGGGCACCTCTCCTCGTCGGCTCCTTTATTGCTTGCAGAAGGAAGTTGTCTTCCACACAATCAAGAAACCTCCTGGATTGTTTGTGCCGGACTGTACCATCGCCCCAGCAGATGTCGGGGTGGTTGAAGTCCCCCATGAGAACAAGGGCCTGCGAGTTTGAGGCTTTTCCTGTTTGTCTGTAGAGTTCTTCATCCACAGGTTCCTCTTGATCAGGCAGTCTGTAACATATCCCCACAGTAAGTGTCGGTCCAAAAGCTTTTCTTCAGCAGTTTTGATCTGTAGCGTAAGACTATCAATAACTTTGGTTTGTTCATTGTACTTGTCTTGCAGTGCCTCTAGCTCCTTACTGCACTCAAGTTTTTCTTATGGTCAAGAAGCTTTTGCTCTTTGCCCTGCAGTTCTTTGGCCAGTTGTCTGCAGAAGAGGCGCAGCACCAGTATTCCCTCCTGGCTCTTCGGCTGTGGGAGCAGGGGCCAAGCGTTTGTGCCATACTGTGCTGCTGGGCATCCAAGAGTGGGCACTGCAGTTTTTGGAGGAGGCCATGCTCGTTGCCTGAACCACCACTCCTCTGCTGAAGCAGCTTCCACCCGTTTCTCATTCTGAACGTGGCAACCACTGACTTCAGAAGCCAGTTCAATGTTAAGTCACTTACATTCCTCTGCTTTCTGCTCCTATTTAGGAACCTGTTAGAATTACATGTATGTTTTTCCTTTCTTTACTTCCACATCTTGTTCAAGGTATTTAGACTTCAGTAACTTTGAAGCAACCAGACTGATTCACTTCTTTACCTAGTTTCGCAGAATCTTACTTGTTGCGTGCCCTGTTCTGCTGCTGGACAGCTGAGAGTGGGCACTGCAGTTTTTGGACGCAAATGGACTTTTAGGTGGGAAAACAAGGAGTGACAGGAATGCGGGTGGCACCGTTGCGATGCCAGTTCTCTGCAGAAGAGGCGCAGGGCGAGCCAGGAACCTGTGATGACCTCCACACAGGGCAAGAGGCAACATTCCATCCCCCCCCTCTGCCCCGAAGCACAGACCCTCAGCAGAGAGCGGAGCTGTCACTTCTTCTTGTCACTGATGTTCCACAAAGGAGGTCAGCACCAGTTTTCCCATCCTTAAAAGCCAAAGAGCAGAGAATGCAAGCATGCCTTACATCGTTTTGACAGTTTAACAGCACAGACACATTCAGGGTTCCTTGAGCCCTTGAAGCAGAAAGGGAAAGGAAATCAGAGGTCCTTAGGCATCCATTTGCTAATCATGCATTTGATGTGGCCAAAACTAAACACAGACTACAAAACTGGGACTGAAGTTTTGTCCTCAGTCTGTGTTTTGGCCTGCAGATGGAGAGTGTTGACCATTGAGAATCCCAGGACTTGTTCAGTTTCCTAAACATAGACTTCCAGTGTTACCCATGTGCCAAAATGTGCCTGCCTCCCCCCTCCTCCAGCTGCTGTTGGAAGCAAGTGTGTGCCTCCTGCAAGTCTTGAGCCATATCTGCCATCCCTGGGCAGTTGACTCGAATGCTCTTGGACATCAAAATTGACACGAAGGTTTGTTTGTGTGCAAATGATTTGCATTTCATCTGTTAGCAGGATTTTGTCAAAATATGTCTAGATAATCTTTTCAGCCACTGGTTCATGGGATTTCTGGTTCTTCTCTGTTTATTTACTTTTTTACTTTATGTTCCATTTATTGTTTGGTTTAGATCATCTCTTGATCCTTGTCTCCAGTCTCTGCTACGGATTCAGATGCAAAATAACCAGCATGTGGTCATCCTGCCCCACAAGAAAAGCAGGAATTTAATTACAAACCTGGAAAAAATAAAACAAAACAGCGAATTTAATTTTAACTGTAAGCCCATCTCCACCATCTAGATCTCTATTGCAGGACTAATGAGTGAATAGAAGTTTTTGTCCTAGTTACTAGTTCCTTATAGTTCCTTATGCCCTAAGAGCTGCTTGGGAGAGGGAGGACGGAGGTCAGTTGTGCATCTGTGATGCAGTCTTCTAGTCAGACAGACATGTCCAATTTTTATATGTTGTCAGAATTACAACAGCTCTGTTCCTGACACTGAAGTTTTGAAAGCAGTAGTTTTTCATTCCAAAGTTGAAGTCTGAATTGCATAACTTTAAAAATAATCTTTTCCTTTTTTCTCTGTATGCTTTAGTAAGAAAGCAAAGAAGAACTAGCTTTGCTGTCAGAAAAACTCAGCATTTCATACACAGAGCAATCTTGAGTACAGCTGAGGTCCAGCACATTTTATTTCTTTACTTTTTTTTTTTTAATTTATTTATTATTTCCTTGCTCCAGGGAAAGACTGTCAAGTTCACAAGAGTTAAGCGGCCACCAAACCATAATGTGGCTTATCAATCTCAGTGACAGCACGGAAAGGAATCAAGAATGTTTCACGCTTAGTGCTGCAACATCTTCAAAATCAATGTGCATGTCTGAAGAGACAGATTTAAAGTTAAGTGAGGAGAAATTCCTTCATGGATATGCATGAAGAATACACACATTATAAGATTTCTTCCATTACATTTCATTATAATCATCTAATTCTAAAACATATTTTAGCAGGATAGGTTTAGAATTTGTTTCTTACACTCTCACAGATACTTTAAGGCAGGTTCACTTTCTTTTGCTTGTCTTTTGTATTAATTTCTATACAACTTTCAAAAACAAGGCTACACTATAAAAATTAGCACAATGCCCATAAATTGCTTTAACAGACACATCTGTTAAAAGCCAATATCCAATTAAAAATATTTAAAATTTCCTTTATTTTTCTGTCATTACCATTTTTATTTTCTCTTGTCCATTTTAATGAACACACTTCATATATGTCCACATATATATGTATGCAAGTATTTTATTTTCCATGCTACATTAGGATTTCACTTGCTAACTTGAAGTGAAATGCAGGTTAGCTTCAGCTGATTGAAATTCTCAATGTCAGCTGTACTTCTTACAGTTTAGGAAAGATGAAAATATTTACAACTGTTAATAAATGAGTGTAAAAACATTTATTTGAAATTAAAAGAAGGTTTAAACTAGCTAGTGGACTATGACAGCATTTTATTTTTTTATATGAAGACTGTACATAAACTGTACTTTTAAATATATGAACATTTGAAAAACATGGTCTTTATAGCAATATAGTATTTTAATTTTAACTTCGAAATGTCTCAGTATGTAACACAAAGTAATCTCTTGTTCTTGCACAAGCAGTCTTTCATTTTTGTTAAGAAAATAATGCATTTTTTTTACCCACTTTAAGAGAAACCTGTAGGAAAATAACTAAGTCCATAGATTATGTGATATGGAATTAAATTAGAAAGATAGAATAGTCGAATATCTCAAATTGAAAAGGATCCATAAGTATCAAGTCCAAATCCCTGCTCCTTTCAGGACTACCTAAAACTAAACTGTATGACCAAGAGCACCATTTAGATGCAGCTTGAAGTCTGAGCTTCTTGTTCAGCAGTCACTGCTTTAAGCACTTTAAGCTTAAATATCATGGAAAATATTCTGCTTCCTCCATGTTGCCTTACTTTAAACTTTCCCAATATTTAAGGTGAGTCTTCAGAGTTCTATACAAACTGTACATAAGGCACTGAGTCATTAGGCATCCAGTTAAATCTAAATCAAACTGATACGAGATATATGAAATCATTAAGATGCTTTGAAAAGGTAGGTAGCTGGAACAATCTTGGGCTCCAAGAGCATATGTGCTTCACTGAGTATGCAAATTCACTCATGCATTTGACCTATCTGGGCATAGGAATACTGTATGGGAAAAGGTATCTGAGGATATAGCTCTGCTTTGGGCCTAATCTGCTGTATTTAAATGTAGAAAGGAGCTATTCATTAGGGACTGTAGTGATAGAACAAGGGGTAATGGGTTGAAACTTAAACAGCAAAGGTTTAGATTGGATATAAGGAAGAAATTCTTTCCTGTGAGGGTGGTGAGGTACTGGAATGGGTTGCCCAGGGAGGTAGTGAATGCTCCATCCCTGGTGATGTTCAAGAACAGGTTGGATGAAGCCTTGGGTGATACGGTTTAGTGTGAGGTGTCCCTTCCCATGGCAGGGGGATTGGAACTAGATGATCTTAAGGTCCTTTCCAACCCTAACTATTCTATGATTCTATGATTCTTTCTCCTTCCACATCTTGGCTGTACTCGAGAGTTCTCTTTTCACAAGTTGTTTTGCAATCCCAGCATGAGTTGGATAATAGGAAACAAACAGGAAAGCTCAGGAGGTGAGGAAAAGGGCAAGCCAGCATCTGTCAAGAGTCCCACATTTAGTTTTACATAAGGCATATGAGAGGCCACATGGATGAGTGAAACCAAAAGAAATTCCAACGCAAGCATCACAGGGAAAACAACCACAACTGATGCAGCCAGAAAGAGTGTCAAGACCTTGAATGTCAGAAAAAGTTTGGAGAAATGGCTTTTAGAAGTGACAGCTTACTGAAAATACTTTTACTATATGCAGATAAACTGTTACATGGTTCATTTCTCCAGAGCACAGAGCAGGATTTTGCACATTCTTGTACAACTAATAAGCTGTGTCAGAGAGAAAAATCAAACCCATTATCACTCTCTCCTCTTAGCTGAAACAAATGTGTATCCAGTATTTCAGAGGATCTAAAAATTTACTAACTGCTTAGTTTAACATATGTTAAGCTGGCAGTGCTGAGGTGAAAGACTTTAGAATGTATATATTGCATGTTTTGTATCATTTCATTCAACACCTCACATTAAGTCCCTTAAACACCAGTCTAATGCTATTTCTCTCTCAAAGACAAAAATACTGTAATTTCTAACGAATGTGCATTTTTGATGAAAAGGTTGAAAAACTTGTTTCCTTACAAAAGAACAAACTGAAAACCATAGCTGTGTTCTTTGTGTAGTTTGGATGATGTTTTGTTAATATTGGTGGGTATTGGAAAACTGGAAATTTCTCATATGCAACAATGTAGACCTGGGCTAAAGAAACTTGGGTTTGGACCAATTTGGTCACATTATTATCTACTCTTCTATTTCTGCAGCAATTTTTTTTTTTTTTATTTTACAGTTGTAAAAGCAACCTTAGAGTTTCTTCAAATTTAGTGCGATGTAAACAAAAGGAGGTTCTGACCTTTGCTTTAAAGTGCATAATGACTAGTTAACACAGATTTTTTTTCTGTTATTTGGTTGGTTTGGCACATGGTAGGGTATATTAGTGACTTACATATTCTGACTCATTGTCTTTAACGTGCATGATTACCATGCCTTGTCACAAAGCATACTGGTAGGCATTTAACAAAGATGTAATCTTATGTTAAAATTAATATTTTTATTGGTGGCTATTCCTTAACAACTAACCAGTATACTCTAAAGGATACACTTTTTTTTTCTCTACCTGCTCAAGATTTTAAGAATTTTTAAAAAACTTTTGTTTTCCTTCTAGATTCTATCTGTATTTTATCGAAGACTTAATAAAGCTGAGTCTGAACCAGAAACATGGCTTGTGTTCTGTCCAGCACTATGAAGTACATTATGATTTATATTTCCTTTCATCTTCTGTGCTATCCAGTGAAACACAAAGGAAATGTAAATTTAGCCAGTTATTTTAAACCCCTGAGGATAAAGAATCTTTCGTTTCATGTAGTTTTGTTTCTTCATTGTATGTCCTTGAGAATCAGTAATATTGAAAGTGGTTTGTGCTACACAAATTTTATTTCTTTGCTCAATAAACTTGATTTCACACATGAACATTATTATATGGTATTCAGGCCAAAATAAAAAATATCTAAATTTCATTTTCCTTTGCATCAAGAAAGTGCTATCTTGTAGTTATTTTTTTTCTCAAGTTTGACTTGTTACAACAATTTACAATAGCTGTCTATAAATAGATGAAAGATAAATGTACTTGAATGTCCTGTCTTCAACTGTAGTATTTTTTATCTGCCTCACTGGGCAATGATACAATTGTATTTCAGAAATTCTGAGAGAATAAAATGCTCAAATCTGTATTGTTAAGAATTCAAGATACCACATGTAAACAAAACCTCTCTCTTCATTGGCTTCCCACAAATCCTAAAATTAATTTCCTGACTACCTTTAAACTTCAATATATGATACCTAAACAATGAAAAGAAACTAAATAGACATCTGTGACAAAAACAGGTAACTTAATCTCATCAGGACTTGTCCTGGGTTCAGCAGCAGCAGACCTTTTTCTTCTTAGTAGCTGGGGCAGTGCTGTGGTTTTGACTTTCAGCCTGGGAACAGCACTAATAACACCAATGCTTTTAGTTGTTGCTCAGTATTGTTTAGTCTGAGCAAAGCCTTTCTGAGTCTCATGCTCGCCCAGGGAGGAGGGGAAGCCGGGAGGAAGCAGAGACAGGACACCCAACCCAAACTAGCCAAAGAGGTATTCCATACCACAGCATATCACACCCACTATATAAACTGGGGGCAGTTACCCAGAAGGGCTAGATCACTGCTCGGTCGGTCTGGGTATCAGTCAGCGGGTCGTGAGTGGTTGTATTCTCTTCCCTTGTTATTTCCCTTATTGGTGATAACAGTAGTAATTTGTGCTATACCTTAGTTACTGGACTGTTCTTATCTCAACCCATGGGAGTTACATTATTTTGATTCTCCTCCCCACCCCTCTGGGAGTGGGGGGATGGAGGAGGAGGAAGTGAGTGAACAGCTGCGTGGGTTTGGAGTGACAAGCTGGGCTTAAACCACGACAGTTCTTTTTGGTGCCTAGTGTGGGGTACGAAGGGTTGAGACAATGACAGATCTGACCAGAATGTGTCTAATCGTATCTGTGATAAGCATTTATTGTTTCAGATTAATAGTCACTCATCACAATGCTGATTTATTTGCTCTCAAAGTTGTTGCTCTTGATCTCAGAGTTTCAGTGTGTCATAACTTATTTACAGACAGTATTTGATATGTTAGTGTTTATCGGCTGGGGGCCTTGGGCTATGGTTCTTGTTTCATTGTGCTTTATGGTAATGACTTGTAATACAATAGACTCATTGATCATGAAACTGATCTGCCTTGCGTTCCCAGTGTGGTCACCATGTCTATACTTTGGGAGGTATATAATAGGAGTGTGTAGTAATTACACATCTTTTTTCCCCTCCTTGAGTGGTCAGCCTATGAGGGAGACAGTCCCACACACCCTAGTGAGAAGTACAGCAGCTACTCAAACTCTGACTACAACAGATAATGCAGCTACTCCAACTTCAAGCACAGCAGCTACACCAGCTCCAACAACAAGTACAGCAGCTACTCAAACTCCAACTGCAGCAGACAGCACAGCTACTTCAACTCCTAGCACAGCAGCTACACCAACTCCAGCTCCAAGCAGAGCTGCTACACCAGCCCCAGTGACAAGTACAGCAGCATCATTTGAGAGCTCTGAGGGTTTTGAATGGCCTTTGGGTACCCTTGAGACCTGCCTACTGACTGTGATGGGGATCACCATGTTGTCACACATACAGAGTGTACTTTTTCCACTACCATTTCATCTTATCTTGAAAGTTAAGCAGAGTCAGTCTGGAGTCTTGTCTAGGATTGGACAGCAATATAAAAGCACCAAGAGATTTTCCCTGAGGCTGGACAGTCATGAGTGGCAGGATGTATGGGACAGTATGGGCAAGTACCCAGTCCACTGGGCCCATCCAGTGCTTTAGAAGCATCGGAGATGGAAGGCAGCTGTATGGAGTCCCCAGTGACAAGTTGCAGAAACTGCTGAAGGGGAGGGTGAATTATTTTGAGCCTGGTGGGCCCATGACACCTCAGGTTATCAGGGCAGAGACGCAACATACAGATGGAGTCATGATCGAGGGGTGGACTTAGCAATGGGCACTATTGCCCAGGTTATTCATGAGTGTAAAACATGCTGCAATTAAGCAAGCCAAGCGATTAAAGCCTCTTTGGTATGGAGAATGATGGCTGAAGTACAAATATGGGGCACACTGGCAAACTGACTACATCACACTCTCTCTCCTGCTCTGAAAGACTGTTACAGGAGATGGAGCCCAACATCATGGACCAGATGGATTCAGCAGTGTCGTGGTTTAAACCAAGTCCCCCAACTCCCTGAGAGTTAGGAAGGAAAATCCAAAGAATGTAGCCCCCACGGATTGAGATAAGAACGGTTTAATAGCTAAGGCATAACACAATAATAATGATACAGCCAATAACAAGCGAAAAGAATACAACACCCCACCAGCCACCGATCCATAACTCACTCCACCCTGCCCGGCCGAGCACCGCGTGCTCCCTCCTCCATTTTCCTCTAGAGCTCCACCCCTCCAGCCCTCTCTTTTCCAGTATGCATCCTGGGCATCACGTGCTATGGTATGGAATACCTCATTGGCTAGCCTGGGTCAGGTGTCCTGTCTCTCCTTCCTTCTGGCCTCCCCTCCTCCACCTGGCTGGAAAAACCCTTGACCAAAAACACCCTCAAAACATGCTCAAACCATGACAAGCAGCTTCATAGGGATTGGTCCATGCACTAAGGAATGATGTCTGTGTGTATGTGTGTGTATGTATATATATAAGAGTGATGGTATATTAAAAATGTGTGATCTGAGCATGACATGAATGGTATGGAATAAGGGATGGGTACTATCCTGAGTTCAGCAGCAGCAGTCATTTTTCTCCTTCTTAGTAGTTGGTGCAGTGCTGTGTTTTGACTTTCAGCCTGGGAACAGCGCTGGTAACATCGATGTTTTTAGTTGTTGCTCAGTATTGTTTAGTCTGACCAAGGATTTTGTGAGTCTCATGCTCTTCCAGGGAGGAGGGGAAGCCAGGAGGAAGCAGACAGGACACTTGACCCAAACTAGACAAAGAGGTATTCCATACCACAGCACGTCATGCCCACTATATAAACAGGGGGCAGTTACCCAGAAGGGCTAGATCACTGCTTGGTCAGGCTGGGTATCGCTTGGCAGGTGGTGAGCGGATGTGTTCTCTTCCCTTGTTATTTCCCTTATCACTATTATTATTGGTGGTAGCAGTAGTGGTTTGTGTTATACCTTAGTGGACTGTTCTTATCTCAACCCGTGGAAGTTACATTGTTTTGTTTCTCCTCCCCATCCCTCTGGCATTGGGGGGAGGAGGAACGAAGAGTGAGCAAACAGCTGCATGGTTTCTGAGTGACAGGCTGGGCTTAAACCATGACAGGACTCTACAACTAGAACAGAGCTGAATCTCCTGTTCTTCAGAAGGATATTTCTAACACTGAAGGCCCACTGAAGCTTCACTTTCTTTTTTCCAAAACCAACATGGCTGCTTTTGTTCATACTTCCAAAGCAAGATGGGACACATTAATAAAAGAAAACCAAAACCAAAATGTGATAGAAATTAATTCTATAGTTTAAAGCAGAAGTAGAAAACTGTGATAACTTAAAAAGAATAAACAACGTAAAAATATAACTCAGAAACAATAGACCAATTGTTTCCCAGTATCATAAATGTACCTATGATATACTAACTTCAAATTGGCAATGGTATTATAATTTCACCAAATCAATAGTAATTCAAGTACAGAACAAGAAACCAAAATTAAAATTCAAAGACAATGAATGCGGTATTGAGCATTCAGCCTAAATTATGGCTCTAAATGGATCCAATTATTTTAAAATGAAAGGGTATTCAGCATGTGCTCTTACATACAGTTCTAAAGAAAGGTCAGTGTAGGAGAACATGGCAATTGAATTCCTATTATGCACCTAATATAACAAATGATGCAATAACCAAAACACAGCAGCGATTTCAGCACTGTCTCATACAATATTCTTCTACCCAAATTGAGGCATTGTAGTCTGCGTAGGTGGATAAAAATTGTTTGGATGATTGGACTCAACAGGTAGTTTGATGATTTGGCTCAGAAGGTAGTTGTACTCTGCCTGAAGGGGAGTAAATAGAGTATCACAGTGCTTTATCATTGAACCTATTCCTTGAAAAACTTTCATCAGTGACCAAGAGCAGGTGATAGAATGCTCTTAACAATTTAACAGGTTGCATCAAGCTAGGGGGAGCAAACAGTACGCTCAAGTTCATAACCATCATCCAGAGGAACCTAGATGGGCTGGAAGAATGGTCCCACAGGACTCATAAAATTTAACAACAGCAAATGCAAAGAATGCACCTAAAAAGGAAGTACCCTTGGCAACAGGAAAGGATGGGGTCTGACTGCCTGGGGAGCAGCTCTGCTGAAAATCCTAGGGGCACTGGTGAGCAGCAAACTGAATGTGAGCCACTGTGAGCCTTGAAGTAAAGGAGCCAACAGGATCCTGAACTGTACCCGCAGGAACATGACTAGAGGATCAAGTGAAGTGACTAGTCTCTTAGCACTGACCAGACCACATCTGCAATACTTCATTCAGGCTTGTGCCTCCCAGTGCTATAAAGCTGTGGATAAAAGGGATTAAGTTAAGTGAGGGGCTACCAAGATGGTCAGGATTGGAGTATTTGCCCTTCAGGGAGAAGTTGGGGGAGTTAAGCTCATAGGAGACCTCCAGTACACATGGGAAAGTTACCACAAATATTGAGCCAGTTCTGTTACAGTAGTGCATGGCAAGAGGAAGAGAAGTAGAGGTCATAAACTAAAACAAGAGAGATTCTGACTGCATATTAGGAGAAACTTTCCTCTGTAAGGACAGCCCGGCTAAATTGGATCAAATTGTTTAGACAGGCTGTACAGTATGCATCTTTGGAGGTTTTCAAAATTCTGCATAAAGCCTTGGGCAACCAGATATATTCTCACAGCTGCTGCTGAGTTCCTTTCCAACCTGACCCACCATGTGATATGGAAGAGATTTTTCTTTCTGTTCTAGTTTACTTTAGGTGACAAATTCTGAATGTGACTGTTTCGGCCACATTTTCCTCTTTGTAAAGAGTGCTGTTTACAGGGTCTGAGGTGATAGGAAACATCATTTGAGAGTTTAATGCAATCACATCATGCGGAAAATTATTATCAACATAAAAGTTATCTGCCCATCCCCAAACCAAGACCATTTGTTTATGTCCATATTTTCTCATTTAATGGTCTTACCTCTCCAGCCCACAAGCTAATACTGTGCTTGCTATAGGTCTCCATCTCTCTTTCCTGAATCCATACTGTTGACAAGAAAAATTACTTTCATTGCATGCTTGATTGATTTTTTTTTTGTTTTACTGAAAGACTTTGAAAACTATGCTGGTGTGCTGAACAGAAAGCATAGATGGGTTTTATCAACGGCTCTCTGGTCTGTAGTGAAATTAGTCCCACACGGAAAGTAGACACCATGGAAAGTTTACTTAGACCTTCTTATTTATGACTCCTCCAGAAATCAGTGGAAGATTGTTTTGGTGAATAAGGAAAAAGTATGTAGTAGCAAATGCTGCCTCCTTTCTTAATTTCATATTATTATCTTCCAGTTCTACTTCCACAAATATAAAAGCAGTGTGTTTTAAAATCAGAAAGTTTTGAGGATGCAACATGTTGAAATACATATTAGTCTACTAAAAATTGTCTGACTGGATAGAAACTATGCATTAATTATTAGAATCCTTTTTAATAATATATTTGGCATATAAGCCAGAAGAATAAATTAACTACTAGGAGACAATATGGGGTTTTGTTTATTTGTAATGTTTAACAGTTATAAATTTACTTTGTTGCAGTGATTATTATAATGAGGTAAATAGTCCTATACAACCTTCAGATATAGATATAGAGGGAATTTATGGCAAAAGGACAGATTTTGTGTGCAGACAGCTATACAGTGGTACAATGAGAAAAAATAAATTCGTGGTGTTTCTTTGTGTCAGTAGAAGCTTATTTCAGTAGTTTATTCAAAGTGTTTTATCCATAAGTAAGTTAACACATAAGTGAATTGGAGGAGCTGATGATGAGCTCTTCGAAAACCTGACCAATTATTTCATTTCAAGGAACCTCTGAGCAATCAAATCCAGTTAGAGAAGATGTGTTGCATATGGTATATCTTATATCACTTCTTCATTCCCTGCACTATCTTGATTTACTAGTTTTAGATTTCTCTCTGTACTCATGTCCTTAACTTCCTTTTTCTTTTGTTAGGCTGTATTGATCTTTCTAGCAAGCAATGTTTTCAATAAATGTCAAAGTGCTGATGACTCAAAGATTATAACTTCTTTCCAAAAGCCTAGATTCCAAATAAGTAGGAAAGTTAGATTCATGCATATGTGATAGGCATCATTAATTCAAACAAATGGATGAGTATATCACACATATGGCTTTTAGAATCACTCCTCTGTATTATGGCACAGCTGTACAGAAGCAAGTACAGAACATGACTTATCACAGACATTTATGACAAAATATTACATTCTGTAACTTTTTGCCATTTTTTGCATTTTTTTCATCTTCTTTCCACTTAATACACATAAAGACCTTTCTCTCAATATTTATTCAACTGTATTCATAATTTATGTTTAAATATAAAAACTTTCCAATTTTTTATTTGTAAAACACGTTTGTTTTGATGATGCAAGCTAGGGAAATGCAGAAATTATTCCTTTACACCAGAGTACAGGGTAACACACACTTTCACCTGTTCAGGTCAACTGAATAGACTATGATTTCCAGAATGCTTCCAATCTACTTGTTTTTCTTAAACACAAACACCTCAAAATGGTTACACAGCTACTTTACTTCTAAAAATTCTCTGAACATTTTGATCTTCACCTGTTACTTTTGCCATATACTCTTGCATTTAAAATGACCTTTTAAGATTAAATCTGTTTATGGCTAAGAGAAGGCCCTTTACTATTATTTTAGCAAAGACCTGGATTTAAAAATCCTATTTTGTTTTAGCAATTCCCTCTGCTTTGCTGGCACAGTAGCAATTAAACACATTCCTACACCAGAAAGTTGCTTTGATACCTGCACAGAGGTTTAAATGAAAGACAGAAGAGGCACTGATGCACTTAAAGTTCTCAGGATGCAAAGGAGTGTGTTCATTTCCAGAATTATTACAATGAAAGAAGAAGAGATCTGGTTGATATTAATGGTATCATGATTAATGCACTCCTAAAATTAAGAAGGCTCAAGGGTAAACATTTAATTTCATGAACACTGTTTACCTATGGGAATTGAAGACACCACTGTTTTCATTCAAATTCTTGCCTGTTGATTTCTGCAAGGCACTGATTTTAACATGTATACTTAGGTGTTTATTACTTCAGCCAAAGGAAAGAAAGTGTGTGACACCTTATGAGAGGGACAGTTAGAATAATTCTCCGCACAGATTTACTTTATTTATCTGCTTGTTTGTTTGTTTTCCATTACTTACATGTCTTACCCTTTTTTCATGTTTTTCAAATCTCATCCTCTTACTGTAAAGAAGAAAATCACAAATTCATTCTAACATCTTTTAAACTAAATGAAATTTTAAAAATAATAATCATTTTACCTATAGAATATTACCTAGGAAAGCCTCCCAAAATATAGGTTTTAATCACTGAAGTTCTTAGATATACAGCAACTTTCAGGCTTAATTCAAAGGTTATGTTCAGTTAAAATAACCACTAAATGAGCACACAAGTACTTAAAGAACTTGCTAATCATTACCAACCTCATTCTTTTAAAGCTTCTTTCAGTAATTAGTATTGTTACCCAATTACCCAATCAAGGAAATTAGGGAAGAAACCTTACCAGTGAACATATGTGAAGACAAATTTTGTTCTCTGCTTCTACACTACCTAATTTCATATACCAATCTAACATTAGATCAATGTGTACCAAGACCAAGACTAAGAGAGAGAGTGAGAGAGAACTAAGAGCTAATTCTTCAAGGTACATTTTTCCATTCGAATCTTTGAGTGGCAAATATATGTTAAAACACTGCAAACTATGCCTTTTACTTTAATGTCCAGATAACTCAAAATTTCAATATATTATAATTAAAGTTTTAGAAGTTGGTTATTCAAACACAGTCTTTGAAGCTATAGTACTTTCTAGTTGGGGGATCATTTAAACAACTTTATTTTAAAAAGTAAGAATAGTGTCTTATTACAGAAGAATCAGCATTTCTAATGTTTGTTTTCCTCACTGACTCAGCTACTTTGCTGTTTATTTCATTCAAGAGTCTCACACTGATATCTCCCTTTCCTGATGATTTATTGCAATTTGATTTCTTGAGCTATTTCATCACTAGAGCACCAGCACTTGTGGATGGTCTACTGCCAGTGTTCCAGTGAGCAGTGCTAGACAAGGAACCTGGAGTATCTAACATTGTAAGCATAACTTGCAAGATCCTCACATTTTTTTATGTGAAGCACAAGGGAAGGGTGCTGAACACACAAGCACTTTGGATCTAATATTAGCAAAAGAAAGCACTTAAAATATGAGAAATACTAAAAAAAAAATCTTTTCAGCAGAAGACTTGTGAAAAATTCAGTCTTTTTCTATCCTCCAGTTATAACTGTGGATTGTATGTACTGATAAAATCTTATTGGCATCACTGAACAAGCTAATGATTTAATATTCTATCCATGTCCAGCTGGCAGGAGACAATATTCAAGTAGGATCATACCATTAAGGCATTTAATGAAAGATTATTTTTGCCTTCTTTTTATCAAGTGTAATGTTGTCCCCTTCTTCTGGCTTCTTACTTCCATTTCTAGATGCATTTTTTTCTTCTCACAATCTGATTATATAAATAAGAAAACCCAAAACCAAACAACAACCTGCCACGAAACTTAGAAATAATCTGCTGAATGAATAAAAATTGTCTGCTGAAGGATAGGAAGGCTCTGCAGAGGGATCTGGACGGGCTGGATCAATGGGCTATGGCCAGTGGTATAAGGTTCAACAAGGCAGTGTTCTGCGGGGTTTAGTGGTTTAGTGGGAGGTGCCCCTGCCCATGGCAGGGGGGTTGGAACTAGATGATATTAAGGTCCTTTCCAACTCTAACTATTCTATGATTCTACTATATGATTCTGAGACAAAGTGCCAGATCCTTTATTTGGGCAACAACAACCCCATGCAACCCACAGTCTGGGGGAAGAGTATCTAGAAAGCTGCTTGGTGGAAAAGGACCTGTGGGTGCTGATTGACAAAGCTGAGCATAAGACAGCTTGTGCCCAGGTAGCCAAGAAGGCTAGCAGAATCCTGGCTTGTACCAGAAATAGCAGGGCTATGGAAGTGATCACCCCCCTCTGTACTCAGCACTGGTGTGGCTGCACCTTGAATCCTGTGTTCAGTTCTGGACTCTTCACTACAACAAAGACATTGAGGAGCTGAAGCCTGGAGAATCAGTCTTATGAGGAACGGCTGAGGGAACTGGGGTTGCTTAGCCTGGAAAAGAGGAACCTCAGGGGGCACCTGATCACTCTTTACAGCTACCTGAAAGGAGGTTATAGTGAGGTGGGGTTCAGTCCCTTCTCCCAAGTAACAAGTGATAGGTAATGGCCTGAAGCTGCAACAGGGAAGGTTTAGATTGGATATTAGGAAAAATTTCTTCATGGAGGATGGTCAGGCATTGGAACAGGCTTTCCCAGGAAAGTGGTGGAATCACAGTTCCTGGAAGTGTTAAAATACCGTGTAGAAGAGGCCATCAGGTGCATGGTTTAGTGGTGGTCTTGGCAGTCCTGAGGTAATGGTTGGGCTTTAAAGGTCTTTTCCAATCTGACTGATTCTATGAATTTATGATTGGCAAAATCATGATATCTTACTAATACTCATTCAATCCATGAGAAGTCCACAAGTTACTTCTCTTTGTGCATCTGTATTTCTGCTGTCCTAAGCATGTCATCTTGAGATACACCTTGACCTTCATAACTTGTTTCTACATTGCTTGTTTCATGTTTCAACATACATTCTACATTAGATGTTGGTCCAAAACTCTCTACTCTATAAATAAAAACTAATGGTAAAGCCTATTCTCAGAAAAATAATAGCACACTCTCAGAGAAATTAAGATTAAAAAGCAAAACACAAAGCTTCGCTAATGAATCTAGCTCCATCCAGATTTTTAATTTAACATGAAATTATTCTAAATCTCTGCCACTGTCTCAGAGTTTCAGATAATAAAGTAAGGAAAACACATGTAAAATTCAGCTCCTGTGTCAATGTAAAAATATTCTGTCAGGCAGGTTCCCTGCTTGTTTCTAGCTCCAAACTGCTGGTTTCTTTTTTCTGTTAGGAAAAGTTAAGACACCTTTCTAGGTTTCAGCTAATCTACACATAATCAGTCCTGTGACACATAAACAAAAGCTGTTCTTTGCATATATATGAATTGTCATTTGACAGGAAATAGATTCTGTGGAAATGCTTCACATTTTACAAATTCAGATATGCCAAATCTTTTAAGTGCAAAGCTGCAAGGCAGAAAATGACCTTACGAGGCTTTCTATTCAGAACTGTATGACATATTGAATGAGTTCAGGAACATACAGATGGCAGCTGAAAAAAGAGTTGATTGCAAAGCTCTCAAAGACTACCATGAAGAACAAATATACAGTACATCTTTTTTTAAGAAATGTGTTTTTTCAATTCACTGGAATGTCATTTTTATTGTGTTTCAAATAGCACTGCTATTCCAAGGAAATATCCTGTCAGGATGCAGAGTAAAATCCTGAAATAAGTACTGACATTCTAACTTCAATATGTGGAGAAAATATATGAGAATCATAGTTGTAGACATCATTATTTTACAGCTCCCACCACTGTATTGCCATGACAAGAACAATGTCTTTCCCTAGAAGTTGCTCATTATTGTTTATTGCAGTCCGCTTGCACAAGAAAGTGAGAGAGGGTGCGACTCATCCAGAACAGTGGAATATGCACTTTGTAAAACCAAGATATTTACTAGGGTAGGAATCTTGAGGCAATGTTTTAAAAATATTATTTACATTCTTTTAGATAAAAATTCAAGCTATTTTTTCAGTTCAATTCAGAATTGTATATTCAAATTTCATGCATTAACTACCATGTATTTGAAGTGGCAGGAGTGCTTATCTCCTGGTTATTTTAAAGTGAATATGAAAGAATTTTCATAGCAAATGGATTTCAAAATTGTAATAACGATTTTTTTGTTTTTTTATTCTGGAAACCTCACTTTAAAGATGCTTTACTGCATGCATAAGCTGGCCAACCACAGGATCATCTTCCAAGCAGAAAACTCAATAACTTTGCTTATTAGTAAGCCTTAAAATCAAAGAAATGAAAAATGGGAGTGCTATAAAACCATTTTTCTGTTTCACCATGTAGCTTATTAATGACAACTTTATTCTATATTTCTTTTCCTCATTTTTTTTGTTGGTCCTTTTGTTGGTTTTTTTTTTTTGACAGCTGGTATTGCTATGAAGCTCTACTTGAAGATACAGCTCATAAGAAAAAAACACTTCCTTGTCTTGAAAAACGTTTGAAAAAAACATGGCTTAAACTGAGGATGCAAAAGGCAGCAACCCTTGTCCTCCACACACACACACATACAGAGAGATTACAAAGGAAGAAACAACAAGAAGTCAGGTGGGAAGTAAAAAAGAGACTTCAGTGAAGTCAAATACTGTCATTATGCAAAAACCACATAACTGAAGCAGAAGTTTAAACAACTTATTTCCAAGATTCTGCATCACAAAACTGTTACTTTTTAGAATGGTTAATCACATTTTTAAAGAAGCAGCCTTTTAAGAAACAATCTCAGCAAACAAAAATATATAAAGACTGCTATTTATACGCAATGAATATGTTACCAATTTCCTATTTCAAACATATTAACAATTGCTCATAGATAGTTTTCAAATAATACATATACATATTTGTGGATATTATGATGCCTGTGTTTGCTCATAGAAAAATAAACAACTAAAAAATATCACCTACATTGCTTTAGATAGTATGTGTAAAATCTATTTATAATCCTGAAAAAATGGATTCTAATATACTAAAAATGCTAAACAAAACAATAAGACATTTAGAAAACTGTTTCAGGAGTCTGAAAAAAAAGTAGTCTGAACAAAAACTTGTATGGTATCACATCATATCATATATCAACTTCTGATAACAATTTTTTTTCAGAGAATATATAGTTTTGTATTCTTTATTGACATTTATTTCAACTTGTGAATCAGCAGACCCAAAATATATTACAGGTGTTGCTTGTACAATAACTCAAACAGCAATGAAGAAATATATTTTTTTGTATTATGAGCCCCTCCTCATTGCAGTTTTGATTTGAGGATTTTTAATTTGACATTGTGTCATGGGTTCAGCAGTAGCTCATGCTCTGCCAGGGAGGAGGGAGAGATAGGGTGCCTGGTCTGGGCTAGTCGAGGAGGTATTCCATACCACAGCACGTCCTGCTCGGGGAGGGTACTGGAAGCTGGTCGGAAGGGAAGGAGTTAACACTTCTCCGGGCTGGGCTCGGAAAGGGAACAGGAAGTTGGCCAGGAGGGGAGGGGTGAGCTCTCTCTTCCGGGCTGGGCTCGTTTCGGCGAGTGGTATCGTATTCTCTCTCCTTGTTTATTTCTTCTAACATTGATTTGTTAGTGGTAGCAGTAGTGATTGGTGTTATACCTTAATTGCTGGACTGATTTTACCTCGATCCATAGGAGTTGTATTCCTCCAGCTCTCCTCCCCATCCCTCCGGGAGTGGGAAGGTGGGGGGGAGGGGAGGCAGGGGAGTGTGTGGTGCTGCGGGAGTGAGTGAGCGAGCTGTGCAGATTTGGTTTAAACCACGACACATTGTTATTACCCTGACCATTTAATAAAATAACATTTTGAATTGCTGAAGTGAGTAGCTCGAGAGAGGACACCTTCAACACCTGAGCGGGGAGAAGCTCAGTGTCCAGGGGCCTCAACTCACAGCGTCAAGAGCCACTGAGGGAACCTCGAGTCCCAGACAGGACTTGCCCAGGACCCGACAGCTCAGCTGATGTGAGCACCTGATTCACAGGGGGCGGAGCCAGGAGGAGCAGCTTCAGGGCGCACAGGAAGGCGAGCGGAGTGATGAGCAGTCGTAGCATGATCAATTGCCTGGTATGGGATCTCTGCCCTGGCTTCCCCGGTGGTGGCCAGCATAGGCACCGAGACAGAGCTGATGAGAGGGGAGGATGCGGTACAGAGCTTGGAGTGTAGAGAGTGCCTGCACTGGTCTGGTGAGGGGAGGGCTGCACTTGGTGCTCCCTGATGGAGATCCTCCTCCAGCAGGTGGCTGAGCTGCAGGATGCTGTCAATAGGCTGCAAGATGTCAAGGAAGCTGAGATGAAGTAGCACTGCTTGCTCCAGGCCCAAACTGTGCAGGGGGCTCAAGCACCCGCTGTGATCATGGAGAAAAGAAGGAGGCCGTTAACCCGGGAAGCTGGGAAAGAGCAACAACAAAAAAAAAAAAAAAAAGGAGAAAGAGGACAATTAAAAGCAAGAGGCTTCCTCCTAAATCTATTATCCCCACCTAGAACAGGTTTCCTGTCCTGCAGGGGCTGATGAGGAAACACTTCCACATCATGAGCAACTGGCTGATGCACTGGTAAAGATTTCTGCTGGTGCTGCCAGGAAAAAGCGGCGAGTTATAGTGGAAAAGGGACTCTACTTTGGGTCAGGATGACAGATGAGTGCTTCTGTTCCTTTCAGTCTCAAGGGAGGTGTGTTGCCAACCAGGGGCAAGGATCAGGAATGTTGCAGAGAGGCTGCCTGCTCTAGTAAGTCCCACTGATTATTACCCACTTCTAGTGATCCATGTGGGTGCTAATGATAATGATAGCAGTAGCCTGGAGAACATAAAGAAGGACTACAGATCCATGGGAGAGGTGGTTAGTGGCTCTGGAGCTCAGATTGTCTTTTCATCAATCCTCTATGATACAGGGGAGGACTTTCCAAAGGCTAGGAGGACTGGCCAGGTAAATAAATGGTTATAAGAGTGGTGCCATAGTCACAGGATTGGGTATCTTGAACACAGGATTGGGTATCTTGAACACGGGACTCAGTTTTGTAGGCCAGATCTACTGGGGGCTTGTGGAGCTGGTATGACAAAGGGGGAAGAGCGGTATTGGTAGGAGGCTTGACAGAGTGGTTAAGGATGCTTTAAACTAGATGTATTGGGGGAGGGGAGCATCATTACATCCCAACACACCCAGTCAGTTGCCAGCACCTATAATAAATATTCTGAGCAATGTAGTAATATTCTAGCTGCTCCAGCCACTCAGCCGGCTTCATTTGGAGCTTGGATCAGATGCCTCTATACAAAAGCCCGTAGCATGGGGAATAAACAAGAGGAATTAGAGATGTGGGCACATCTATGAGGCTATGATATAATAGGCATCACTGAAACATGGTGGGATGGCTCCTATGACTGGAGTGTTGGAATGGAAAGTTACAGGCTTTTTAGAAAAGACAGGACTGACAGGTGGGGAGGGAGTAGGCTGGACAGTATGGAACTCTGTCTGAGGATAAGTGAGCAGTTAACAGAAAGTTTGTGAGTCAGGATTAAAGGGAAAACAGTGATGGGAGACATTACTGTGGGGATCTGTTACAGACCGCCTGATCAAGAGAAACCTGTGGATGAAGCACTCTACAGACAGATAGGAAAAGCCCCATGCTCACAGGCCCTTGTCCTCATGGGGGACTGTAACCATAGCTGTTGGAGGGACGTTACAGCCTGTCACAAGCAATCCAGGAAGTACCTCAATTGTGTGGAAGGCAGCTTTTTTCTGCAAGCAATAGAGGAGCCGACAAGGAGAGGTGCCATGCTTGGCATGTGCTTACCAACAGGGAAGGGCTCGTTGGAAATCTGATACTCAAGGGCAGCCTTGGTTGCAGTGATCATGAGATGATCGAATTCAAGATCCTCAGGAGAGTGAGAAGAGTGTGCAGCAAGCTCACTGCTCTGGACTTCAAGAGAGCAGAATTTGGCCTCTTCAGGAACCTGCCTAGTAGGGTTCCATGGGATATAGCCCTAGAGGGCAGGGGGGCCCAAAACTGTTGGTTGATATTCAAGGATCACCTACTACAAGCTCAGAAGTGTTGCATCCTGACTAGAAGGAAGTGCAACATGAGGGCCAGGAGACCCCCTTGGGTGGATAAAGAGCTGCTGAGAAAAATTCACAGGAAAAAAGAGGCTTACAAAAGGTGGAAGCAAGGACAGGGAACCTGGGAAGAATACAGGGATGTTGTTCGTGATGCTAGGGACCAGGTTAGGAAAGCTAAGGCCCAGTTAGAATTAAACTTGGCAAGGGATGTTAAAGATAACAGGAAGGGATTCTATAGGTATGTAGCGAATAAAAGACAGAATAAGGACAATGTAGGCCCTCTCCGGAAGCTATCAGAAGAACTGTTTACCCTGGATTTAGGTGAAGGCTGAGGTTCTGAATGACTTCTTTGCCTCAGTCTTCACTGGCAAAGGCTCTGACCACACCACCCAGGTCTTGGGAGACAGACACAGGGACTTTGAGAATGAAGAACTCGGGCCCACTGTACGAGAGGATGTGGTTCAAGATCATCTTAAGAACCTGAATGTACACAAGTCCATGGGACCTGATGAAATCCATCCGTGGGTCCTGAAGGAGCTGGCAAATGATGTTGCTGAGTCACTATTCATCATATTTGAAAAATCATGGCAGTCAGGTGAAGTTCCCGATGACTGGAAAAAGGGAAATATAAGTCCCATTTTCAGGAAGGGGAAAATGGATGACGCGGGGAATTAAAGACCTGTCAGTCTTACCTCTGTGCCTGGCAAAATCTGGGAGCAGATTCTCCTGGAAGGCATGCTAAGGCACATGAAAAACAACCAGGTGGTTGGTGACAGCAAGCATGGCTTCACTGAGGGGAAATCCTGCCTGACCAATTTGGTGTCCTTCTATGATGGGGATACGGAATTGATGGACAGATGTAGAGCAGTTGATGTCATCTACCTGGACTTGTGCAAAGCGTTCGACAAAGTCACACACAGCATCCTTATCTCTAAATGGGAGAGACATCAGTTTGATAGGTAGATCACTCGGTGGATAAAGAACTGGCTGGATGGCCACATGCAAACAGTTATGGTCAATGGCTCAATGTCCGGCTGGAGACCACTAACAAGTGGTGTCCCTCAAGGATTGATGTTGGGACCGGTCTTAACATCTTTGTTGCTGACATAGACAGTGAGATTGAGTGTGCCCTCGGCAAGTTTGCCGATGACACCAATGCTCCATCCCTGGCAGTGTTTAAGGCCAGGTTGGACAGAGCCTTAGGTGGCATGCTTTAGTGTGAGGTGTCCCACCTATGGCAGGGGGGTTGGAATTATATGATCTTAAGGTCCTTTCCAACCCTAATTGTTCTATGATTCTATTTATTTGCATGGTTTCAGGATGACAAAGTACTTTCAGACTTTTCTTCACATTTGAGTCTTCAAGAGCAACTTTCATTGCACATGTTGTGTCCTACGGCATTCAGTATGAGGAGTGAGGGTATCTGAAAAAAATATTCCCTTTAAAAAAATATTGTATTAATTGCTGTTTGCTTCATTTCCTGAAGTAGCTTAGCATTGTTTTATGACTACGCTTTAAAAAAATCTTAGAACCATAGCTGGATTTAGATGCTTTTTCAAATTGCATTGCTAGCGAAAGAAGCAATGGGCCATATCTAAATAAAACACTTGTGGCATTTTCCCTGAAATCAGTCATCTAGGTTCCATTTCAGTTCATGCAGAGTCAGACCCTTCAGAAGAATGTTGAAATATAACAGCTCACTGATCAGCAACAGGGAAACAGGAAGAAAAGATTTAGATTTTCAGCCCCACTCCCAGAGGAATATCTGTGTCTGCAAAGATGTTGTTTCTTTAACTAGTGAAGCCACAAGTAGGAAATTTTCCTGGGGCTAGAAATCTATGGGAGCAGGATGTGGGCAGGTTTCTAATATTACCTCGTATTTTATCACTTGTATTTGTGCTTACTTCTCTTTTTTAAACAATAATCTGTTGCTTAGGGAACCTGTCTAGGAAAAGGAAGATCTTGGAGCTGGACATAGCTACAGATGTGCAGCTGATTACCCATGATGCAGAATCATACTTCTGGTTCTTCTTCATTACTTCTCCCTCCCCTGGGTTAATTCTGTCCTGGACAACGTGCTGGATATGCAGCTGTAAAAGAGCCTACAGTTGCATAATGCAGCAGGAGTTGTGATAAGGATGGTTAGATGTGATTTAGTCTGATAAAATCTATTTAGACTGAGCATTATTGTTACTTACAGTAACAAGAAATATGATCCAATAAGAAGGGGTGCATAGAGATGAAACATTTGACACTGGAGGCACAAAATCCACATTATGCACATTTTAAGATGATTACATCAGACCAGTTCTGGTAAGGTCCCATGTCCTGGATGCTCATCAGTAGCAGCATTAATTAGATATGTCTTTAGAGTTTCATTTCTCATTTTTCATGTTTCTTTCATCAAATAAGTCCTATTCATGTGTTCCAAAACAGCTGCATGATAAGAATTTAAGTAGGGAAAGTAGGAAAAAAAAGTGAGATTTGCTTCAAAAGCACACTCATGAACCCAGCTAAAATGCTAATGTAGAGCTCCTCTTATGAGTCTGATAGGTTTAGTGCCAAATTGCTAAGATATCTGATTATCAAAGGCTCTAGCAAAATGACAAGTATAGCTTTAAGTGTCTGAGAAACAAAGGAAAGTGAAACAGCATCTAGCCTTTAGAAACATCTAAACTTAGAATTTGAACAGGATTATTTCAGGACTATGATATTGAGAATTTTCAACAGCAATTTTCTTTTTTTTCCCTTACATATTTATACTTCTTGCTCTTCTGACCTCATCCATCATGATAATATTTCTCCAGTTAACAATTTTGATGTTTTCCTTGTTGATTTTTTTTTCTTGCAAAAAAATGGCAGGTTCCACAACATCAGATATTAAATTACTTTGGAATTTACTTTGTGATAGCTTTAATTATAGCTGAGGGTTTTCTTTCTGCTTGAATGTGAACAATCCATTGTGCCTGAATACTCTAAAAATAAAATGTTTAAATTTTTAATCTGTATAATTTTTAAAGTCTTTAAGTATAAAATATTTAAACAATGATAAATTAAAAATTAAACTTTTGGTTTTCTTCACACCAAAATAAAGACTTTTACTTCCATGTGTGTAAAATATGTCACTTAAAAAAATGTTCGGATGTTTGATTTGCTAAAAACATTCTTATCAAAGTTGTGATTGGTAAGAAATGAATAAAACTGCTATTTGTCCCAGGTCTTATATTCTCATAATTGGAGGATTATAAATAGTTCTGTCTTGAACTTGAAAAAATTAGACATATGTGATAGAAGCTGATGATTCTGATAGCTCAACAAAGACAAGGCTGCTGCAGCTGCATGTTCCCAGATCCAGCCAGTACCAACGCTGAAGGACATATTCCAGGTAGGTACACACATTAATATTGTACAGGCATATGTACAATACACATAATGACAAACCAGCCACACAAATGGACACAGGCAGAAACATGCAAACACTTGAAACAGAGCTAGAGACTTGGACTAGCTCTGACTTAGACTAGTTCTGTCTTGGAAATCAAGGGTGGAGAGCCCACAACCTTTTTGTATAATCTATTCTTCATAGTGAAAGAGGTTATTCTCATTTAACCTTCTGCCACTGTTAAAAGAGGTTTGTTTTTTTCCCCAGAAAGGATGTATCTCTTTAAGTCCCATTCAAGTTGTTGTATGCTGCCTTTAGACCCTTTAGCATCCCTTCTTGAAAGGAAAGAAGTGCAGCTCCCTCAGCCTCTCTTTGTATGTCATATGCTCAAGGCCCCTGACTACCACAGTAGCACTTCACTGCATCCACTCTAGTTTCTTAACAGCCCATTTGAACTGGACACAGTTATTCCAGATGCAGTCTTACTAGCCTGGGTAGAAGGGGATAATTCTGTTGAGTCTTCTGACCATGTCCCTCCTAAAACAAGTCTAGTATGTTCTAGTGTGCTTTATTTGTGAAGAATATGAAATGTGGACTCAGATTCAGTGCAGCATCCATTTGTTTTTTAAAAAAACTTTGTAAGTTTTCTCCTTGCTTAATCAATTTTATCAAGATCCCTCAGAACTGAAGATTATTCCTTCATTGTGTTAATTACTCCC
The DNA here is from genome assembly GCF_012275295.1 of Melopsittacus undulatus. NCBI lineage: Eukaryota > Metazoa > Chordata > Aves > Psittaciformes > Psittaculidae > Melopsittacus > Melopsittacus undulatus. The sequence goes on from NC_047527.1 coordinate 17,728,343, forward strand.
TTTGCTTTAATGTCCCTGCATATTTACTGCGGGCCCTCTCTGTTATTGTCCACATCACTAATGAAAATACTGGACAATATGGGTCCCAGTATTTCCCTGGTACTATTATCAGACACTAACAGGACACAAGCTTATTGATTCTCACCCTTGGGACTTGGCAATCCATCCAGTTTCACCCAAAACAGGACTTTCTCTCAGGTCTCATCTTCCAACTGAGAGCACATTAACACATGGTCAAAAGATTCACCAGCATCCAGCAGCATCACAATCACCACTTTCCCTTCACCCATACAGGAAGTAAATCCATTGTATAAGGCAAGCAGGCTGGATAAACATTGTACTTAATAAATTCATATTGAGTTCTCCTGATTTCTGTCCTTTACATCTATGGAAATAGACTGATTCCATTAGTCCATGATCTGACAAGGGACTGAGGTGAGGCTTATTGGTCCCAGTTTCCCATGTTCTTCTTGCTCTTTTTAAAATAAATATGCATCATATTAACCTTGTTCTGGTTGTCATGGACATCTCCCAGTCAATATATTCTTCTCATAGGTAACAGACAGGAACTTTGCAATCAGACAACACTTTCATCATACCCAAGTGAATCCCATCTAGCAGATGCTGTTCTAAGAAGTACTTAGTGCAGTGCTACCCAGCTGTTGCTGGCACCACTCCTAAAGTGATATTTACAGAGAAACTTGTCTCTGCAGATAGTGGAGCCACATTTTCTCTGAATACATTTACTAGTGGCTTATCTGTAAAATCCATTCCTTTATGTTCCTAGCTAATTTTAGCTCCAGCTGAGTTTTGTCCTTCCTAATTTTGTTTCTCAGTCCCTAGTAACTGTGTTATACGCTTCCTATGTTTCCTGGCCTTGTCTTTACTTATATGCTTTCTTGTTGCATTTCAGTTCATTGAGAAGCTCCTTCCTTAGCCAGGTGGGTCCTTTGCTGAAAATCCAAGTCTTTCCACACAACAGGACATTTTGCTCCAAATTTCTCCGTTTTCATTGAAGCTCTAGCAGCTTTTTTTCTCCATAGCAGCTTCCCAGGGATTCTGATGAGATTAAATTAGCTGTTGTCTACTCTTCCAAAACTGTTTTCTAACCTTCCAAAACTCATACATAAGAACCTACAGAGTTCTCTTTTTACCAGAGGCCAGCTGAAAGTTGGAAGGTTACCAAGCAGAAAGGAAGTGGAAACAGTACTTTCTGTAGTGCAGTCAACAGTCCTTAATCAGTCCCAGGATCCTGAGGGCTCTAAGGTAATTCATTTCACCCTGCCAAATGGAAAATTATTAAAATAACATCACATACTTTCATAACATCTTCTCTCCAGGGTTCTCAAAGTGCTTTGCAATAATTAATTAATTAACTAACTAAAACTTGTACCATGACTTTGGGATAAAGTACTATTGTATTCCAATCTACAAATGAATCTGCTCATGATGAATATATATGTCAGTTGAATAAAGGTGGTGTGATGTAAACTTGTCTCTTCTTTTAATGTTTAAGAATAATGATATTAATTGCCTTTTTGTTATGCCTGTTACACTTCATTGGCCAAAGACTAGAGGATTACCTTAAGCAACTTACTATTCTGATAAAGATCCATTACTCCAAAATCTGACCACATATTGTAGCAGAGGGACACTTCAATAAATTCGATGGTAAAGGATAGGAAAAAAAAAAGCTTTTTTTTTTTTGGTTGTTTGTTTTTAAGTATCATTTACATTCATGATGTATTTTTAAAATGGGGAATAAATTTCAAAATCCTTTTTTGAGGTTCGAAATCACAAAGCAGTAGACTGCCTTGGAATAAGCAAATGATTCTGGCACTCAGTTGAGAAGTGGAAAACACAGCTTTTAGGAGACATTCTTCCTGACCGGAGGAGGTTCCTGAGAAAAAGTCCTCTACATCTGTCTTTTATGAAATACATTTCCATTTTTTTCAATAACAATTTCAATTCTGACTGCTGCATTGCAAAAATAGTATTTGTTGAAAAGTTCCTGTAATAGATCTGAAAAACTTAGGATTTTAAAAATCAGGAAAACAAAATGCTGGTTATGAAACTAGGCCCTTCCCCATGATATAAGTCAAAGGCTTTTATATAAACCAGGAAATATGTCTTTTCTAGAAAAAAATATTTATATACATATATATATATACACCATAGACATTTAGCATTAGGTTCCAAGATTTCATAAGCTGACTGATTTCTCCAGCAGGTGTCTTGCTATAGTGACATGTGATCCAGCAGATATCTTGCTATAGTGACAAGTGATACTGTAATGTCTAGACATGAAGAAGGATGGGATAAAGGATAAAAATACATGAACCTTTTTAACACACACAACTTAATTGCAGAACTCTTAGTTCTATTAGATGAATATCAAATGTAGGAACAAAATCAAAGAAGAAAACTTCCTTCAAATTAATGTAGTATTAAGGCTAGGGTTGCCAAACAGATTAATTTCATTTTCATTGGTATGGTTTCATTGTGCCAGCCAAGACCATAATTGAGATAGGCATTACTCAGTGACTGACTTTTTACTCTGGTTCAAATATATGTTTAAGTAAGAAACATAATAGGGTTTAGTACTGATTTACCAGTGATGATTTTAGTTTATGTCATTTTTCAAGAACAAAACTCAAATAGTCAGGATGTTTTTAAGATAACATTAAGGAAATGTTTGACGCAGAACTTTTATGGTGATGGTTCAAATAAACAGAAAACTCAATCCCAATACTATGGTTCTGTGAATCTATGGTAAGATAGACTTCCTGTTATTTCAAAGTTAAATAATCAAATAAGACATCTTTACAAGTATTAAATATGATCACATACAAAATTTCTGTACACAATTCTTGCTTACTTGTTGTTGCGATTTAAACCAAAGCTGAACAGCTTGTGCACTCACTCTCCCCCTTTCTCCCCCAACTACCGGAGAGCTGGGGAGGAGAATCCAAAGAATATAGCTCCCACAGGTTGAGATAAGAACAACTTAATAACTAAGGTATAACACAAATCACTACTACTACTGATAATAATAATGATAAAGGAAAAAACAAGTGAAAAGAATACAACGCCTCACCAGCCACCGACCCATAACTCACCCCACCCTGCCCGACAGAGCACTGACCAACACCTACTCCATTCCAGCCAGAGCCCTAGCCCTTCCAGGTAACTCTCCGTTACATCCTGGGCAAAACGTGCTATAGTATGGTATACCTCTTTGGCTAGCCTGGGTCAGGTATCCTGTCTCTCCTTCCTCCCAGCCTCCCCTCCTACCTGTCAGAGCATGAGACTCACAAAGTCCTTGGCCAGAGTAAACATTTGAGCAGTAATCAAAACATAGGTGCTATCAGCACCGTTCCCAGCCCGAAAGTCAAAACACAGCGCTGCACTAGCTACCAAGAAAGAGAAAAAATGACTGCTACTGCTGAACGCACGACACTTGTACTGAGCTCTGAATGCTTTAACTGATAAGGAACAGCATATAGAACACAATAGCATCAGACTTACATGGTATAATATGCATTTTGAATAATGGATTGTGCTTCCAAATTTTGGTTGTCTGTGGCAAATCCATATATACTCAGGATGCTAGAATAACTTTGACTGACTTTCAGAATTCTGGAAGCTAAACCTTAAAATATATCTAGCTATATGCTGCAATATAAAATGGACAAAGCTTTCTATTTAGTGGTAACTCTTTAGCAGATCTTGAAAGTATACATGCTTTATCTGTCATTGAATGACTTACAAAATTAGTTCACTATTATTCCAGCTGTTATCTTTTTATTATGCTCAGTCTTTCATCTATGCAGTCAGCTCATTTTACTCAGCTTGCATGAAAACGTTAAAAAATATAGTGCAAATGACTTTATATAATTAAACATTTTAAATGGTTTCATGAATAATATTGCACACAGTACTGCTTTGAACACAAACTATCATGAATGGTCAATAGAGTTGTACTTAACATGACAATTAGGCAGGTAAGCCATAAGCAGAACAGTCCTATTAGAAGATCCTGATCAAGAGGAACCTGCAGATGAAGCACTCTACAGACAGATAGGAAAAGCCCCATGCTCACAGGCCCTTGTCCTCATGGGGGACTTCAATCACCCTGAAAACTGTTGGAGAGATGGTACGGCCCGGCACAAGCAATCCAGAAGGTTTCTTGATTGTGTGGAAGAAAAATTCCTTCTGCAACAAATAGAGGAGCCGACAAGGAGAGGTGCCATGCTTGGCATGTGCTTACCAACAGGGAAGGGCTCGTTGGAAATCTGATACTCAAGGGCAGCCTTGGTTGCAGTGATCATGAGATGATCGAATTCAAGATCCTCAGGAGAGTGAGAAGAGTGTGCAGCAAGCTCACTGCTCTGGACTTCAAGAGAGCAGAATTTGGCCTCTTCAGGAACCTGCCTAGTAGGGTTCCATGGGATATAGCCCTAGAGGGCAGGGGGGCCCAAAACTGTTGGTTGATATTCAAGGATCACCTACTACAAGCTCAGAAGTGTTGCATCCTGACTAGAAGGAAGTGCAACATGAGGGCCAGGAGACCCCCTTGGGTGGATAAAGAGCTGCTGAGAAAAATTCACAGGAAAAAAGAGGCTTACAAAAGGTGGAAGCAAGGACAGGGAACCTGGGAAGAATACAGGGATGTTGTTCGTGATGCTAGGGACCAGGTTAGGAAAGCTAAGGCCCAGTTAGAATTAAACTTGGCAAGGGATGTTAAAGATAACAGGAAGGGATTCTATAGGTATGTAGCGAATAAAAGACAGAATAAGGACAATGTAGGCCCTCTCCGGAAGCTATCAGAAGAACTGTTTACCCTGGATTTAGGTGAAGGCTGAGGTTCTGAATGACTTCTTTGCCTCAGTCTTCACTGGCAAAGGCTCTGACCACACCACCCAGGTCTTGGGAGACAGACACAGGGACTTTGAGAATGAAGAACTCGGGCCCACTGTACGAGAGGATGTGGTTCAAGATCATCTTAAGAACCTGAATGTACACAAGTCCATGGGACCTGATGAAATCCATCCGTGGGTCCTGAAGGAGCTGGCAAATGATGTTGCTGAGTCACTATTCATCATATTTGAAAAATCATGGCAGTCAGGTGAAGTTCCCGATGACTGGAAAAAGGGAAATATAAGTCCCATTTTCAGGAAGGGGAAAATGGATGATGCGGGGAATTAAAGACCTGTCAGTCTTACCTCTGTGCCTGGCAAAATCTGGGAGCAGATTCTCCTGGAAGGCATGCTAAGGCACATGAAAAACAACCAGGTGGTTGGTGACAGCAAGCATGGCTTCACTGAGGGGAAATCCTGCCTGACCAATTTGGTGTCCTTCTATGATGGGGATACGGAATTGATGGACAGATGTAGAGCAGTTGATGTCATCTACCTGGACTTGTGCAAAGCGTTCGACAAAGTCACACACAGCATCCTTATCTCTAAATGGGAGAGACATCAGTTTGATAGGTAGATCACTCGGTGGATAAAGAACTGGCTGGATGGCCACATGCAAACAGTTATGGTCAATGGCTCAATGTCCGGCTGGAGACCACTAACAAGTGGTGTCCCTCAAGGATTGATGTTGGGACCGGTCTTAACATCTTTGTTGCTGACATAGACAGTGAGATTGAGTGTGCCCTCGGCAAGTTTGCCGATGACACCAATCTGTGTGGTTCGGTTGATACGCTGGAGGGAAAGAATACCATCCAGAGGGACCTTGAAACACTTGTGTGATGGGCTGATGGCAACCTCATGAAGTTTAACCAAGTGCAAGGTCCTACACATGGCTTGGAGCAATGCCAGGCACAGCTAGAGGTTGTGCAAAAAGGAAATTCAGAGCAGCCCTGCAGAGAAGGACTTGGGGGTGTTCGTCAATGAGAAAATGAACATGAGCCAGCAGTGTGCACTCACAGCCCAGAAAGCCAACCGTATCCTGGACTTCATCAAAAGAAGTGTGACCAGCAGGTCAAAGGAGGTGATCCTGCCCCTCTGCTCTGCTCTTGTGAGACCTCACTTGGAGTACTGTGTGCAGTTCTGGTGTCCTCAACATAAAAGGGTCATGGAACTGTTGGAACAAGTCCAGAGGAGGGCCACGAGGATGATCAGGGGACTGGAGCACTTCCCATATGAAGACAGGCTGAGAAAGTTTGGGCTGTTCAGCCTGTAGAAGAGAAGGCTGCGTGGAGACCTCATAGCAGCCTTCCAGTATCTGAAGGGGGCCTACAGGGATGCTGGGGAGAGACTATTCATTAGGGACTGTAGTGATAGGACACAGGGTAACGGGGTGAAGCTTAAACAGCAGAGGTTTAGACTTGATATAAGGAAGAAATTCTTTCCTGTTAGAGTGGTGAGGTACTGGAATGGGTTGCCCAGGGAGGTTGTGAATGTTCCATCCCTGGCAGTGTGCAAGGCTAGATCGGAGAGAGCCTTGGGTAACATAGATTAGTATGAGGTGTCCCTGGAGTTGGAACTAGATGATCTTAAGGTCCTTTCTAACCCTATTTTATGATTCTGTGATTCTAAGATGATGATTACTTTTGCAAATGTTGAAAGGGAAATGAAAGCAAATGGTGGTTTCTATTTCAGTGAAAGAAAAGTAGTTGCAAAATGAAAAAAAAAAATACTCAAACTGAGTATCATTGTATAAAAACCTGATGTGAGTTTTAGTAAATATTTTGCTTATTATTCTGTTCTGTAGCTTTTCATGCTGCTTCTGTAAAATCTTAATCATTTTGTTCCAGTTAAATTTAAGAACTTTTTTCAAAACTACATTATCAAACTCAATTTCTCGTGAAAATTAATAGAAAATACATTAATAAAAATTCTGCTCAATATAAAAACATAAGTATTTAAAGTCAGGTAGTTAGTATTAATTAACTAGCAGCGGTAAATAAGAGGAGAGGGGAGGTGATGATGCAAGAGGTAGAACATAGCACATAATGAAATCTTAAGTAAAGATATTGTGGAGTGACTTTCATGTCTCTGATTTAAGCTAGACTAAATTGCTTCATGCACCTCACCACCTGCCCTAAGTGAGAGAAATTCACAGAATTCACCCCCACTGTGCCTGCAAAGAAGGAACTTAAGAAGAGGAAAACTCTAACCAAAATTATCTGGCAACAAAATATGACACATCAAGAGCACTAGATATATAGTGCTCTTGACTATAAATTGTATTGCTCACTCTGTCAGAATGAGGGTGGGATGGAACATTTTTTACTTATGGTTATGCTTGCTTTATCTGAACAGAATCATTCTACAAAAAACACCATCATTCCAACAGTGTTTTCAATGCAAAAGGTTTGTGTAGTCCAAGGCTTCAGAAAGGGAGAGAAAAGGACGGAGAGAAACCTTAAAATGTATCAGTTTCAGTAGATGCTTCTGGCATATTACATTGATTTGATAATATTTATTTCATTTCAGTGGGATAAAGAAATACATTTTAAAACCTAACAAGTTAGTATAACATTAATTCGTTTTCTGGATAGTTCTAGTGACAAAGACGCTTAAAATTTGAAGTATATGTGAACTGTAAATGAGCAACAGAAAATAAATCCACACCTAGTAATTCCAGGTGAGTATATGAACCAGAATAGCTTCCTGTTTCATAGAATCATAGAATAGTTAGGGTTGGAAAGGACCTTAAGATCATCTAGTTCCAACCCCCCTACCATGGGCAGGGACACCCCACACTAAACCATATCACCCAAGGCTTCACGAATGCATGTGGTTTAAAGAAGCTAATCAAGTGAAAACGAGATCTTTCCAAAGGGCAGCTGATACCTTTCCTTGGTTAATGTGGCATTTCCTCAATTACAGTATTAGAAAGCAAAAGCAGCATTAAGTTCATCTAATAAAAAACATTTTATATTCCAAAAGAGAATCTTGGGAGACCAGCCCTCCTAAGCTTAACTTCTTTACTACAGTCTGTGAACTTTTTTGCTGTCCCTGACTCTTTTTGACCAAATTCTGGTTTGGGGGATTAGACGTTGTTTTGTTATGTGTTGTTCTGTTTTTAATCTTGCCTACTTCTACAGCCTGTTTCTGAAAGCTTGTCAGAGTTTGCATCATTTGTTATCTCTTTCTCTCCATCCTCACACTATACTTCACTAACTTTTCTTTCTCCAGAAAGAGCAAGTTGTGATACTGTGTGTATTGTGTCACTACGTATGTGATATTAGTTGGTTATTTTTATCCTGCACTGTGTCTTGTGCCAAAGTTTGCTTATTCAGCAGTCTTCACCTGTCACACAGTAAGAAAACAGTAAGTAGGTGGGGCTTCATTGGAACAATGTGCCAGCATGAGTCTTTTGAATTGTAGCTGTTGAAATCATTCCTTACAGGGAAAAGAGTCACAGAAGATAACATAGCTCAGAAGTACTCCCCTCATTTAATATTATTTCAAAGAATAGTTCAGTATGGAACCATTTGAGTTTAAAATGGTTTGTTGTGCTTTTGACATGTTACAATTATACATCAACAATGTTCAAAACATAAATGTCCTGAATTGGCACATATACAGAATACATCTCCGAAATAATTTTTTTTCACAGCCAATGCATACATTCTTATTGGGGAAGATTGTCAGATTTTTTTTTTATTTTTATACAAATAAAGTGTAAAAAACCCAATATGAAATACTTTTGCCTACCAAAGGTGAAGATGAAAGACGTCAAAGTTGTACTCACATTTTCTTTTATGCTAATATTTTGTTTCAACTCTTGATAAACAGGCAGTTTCCATATAATACACCTGACATGTTTATTAGAGCCTTCTGCAAGAGCAATTTCCCTTCCAATGTATTCTTTCACAGATTGTATTATTAAAAATGGAAGAGGAATAAATAAGAGGGAATCAAGATCAGATCTTTGATGGAAAAGGGCAACATTTAAAAAAAAATAGGACTATATACAATCTTTTCACAGCTATTCTAAGCAGTAATAGCTATATAAATATGCTATAAATTCTATTTGCAGTAATGGCAGACTTCAAACCATAAAGACCCAGACAATTGTCTCTGGATGAGATGAGGCCAGGGTAATAATATTTGGCCCAACTTAAGTCAGCATTTTATGTATGACACCAGGTATAGATCTATAGTAGGCTAAAGCTTCATCATTTAAGTTTTTATGGTTACTTTCACTGAACAAAAATCCTTGTTCTGAGAGACTGGCACAAAAATATCAAAACACGGATCTGGGGAGGTGCCCTTAATAACATGCTTTCAAAAGTCAAATTACACTGCAAGAGGAATAATCAAACCCTTTAAATAAAATTAAAAAAAAACAAACAAACAAACCAACATTAAAACTGCACATTAATCATTCATATATCAATGATTATCAGCAACACTCCCTAAGGGTATTTTTATAGAGAACAAAATAACAGTTACTCTTATGGTCTCTATACCATGCACACTTCAGTACCACTATAAACACCACATCAGATGAAATTATCAGAGCTCCCAGAATAAGCATACTGTGTTCTCACATCACTGTCAAGTACAGACTATTGACACAAGTCTGATATTTCACTTTTTTACCATTCAAAGAGAACTAGCTGTGTGCCATAGTCTATTTTGATGCTTTCATGTGTAGGGTATTCCAAATTGCATTTGCATTTCACTAAATACCTAAAGGATTACTGGAATTTGCCAGATAGCACAGTTCCTGAAGGACAAAACTTTTATCAGCTCTAATGATCCGTGAGATATCTACCTCTAGTCTTTTTGGGAAAGGCAAGTTTATAATCCTAAGATTACATATGTTTATATTTGTTATTGTCTTCTATGTGTACCAGAGAAGCAAGTTTACATTAAGATTATAAAAAAAAAAGTAGATATATATCCCATATATAGTTTACTACAGTGTCTGTAGATGTACTGTAGATTTTCAGTCTTGGTTCTGCCAAAAAAAACAAAGAAATATGTCCTGACCTCTCCTACGTACATAATTTTTCAACTGCTAGTAATTATTCCACTATCATCAGTACTTAAACCTAATTAACATACATTGTAGGAAATAGTGTATCCAGATTGGTTCAGAGATATTACGTTCTTTGTTTAGATACGGAAATATAATTGTTAGATACTATTTTTTTTTCTGTTTTGGATAATCAATTCTGCCTCCTGTGTAATGGGTACACAGAATTCAGCTCTCTTTTTGCAATCAGAAATATGGGATTCACCTCTTCTGCTGCACAGCTCCAGGATAGCCAGGTAGGAAATGATTAGCATGATCCAGGGGTGTAAGCAAAAAAACTGATAAGGGTGTAAGGGTGTAAGCAAAAAAACTGGCTTGTATTCCTTACTGGTGCACTGTTTCCTGCCTCTTCATCATACTTGGTTTAATTTTTCTCCAACCTTAGTTCAGACAGAAGACAGCTGATGTTATGGCCTCAAGCCCTCTTGTTTCAGGAAGAAGGTTTCATTTCATAATGGTTCTGAAATCCATTATTCTACTTTTTCTTTTGAATGCTTCTAAGATAAAAGGTCCCATTACAGGAATGCTGAGGCCAAGTCAGAGCAAGTAGGACATTCTCTTTTTCTCTGAACTATTCTCTTAAGAGTAGTTGCCTAACTACCACGCTGTGATACCGTAAGCTGAAAACAGATGAAGGTTGTGGCTGTAACACATAGCATAGAGCTGAAAGCGTTTCTGATTTGAAATTGAGGAGGAGAAAAATCACTACAGGAATGATGCAATTTTTAAAGAGGAAATAAAAGAGTCAATGTGATATAACATACTGAGAGGAAATAAACTGGATAAGTGGGAATCTAAACCAGTAAATATTTTTTACTTATATTTTTGCTAATGCCCCTTATTTTGCTGTCCTATGTAGAAGTTTGCCATTCTGTCCTTTTATGGAACATCTGAGGTTTTTTGGCAAAAGAAAAATATAATTTTTCGCTAGTTTAAGAGAAATGCTCTCTTTACAGAAAATGAACAAAATCATGGCCTTACAGCTGAAAGTGATTTCATTTGCAGCAGAATTACAGTAAGGCTTCTATTTCATAAAATTTGTCTTTAAAAAAAATCAATGAACTAAGGATTTATGAAAAGATTAAAAACATTGTAAATATCAGTGAGCATCTAGATGGAAATAGAAAGTTTTTCATTAATCTGACATTCAGAAACATTTATAGGCAAGTAGAAATTGAAAAGTAGAAATCTTTCTGATTTTGAGTAACAGCGAGAAAACTAAAAAAGAAGTTATTCATTGTTTTATTCCAGTTAAATCCATGGAACCCCTTGAATATAAATTTAAAATGTTCTTTAAAAAAACCCTAAATTACAACAATTAGTGTTGATTAAATTCAGAAATCAAATACTGTGAAAGACAATGGCTTACATATGGAAATGTGGTACTACCATATCTCAGGAGGCTATTAAGACTTTTTCATTTGAAGTAAATACGTCTAACAGAATTAGATCTTAGCAGTTATTTTATGTTACATACAGGCGTACAACAGTGAATTATGTGCAATTTACTCTTTTTTTATTTTTTGCTTTTCAAATTTTGCTTTGTAGATGTTGATTTATTTTAGATTTAGATTACTTAAAATATATTTATTTTTTGATTACTTAAGTAGATAATTTGTATAGTGGAAAATAATGACAAGAGATGCAAATATGAGCATGATTTAGTGCTGAAAGTATTTTATACTTTTTATATTTTGTAAATAGCTTCAATTTAGTGAAAACTATTAATGGTGATACCTGTTTTAAGACATACTGAAGACAAAAAACAAAATCAGTTAATAATTTGAATACATCTCATTTTAAAATAAAGAAATTCCTCAAATCTATTTTGATTTTTTGGTTTTTTTTATTATTAATTCTAATTAAATAATGCAGTGCCTTACCTGTAAAGAACATTTTTCAAACTGCAGACTATTAATCTGCTCTGAGAACAAATCTATTAAAGAGAAACTGCATTTTATTCACCATAAGGCTTTTACCCTTCTGTAAGGAAAGATCTGTGGCAGGAATTATGTTCCTGAAAGTGAAAAGTTTCATAAAGTCCATTTGAGAATATAAACGTAGTATGTGAGCTTTCTTACTTACTTAAAGGTGGACAGCTTAATAATTTCTGGGGGCAGGGGAGAAAGGAAAGGCATTTCTCTGGCGATTGCATCACAGAACTGAAATTTGGCATGATCAACATGTTCTATCAAAATTATCTGTAGGAGTATACTATTGGCATCTGAATGAAAATTATTAACTGATAGCAAAACACTAAGTGAAGTAATTTTTATGCTTATCTGGTTGGCAGAAGGGTTGATATCCTGAGCAAAATACCAAAACTCAAGGTGTAAAAGTAGAAGGCTTGTGTACTGTCTTGGGAAATTCTCTGGGCATTGTGGAAAATACTGTTTTATAAAACAACACTGAACTTGCTTTCTTTAAGTAAATGTACTGGATACTGCTGATCTAACTAAAAATAGTCAGTACTTCTTAAGGTATGAAGTCCAACAGCTTAAAGGCAGACTACATTACAGCTTTCCATCTATTCACTAATAAATACATTTATGTGTGTCACTGGTGAAACCTACTCAGATGCAGCACTGAGAGAAAATGAGTCCTTAGCTACATCCACCCAGTTCTAACTCATTGCATGATGCTATTATACGCTGGGAAAATGAACAGTGCCCAGACAGTAATTGCTAAGAGGCAAACCTGAAAGCTCTGGGTGACATTGACCCTCTATGAGGTATACATGGGGACAGAAAAAAAAAGCACAGAGAACTTTTCACTTTCCTTCTTGGGGAGGCCAGAAGCTGACAGTAACATGGGAAGCGACCATTAACTGGCTTTAGATATAAACAAGTTAAAAGGGGTTGAGAGGGACTAAATGACCAATGAAGCCATTAGAAACTGATGCCAACCGTAAGAGTTAGAATCATAGAATCAACTAGGTTGCAAAAGACATTTAAGGTTATCAAGCCCAACCATTACCCCAGGACTGCCCAGTCCACCACTCTAGGTCCTCCACTCAGGACCTCATCTACACAGTTTTTGAATACTTCCAGGGATGGTAATTCCACCGCTTCCTTGGGAAAGCCTGTTCCAATGCTTGACTACCATTTTGTTGAAAAAACTTTTCTTAATATCCAGTCTAAACCTCCTCTGATGCAACTTGAGGCTGTTTCCTCTTGTCCTATCACTTGTTACTTGGGAGAAGAGAATAGCCACCTCCTCACTCCTTCCTCCTTACAGGTAGTTTTAGAGAGTGATGAGGTCCCCCCTGAGCCTTCTGTTCTCCAGACAAAACAACCCCAGTTCCCTCAGTCATGCCTCATAAGAATGATTCTCCAGACCCTTCACCAGCTTCACCGCCCTTTTCTGGACCTGCTCCAGCACCTCAATGTCTTTCCTGTGGTGAGGAGCCCAGAACTCAACACAGGATTTGAGATGCAGCCTCACCAGTGTTAGGTACAGGGGCATGATCTGCCCTGGTTCTGATGGGTATGCTGTTTCTGACACAGGCCAGGTTGCTGTTGGCCACCTGGGCACAAGCTGGTTTATGTTCAGCAGGCATCAATCAGCACCCCCAGGTCCTTTTCCACAGAGCAGCTTTCCAGCCACTCTTTGACAAGGAATAAAAAGCAATAAATAATGAGGAAGAAAAAAAAAGAAAAATGCAATAAATAATGACAATAAATAATGAAGTAAGAAAATATTAATTCTTTAGTGGGAGCACATCCATGCATGCCAAGCACCATAAGGAAGTTTGAGTCTCTCGGGCACTGATAGGTCACCTGGCAGCACTGGGACACACTACTGGGTCAAAGGGAGTGTCTTGTCCCCCAGTGCTCATCACAGCCAGACTAGAGGGACAGGGTTCCAAGTTTTTTGTTGTTCATGTGTATTTTCAGGATAAATTCAACAAATAATCTCTTTTAGTATTTGTAAGGTCTTCACTATTAAAAGTGTTTATCATTGTTAAGCTGTAAGGTTTGTGGGAAAATACTGTTCACAGAATCACAGAATCTCAAGGGTTGGAAGTGACCTCAAAAGATCATCTAGTCCAACCCCCCTGCAAGAGCAGGGTAACCTAGAATACATCACACAGGAACTTGTAGAGGTGGGCCTTGAATATCTCCAACGTAGGAGACTGTCGTATCTTGAGCTGAGAAGATTCATGTCTTAAAAGTATCTTTTATTTTTCTTTAACAAAGATACAGTTTAAATCAATTGCAAAACAGAAAAGTGGAAAGGTAGAAAGTCTAATTTGGCTGTTGTTCTTGGTACCTCAGGAACTGATGTTTTTGTGCTTAATAAAGTGTAAAACTACTGGATGTGATTCATTAAAATAACTGATGTCTCCGTGTGGAATTTATAAGGATGGAGATTTCTTGGGTTTTATGTACCTGTTTTTGTAAGCCCTAATCTTGTGCTTACAGGAATAACTAGTATGGTAGCATGGTGCATATGTGCCTATGTACGTGTTGTGAGGTGCTGTTAGGGTTTAATGCTTGTGTCTCATGAATATGTAATTTTCTTCATGAATTTTGGACTCTCTTCTTTCAAGGGCTACCTAATTATTTTAACCCTGATATTTGACAAAGTTCTATTGGCCTTCCTTCATGTGTATGTATTCTGATAACATCTTTGTATTTGATGTGTCTTTGATACACACTTTTATTGCTATAGTCTCTGCTTCAGTGAACCAGTTAATGAACAAATCCCACAGTTTAATATTTTCAAAGACTTCTAAAATAAACTAATAACTGAAAAGACAATAATCTCCTCTTCTTCTATCTTCATAAAAAGTGCAAATATTTTCATGTGTTTGTATTTTGAAATTGAAGCAAAATATTCAGACAGGCTTCAAAGAGAAGTTATGGATCTCTGATTTAAGCTGCTTCATATCCTAAAAGCTGATATATGGACTATTTAATATTTTCCTTTTCTTGAATCTGATATCAAAAATCACACTGATTTCATGGGAGTATGACTAGGTCCCCATGTAAAGTCTGCAATAAGAATATTTCATAAGAGGGGAAAATTTACTAGCTGCTGAATATGCCAGAGAAAGAGCCCAGGATGATCACATCCTTATTGGTCCAGGTTTTGAGAAAGGTTACAGGAGCTGGCTTATTTTAAACTCACTCTTCATATTCTTCTTTATTGAAACATTTTTTATCTGATGATTCTGCCAGCAGTGCATTTTGTATGTAAGATTTCAATTAATCTTATGTGCAAAGATAATATATACCAGTATATAAAATAATACTCATCATTTGCAACCTGTAATAATAATGATTAACTTGGCCTTTTTTAGGACAGCACTGAATAGATTTTTATTTTTAAATGCTTTGTTAGCAAGTAATTTAGTAGTTTCTGGTAAAAATGGGGTAAAAAATAAATTCTAAAGAAATGCAATAGTCCATACAGAATTAATTGTACTGTGTGAAGTGAGCGCATATGCATGAAAAGCCATGTGTCAGAAATGTGTTGCATTTTTTTTATCTATAAAAATGTAATTTAAAAAACAATATTATGGCTTACATTGTCAGAAATTTGGCTTCAAAAGTTTCTTGTCCACAAATGCACATAGGAATGGACATATAAAGATAGCTATCATCTCAGCTCTGAGCAAGCTGATACATCTACAAAGATCTTGCAGAGCTGCGCAAAGATGTTATCTAGGCCCACTGTATTGCCTGCAGTGGAAACATTTACTCCTTACAGAGCAAGGTTGTTTGGAGACATCATTGAACCTTCCACTAAATATCCTTTACAAATGAATTGAGGACAACTATATACTGCTTTCTCTGCTGAGCAGGAGTTATTAAGTCTGAATATATCTTGAATGCATCCACATGAGTATTAATAATATATTCTTGAACCCTCACTGCTCTGGGAATACAGCTATGCTTTTGTGATAATATTACTATGCACAATCTTCAATGCCTATTTGTGCCTTTAAAATGTAATTTAAACACAACTTGCAATAAGAGGAGAGTATCTTAAGTGTGTTTTGTATTATTACACAGAAGAGTTATCTGTTGCAGGTTATAAAAGGTAAGGCATTAAAAATAATGTATTATCGAAAGGGAAAAAACTTTGATATAAATTTGAGTAACTTTTAACTGGGTTCCTTTTAGAGGAAAAAAAAAGGACAAATCTTTTTAATAAATGATACTTCTTTTAATATCCCATATTTAGCTTCTTCTGAATAGAACAAGCATATGTAGCATAGTATTCTAAGCTACATACCTAGACTAGAATAAATTACTTCTACACAGGACGCATTCAGAAAACTTCACAAGTGAATACAGTTGAAAAACACAGAATGCAAGCTTTCCTTACAATAATGGAACAATCTTCTTCTTAAAAAGAGAGATTTGTGGGCAATTTTTCCATCTGATTTTGAGGCATATACCTTTTTTCTTAGAAAGAAGTTCTTTTTAAATGAAAAATCACCTGCAGAGAATAATCTTTAATGGCAATTTCTTGTATAAAAAAAGTTAATTTTTCACAGGCACTTAATAAATTATTTGGCTTTATTCAGGTTTATCATTATCTTTTTGTTATTTGTCAGCATTGGAGTGATTAAGAATTTTTACATTTAGTTTTTTTTCACATATTATTTATTCAAGTGCCTCTCTTTTGACATTACTTTTTTAGTAAGAACCTCTTTTTGGTATATGTGTCATGTCATAGACAATCTAATGCTTAGGTCTACATTGTGCACCATTTTCTGTGGAGCCTGTGTATTTATAACTACTATTTTGTACCCTGACAAAGACAGATGGCAATGAAGCCTACCGGAAATTTGTGTCTTCCTTTGTTCACTGGCCTTTTGTTCGATGACTCATAACATTAGATATGAAAGAACACTAAAATATTGAATCGATCATGATAGCACCAGAAGGTTCCAAGTGCAAGAAAGACAATTTGTATCTGCTCAACAAATAAACTAAAATAAATGTATCAATTACTTAGAATATTTGAAAACATGTTATAGACAATATTGAAAGGTTTTGAAATAGAAATTCTAGAATTTTTATTTTCACATTGTGAATTATAAAATATATGAAAAAAATAACATGGAAATGCATTTTTTTTTATTATCTAGACTACATATAACATGCCCTGAAGAATCTTGAGGGCCAGAATTCTGCCTGCAAGTAGCCTTTAACTGTAAGAGCATTTTACAATGGCTGATTGAAGCTGGAATATTTACTGAAAACAGTACCATGGTTTTAGTAACTAACTGTAGAAGAACTATTGGCACAAAAAGAATGGCCTATGATGATGTTTTCATCTTCCTCAGTTCCACTCCCCAGATGCTTAGCTGCCTAAGAAACTTCATTTAAGATTCTGTGTTAACAAATATTTTACATTAGCATGAGATTTGAGTTAAATTACATGTGAAATTTTTTAAAAGGTTACTGAAACAATTGAGAAAACCTATGGGATCTATAAGGTGATGAAGAAGCTGGGTTTTTTATTTTATTTTTTGGTTGGGTTATTTTGTTGTGATCTAGAACAGAGATCTAAAATTGGTATTCCTTTACTTCAATGGAAAAGACAAACTATGAAGGACACTTGCATGCCACATTTCACAAAATGCTTTCATCCCACTACATGGAAAACATTGCTGGCACAGTATGTGTGTAATGATTTTAATCTTCTGGCCTCTGAAAAAAATGTTACACCATGAGATGCTGAAATTTTTTAGGCTTGGGTACTTCAGCTATGGCAGCAATTTGGCAGGACTTGTTTCTTTTGGATTATTTTAAAGGAAGAACATTCAATGACTATTGAAAACAGCAGGGTTTGGGATGAGTTGTTTGTATCTTTTTCACAGCTTTGTTTGCTTTAGCACTTCTGCACAGCTCAATTTTATCTTGAGCAGATGATCATACGAAACAACAGTAAGAGGAGCTTCTTTATTAAACCACTACAACCAATGGACAGGGACTTCATACTCCTGTGAGATAAGAACTACTGAAAGATTTTTCCAAAGTTCTGTTTTAGTCATGCTATACAGCTCCTGAGAGGAGATTTGCAGTGGGCTGAGATGCTGTATTGGACTGAAATAACTAAATAACTAGGACTGAAACTTTTCTGAAAATTACAATTGGAAATAAGTACTAGAACATAAAGATAGGAGTTGAGGACAGCGTAACCTCTTGTTAAATGACATCCTGTTATGCTAGAATGGATATTCTTCAGACCTGTTCAATGGGAAGACATAAACCCACTACAAATCCACTAAGATTTATGCTGGATGTGTCTCAGATACAGTCACAAGAAGAAGAATCAGAAAGAGGAATGGCTGTGAGGACAAGGTGTCAAAAAAAAAGGTGTGATTGATTAAACCACGAATCAGGGTGTGGATATGACACTGAATCAAAAGACTTAGCTAGGAAGGAATCATTACACCTACACTCTACTAAGACACCTGAGTAGAATAAAGAAGACAAAAACTAGTCACTGCAAACAAATATGAAAATAATTAATTTTAATGACAAATTTTGAGGGTTTTGAGATGAACAATTTATGTGTATTCTTGGTCAGTAATAAAACTTAGGATATTACCTTTTAAACTGCAGGGATAGGCTCACTGCCGCTTCCCTCTTTCAGGATGAAATCACCACCTCCAAGAATCTGATATATATTGTACAAAATGAGCAAAGAATAGAGATTAAATTAATATAAAGTACTTTTTAAAAAAAGTTTTTCATTAAGTAGAATATTTTCCCTGACTAGAATAATTTTATGCACTCTATTTTCTATTCTATTTTTGAGCAGTTTTAATAAATGCAAACAAATATAGTAATAATCTGAGTATATGTTAGAGCAACTTTTAAATCCAGAGACACTAACTCTACAGCTTGATGATCTGAGCACTGAAATGATATCTGCTGTATACTGAAACAAGGGGACAGAAAAAGGGGGGAATTGAAACAAGGGGAACACAAAATCACAAAATGGAATTTATAAACCTTTAGAATTAGCTTTAAGCAATGTTAAGTTCAATGGCTTTGTAACAGTAGCAGTGGAAAATTACTGAGGTGCATAATACATAGAAAAAATAGAGTACAGATAGAGAGCATACTGGCACAAGATAAATCGTTATAGTTGATGTGGTCTTAAGAAAAACAGTCTAGAAAAACAGGACGCAGGGATAAGGAGTATCTGGGAACAGCAGGTGTCCGGGATAGGCTGCGGGTAAACTAACTGATAAGTAGGAGGATAGGGGGATTATTATGTCTCTGGTGCTAGCGAACCAATTAAACTGGTATAAGCATCTACTGTGCGTGCTTCAAAGGCTGCCAGAAGTGATGAAGATTGTTGGAAGAAGTAAAAGACCCTCAGAGACCACCACCACAGTTCTGCACGCATGCGGGGAGCTTTCTGGAAAATGATGTAATCCATACGTAGCCTCATGAATATGTATGTGTGCCCAGGGACTATATAAGGATGGCTTGTGTAGCAATAGGGAGACACACGTTAGGAGGAGTTATCCCCCGTGTCTCCTGGTGCTGCAATAAAGAATACCTGCTTGCCAGCTTGAAAACTTTGTTGGCAAGTTTGTTCCTGGAGTTTTCTCCAAATCAATACCAAATGAAGAAAGTCTGTTTGACTTTCAAGCAGAAACTGAGAATACTTGGGAGCTCAGTAGTTCAGAGGCTGCAGTTGAGATCTTGACTTTTATCATCTCTCTGATATCACTGTTTATATGAAAAAAGGGTTGTACGTGAATCTCCCATATATGTGATATAGTAGCTCTCACAGTCTATAGTCAGGAAGGAGGATCTCCCTCAATGGTTTTATAAGCAGTTTCAAAATCCTCTTCTGAAACCACCAAAACAACCACAGTTTACATATTTATCAGTTTTCTAATTTTTTTTTCAGGTGAAATGTTCATTTCTGTCGGTGATCAAAATTATATTTTCCTGTAAATCAAGAATTCACTATAAAATCAGAGTTAAATAGCAGAGATGAAAAATCAGTGTAGCCATTATCTATTAAATAAATGAAATATTATTCTAGGAATTACTAACATAGCACTTAGGAATTAATTTAAAGGAAGGGTAAAATTCCATGCTGATAACACAGGACTATTGTAACCATTGTCTTTCTCCACTGCAATATGTTTAGTTTTTAAAAATCTATGAGTGAAATGTGATGCAGCAAAAACATTTCTTGTCAAATTTCAGGTACACAGCTGTTCTGGGCAAAAAAAAACAGCACTGCATCATTTTTGCATTTGCTGTTGGCAGGAGTAGGATCGAATATTGAAAGAAGAAATTTGAAATGGCTTTAAAAATAATTTTATTATCACTATTTGAGAAAATCTGAAATCATGAAAATGAAATCTCAAATACATATATTAAAAAAAACCCAACAAAACAAAAACAAAACCAAGCCAACATAAAACTACAGGCTATTAAGAAGTATTTGAAAGTTACCATAATATGGCCTGATTTCAGATTTAAAGTGATTCACTGGAGAATACTCTGAAATACAAACTACCCCATCAGATGCTTGTTCTTTCATTCATAAGATCATTTAAGTTAGAAGGGAAATCAGATCTCTAGTCCACAGTCCTGCTCAAAGCAGTCATATCTGAGGTCATACCAGGTTGCCCAAAGCTTCATCCAGTTGGGACCTGAATACCTCCTTAGTACACTTAGTACCTAAAGCTACTTCATGTGCAGCACACCTTATATTCAGGGTTGTACTCCTTGCATTTAATAATAGACATCTTTAAGCTAAGCATATAGCTAAATCCAGCTCTTAACAGCATATAAAGGCACACAGAAAACTCCAGGGAATAATTCATCCAAATATACCTTAAATATTTATCTAAAAGTAAGTTGGATTATCCTTTAGAGATACTTCATTATTATGTATTTTATATAAAAGTAGAAAAACTCATACGTATTCAAAAGTGACACTAGAAAGTCAGCTTAAACTGAGAACATGATTTTTACCTGTTGTAAGTAGTTGAGGTGAATTTTACACTTTATTAATTATGAATTATTGCTTTTGAAGGTACTGACTGGCCTGTAAAGACCACCTGAAAACATCAGCATTTGAACCTCATTCTTTTCAATATGGTGTAAACTGTGGGCATGAATCGTCCAATCATTCAGACTGGAAGCAGCCTAAGGAGGTCTCTAGCTCAGCCTCCTCCTTTTCAGGTA
Organism: Melopsittacus undulatus; assembly: GCF_012275295.1. NCBI lineage: Eukaryota > Metazoa > Chordata > Aves > Psittaciformes > Psittaculidae > Melopsittacus > Melopsittacus undulatus. The sequence continues at coordinate 17,749,537 of NC_047527.1, forward strand.
CAACATCAAATTCAGAACAGGAAGCACTCCAGTCAGGCCCTGAAACCTGCAAGCATAAAGGTTGTATAAGTTCTGTTCATTCCCCAGGCTGCATGTATTAGTGTAGAGGCATTTCCCTGTCTGAGTTTGGGAGCATCCCCTTTAAAGCTTTTCGGCAGGAACTTATGCTTAGGCTTGAAGTAATTCCATTTCAATCCTATTTTATTGTTCACTGTCATTTCTGTTCCCATCACCCTGAGCTTTTGGCCTGCCTGCCCAATCTAAAACACACTTGATTTTGAGGAAGCTCTCCTTACCAGTTTGTCCAGCCTGTTGGAAAAGATAATGTTGCACCACTTAGTCAGGTGGATCCCCCCTTTTGCAAGCAGCTGTTGACCCTTAAGGGTCCTATGGTTGTAGAAACTTAAACCCTACTGCAAACATCAGCTATGCAAACTATTGCTGATCCATAAGATCTCCTGAGTCTCTTCCTAATGCCCTTTCCTCCTCGTAGGTAGGATCGAGTCAAACACTATCTGGGCCCTCATGCCATTGAACACTGCCCCTGGAGCCCTGTAGAGACACTTGATAATTCCCAGGTCACCCCTGTCCATATCAGTGGTGTCCATGTGGAAGAGCAGTAGAGATTGACTGGATTAGGCCTTGGTCACCTCACCACAAAGTCCTGAATGCAAGCTCCCAACAAGTAGAAAACCTCTCTAGATGACAAATCCGGTCAACAGATGAGGGCCTCTGCCCCCTGCATAGTGACAGGGTCCTATGTGGTCCTCTTTGTGGTCCTAAGCTTGACAATACTCCCAGGTCTTCATCAGCTACAAGGGTGGTGAACCTAGTCTGTAACTGCAAGGCATCATGTAGGGCAGGGTGAAGCAATGATGGAACAATCCTGCCAAGCTTCATCTGTTAATCAAACACACATGGTGTTTTGCAGAGAATAATAGACAACCTTTTGCAACTGAGAGGAGGGAAAGAGAATGAAAGAGATATTAATAGCTACTTTGGCTTGGACTTTGAACATGTTTTCTAGGACTGATGCTACAATTAAAACAAAAGTATATGGACAGATCTGTCAGTGCATCAAATAATGGAGGAAAATGCAACCAGCAATTACCTGCCAGCTAACTGAAAACAACAGTCCATCAGACACATAGAACTGTATTTGATGTTAATGATCCCTTTGCAGATAATGCCACTGCTTGATTTATGGAATATTGAGAAAAAAATTGCTACAATGCACATCACCTTGTTGGATACAGCCAGAATGAAGCAGAGATGTGCTGTTCTGAGTGATAACCATAGACGCTATATTTCCTTGTTGGTCATACAACAAAATCATCTTTCATATCCTTTTACAGACAAAGGTCATGGAAAATTCTAGAATTCATATTGAAAGCCAGAAGTTTCAGCTATCTGAATACTAGAGGGTGATTACATAGCTTCATTCCTCCATGAGTGTTCCACCATCCTCCCTCTTTATTTTTAATGAAATTACATGTTGAACTGTACTATGTTAGGTTACTGTACTGTGCTGGTACAGCTGCGTCAGGTTTATTGCAGTAGTTCTCCTTAGCAGGATATAGAGTTTTATAGGAAATTCTTACTCTCAAGCAACAAGAATAGGGTTTTTTTTTTACACTTTTTGAAAAGGCTGAGAAAAGTCAGCACTGAAGCGGTTGTGCATACCTTCCAATATTTATGTAACAGTAAGAGGACATGAACCAGATAAAAATTGATCTTACAGCTTTAGCCAGTGGTAGCTGTCCTAAATGTAAATAGGGTTTGACTGAATAACTCTCCCCTCCCCTTCTGTGTTATATTTCCTTCAAAATTATATATTTGCATGAAGAAAAAAGCACTTAACTTAAGTAGTATCATTGCAACCCACAGACTTGTAGCTAAGCCCCATCAAGGCTTTCTCAGCAATTGAACAGAGTTTTTGAGAGGCTTGTACTGTTCAGTAAGACACCCTTCTGATGCCAACTTTTTCATTGCTCAATTGACAAATGTGCATGGTAACTTAGGGTATTTATTGAATGCAGTCTACACAGAAATATTTATTTTAAAGTGAGCGATATATGTATGCTGAAGTTATCCATAAATATGTATATTACTATAAACTGCACTGATGTAGACCCACCTCGAGTACTGTGTGCAGTTTTGGGTCCCTCAGTATAAAGACATAAAATCTTCCCATATGAAGACAGGCTGAGAAAGTTGGGGCTGTTCAGCCTGGAGAAGAGAAAGCTGCGTGGAGACCTCATAGCAGCCTTCCAGTATCTGAAGGGGCCCTATAGGGATGCTGGTTAGGGAAACTTTATTAGGGACTGTAATGATAGGACAAGGGGTAACGGGTTAAAACTTTAACAGCGTAGGTTTAGATTGGATATAAAGAGGAAGTTATTTACTGTGTGGGTGGTGAGGCACTGGAATGGGTTGCCCAGGGAGGTTGTGAATGCTTCATCCCTGGCAGTGTTCAAGGCCAGGTTGGATGAAGCCTTGGGTGATATGGTTTAGTGTGAGGTGTCCCTGGCCATGGCAGGGGGGGTTGGAACTAGATGATCTTGAGGTCCTTTTCAACCCTAACTATTCTATGATTCTATTCTATGTGTCCAGAGGAGGGCAACTGAGATGGTGAAAGGCCTTGAGGGCAAGAGTTACAAGAAGCCGCTGAGGTCACTTAGTCTGTTCAGCCTGGAGAATAGAAGGCTGAGGGATGACCTCATCACATTCTACATCTTCTTTCTGGTGGGGAGTAAAAGGGAAAACACTGATCTCCTGTTACTTGTGACCAGAGATAGGATGCAAGGAAATGAAATGAAGCTGTGTTGGAGGTGGGAGCAGGGGGGGAAGTTCAGAGTGGACATTAGGAAAGTTTAATCACTGGGAGTGTGATCAGTCACTGGAATAGGTTCCGCATGAAAGTGGTCATAGCACCAAGCTTGTCAGAGTTAAAGGAACATCTGTGCAACACTCTTAGTCATACAGTTTTAGGTAGTCCTGCATGAAGCAGAGAGATGGACTCAATGGTCCTACTTAGATGATGGCAATCCTAATAGTGAATAAATACAAAGGGTTTTTTTTGTATCAAAGATGATACTGCAAATGTGTTTCTTTTGCCTTCTACATTTCCTATCTGATGCCAACAATACAGTGTGAAAAAACTCATACTTCTTTCTACAAAATGTTGTGACTTCTGAGTTTGGTGAGATACTTCCAATTCTTAAAGGGGTAAGGAAGAGAAAAATCATGTATTAGCATGGGTTTACCAGTACAGTTTTCTTTGATGGGATTGTTTGTTATAACTATTTGTAACTTTTCATAAGTAAAGGTTTAAAAAATCACTATACTTGTGACCTTAACATTGTCAGGTACTAGTAATTTAAGGTAGACCTTTAACTTAGTGGTAATAGTAGATTATATTGATTTCTGTATTTGATATATTATTTCAAATTCCAATTTGATGTTAACTTTTAATAACTGGAAAATTGAGAAGTTTTTATTTCAAATACTTGAGAGCTTTGCACATTTTTATTCTAAAATAAAATACCATTCCTCCTTTTCTATTTCATTACTGTGTTTTAAGCTGAATTCCGCTTCTCTTATTTGATCTATTTATGTATTTGGTTTTGCTTTGAACTACACTGCCTCGAGTACATTGCTAATATAGTTTCATGCCACTGAGTCATGATTTTTAAGAATATAATGTGTTCATAACTGTTTAGCTTAGTGGTTAAGATCTCAATTTACCAGCGGGAAGAGGTCAGGCTAAATTATACACTTTCCTAAAGTTTGGACTTCAAAAAGTATTTTTAAGATTTTATGTGACATCTTTTCCTCACAGGGAGACAAAGTGAATGATCCAGTTAGACGTTTATATTCTGATTTTCTGTATTTATTTTCTGGAATGGAACAAGACTCTCATTTACTAATGCCATAAGACATAATTATTCAACTGTACCTCTAATTGTATATGGTTAAATTTATTTCTAAAAAAATAAAGGGAGGAAAAATATTCCCCTTTTTCAAGATACATAAAAAATGTATGTTAAGTTTCCTATCTAAGGTTAATGACAGCTGCCTTCCCCTTAATTAGTTTCTAAGAATTTAATGTGAACGTGAGCCAGCAGTGTGCACTCACAGCCGAGAAAGCCAACCATATCCTGGGCTGTATCAAAAGGAGCGTAACCAGCAGGTCAAAGGAGGTGATCCTGCCCCTCTACTCTGCTCTCATGAGACCTCATTTGGAGTATTGTGTGCAGCTCTGGTGCCCTCAACATAAAAAGGGCATGGAAATGTTGGAACAGAGGAGGGCCATGAGGATGATCGGATGACTGGAGCACCTCCCATATGAAGACAGGCTGAGAAAGTTGGGGCTGTTCAGCCTGGAGAAGAGAAGGCTGCGTGGAGACCTCATAGCAACCTTCCAGTATCTGAAGGGGACCTATAGGGATGCTGGGGATGGACTATTCACTAGGGACTGTAGTGGTAGGACAAGGGGTAATGGGTTCAAACTTAAACAGGGGAAGTTTACATTGGATATAAGGAAGAAATTCTTTCCTGTTAGGGTGGTGAGGTACTGGAATGGGTTGCCCAGGGAACGTGTGAATGCTCCATCCCTGGCAATGTTCAAGGCCGGGTTGGACAGAACCTTGCGTGGCATGGTTTAGTGTGAAGTGGCCCTGTTCATAGCACGGGGCTGGAACTAGATGACCTTAAGGGCTTTTCCAACCCTAAAAATTTTATGATTCTATGATTCATTATTATGATGCTTGTCTTCTGGAGCAACTTCTATACATACAGTGCATATTGAAGCCCTGCTTCTTCCTGGGAAGTGGCTGGACATTGCCTTCTGATGGGAAGTAGAGAATAAAATCTTTTGTTTTCCTTTTCTTCTGTGCATGGCTTTTTGTTGTTGTTTTGGTTGGGTTTCCCCCTTCCCCCCCCCCCCCCCCCCCCTTATTAAATTCTTTTTATCTTGATCCATGGAAAGGGGAGTGATAGAGTAGTTTGGTGGGCACTTGGCATCCAGCCAATATCAACTCACCCCAGTTGTTAGATGGTGGATTTTATTTGCTTAATGTAGCTTTGCTGTCATATAGTAAATCTGTCAAGACCAGCGTCCAGAAGCCTCACCACAGAGCGACAAGAGCCACTGAGGAGGGAGCCTCAAGTCATTGACAGGACTTGCCCAAGAGCTCAGCTACCGGGAGGAGGTGACTAACCGGGGGCGGAGACAGGAGGAGTGGCACCAACTGTGAGTGGTTAAAAATCTACCTAGTTGTCATGGGTTCAGCCGTAGCAGTCATTTTTCTCCTTCTTGTAGCTGGTGCAGTGCTATGTTTTGACTTCTGGGCTGGGAACAGTTGTTCGATAGCGAGCATGTTTTGAGGGTGTTTTTGTTCAAGGCCTTTGCTTTTGTTCAAGGCATGTGCTCTGCCGGGGAGGAGGGGAGGCCGGGAGGAAGGAGAGACAGGACACCTGACCCAGGCTAGCCAATGAGGTATTCCATACCATAGCACGTGATGCCCAGGATGCATACTGGAAAAGAGAGGGCTGGAGGGGTGGAGCTCTAGAGGAAAATGGAGGAGGGAACACGTGGTGCTCGGCCGGGCAGGATGGAGTGAGTTATGGGTCAGTGGCTGGTGGGGTGTTGTATTCTTTTCGCTTGTTATTGGCTGTATCATTATTATTGTGTTATGCCTTAGCTATTAAACCGTTCTTATCTCAATCCGTGGGGGCTACATTCCTTGGATTCTCCTTCCTAACTCTCAGGGAGTTGGGGGACTTGGTTTAAACCATGACATTTTTGGCGCCCAACGTGGGGCCCGAGGGTTTGAGATAAGAACATATCTGAGCGGATTTATGGTCTCTTGTCACAATGCTGATTTATGGGCTCTTAGAGTTTTTTCTCTGGATCTCGCGGTTTCTGGATTTTGCCAGGTACTTCATGTATGGATTGGATGTGTTTGTGTTTGTCGATCATGGGGCTTGGGCTAAAGCTTTTGTTTCACTGTATTTTGTATCGGAGGCTTGTAATACAGTGGGGCTCCGGCAGCAGGGGGGGATGGACGTGGCCGTGGACATGGACTTGTACCAGGCCATCCCGCTGCTCTTCGCCATCCTTGTCCTTGTCCTCGTCTCCGTCTGCCTGCGACTGCGTGAAGCTGGGAAGGAGCGGCCCCGGGAGCTGCCGGCAGCTGAGGCTGCCAGGGAGAGCGGCACGGGGAGCCAAACGGCTGTGGCAGAGCAGCGGGAGCAGGCGGAAAAGGAGCAGATAGAAGCGGTAGCTGAGCAGCGGGACCAGGCGGGGGGGGGGGGAGGGGGTGAGTCCTGCGGCCGTTCCCAACCCCGCGACGGCCGAGAGTGTCCCCCAGAAGTCGCCCGCCGAGACCCAGCAGGATGTAGGAGACCACGCAGCACTTCCCAGCAAGGCAGTGGAGGAACCGAGTCCCGCCGCCGTTCCGAACCCCGCAGCGTCCGAGAATATTCCCCAGAAGTCATCTGCCAAGCCTCAGCAGGATACAGGAGACCACGCAGCATTTCCCAGCAAGGCAGAGAAGGAAGATCTGGACTCAGGAGAAGAGAAGCTGGTGGTGGGAGAACTGGCAAGCAGGGCAGCTACATCAGCCCCGATCCCAAAAGTTAAGCAGAGCCAGGTTTGGGTTTTGTCTAAGGTTAGACAAGTATATAGGAGCACCAAGAGACTGTCCCCAAGGCTGGACAGTCATGAGTGGCAGGGCATGTGGGACAGTATGGCCAAGTATCTGGTCCACTGGGCCCCTCCAGTGTTTTGGAAGCATTGGAAGTGGAAGGCAGCTGTATGGAGTCCCCAGCAGCAAGGTGTAGAACTGCTGAAGGGGATGATGAATGATTTTGAGCCTGGTGGGCACAGATAATTCAGGCAATCAGTCCAGAGATGCAACATAGAGATGTCTCATGATCGAGGGGTAGACTTAAGAGTGATGGTGTATTGGAAATGTGGGATCTGGGCATGACGTGAATGGTATGGAATAAGGGGTGGATAATGTCATGGGTTCAGCCGTAGCAGTCATTTTTCTCCTTCTTGTAGCTGGTGCAGTGCTATGTTTTGACTTCTGGGTGGGAACAGTTGCTTGATAGCGAGCATGTTTTGAGGGTGTTTTTGTTCAAGGCCTTTGCTTTTGTTCAAGTGCCTTTTGTTCAAGGCACGTGCTCTGCCGGGGCGGAGGGGAGGCCGGAAGGAAGGAGAGACAGGACACCTGACCCAGGCTGACCAATGAGGTATTCCATACCATAGCACGTGATGCCCAGGATGCAACTGGGAGAGAGAGGGCTGGAGGGGTGGAGCTCTGGAGGAAAATGGAGGAGGGAGCACGGGGTGCTCGGCCGGGCAGGATGGAGTGAGTTATGGGTCAGTGGCTGGTGGGGTGTTGTATTCTTTTCGCTTGTTATTGGCTGTATCATTATTATTGTGTTATGCCTTAGCTATTAAACCGTTCTTATCTCAATCCGTGGGGGCTACATTCCTTGGATTCTCCTTCCTAACTCTCCGGGAGTTGGGGGTCTTGGTTTAAACCACGACACCAGGGAGCGCGGCGAACAGAGCGGGGAAACAGAGCGGGTCGAGGCAGTTTGAGCGACAGTTCGTGCGGGCAGGCGAGCGGGATGGTGAGCACTCACCGTATGACCAGGGTCCGGTCTGGGAGCTCTGCCCCGGCTGCCCTGGTGGTGGCCAGGATAGGCACCCAGACAGAGCCAGTAAAAGGGGAGGCTGCAATGCAGAGCTTGCAGTGTAGAGAGTGCCTGCACTGGTCTTGTGAGGGAAAGGTGCAGAATGGGCAGGGTTGCTCTCGCTGCTCCCTGATAGAGGTCCTCCTCCAGCAGGTGGCTGAGCTACGGGATGCTGTCAGTAAGCTTCAAGATGTCAGGTAAGCTGAGAGGAAGCAGGACTGCTTGCTCCAGGTCCAAACAGCACAGGGGCCTCAAGCTTCCCCTCTGACTCATGGAGGAAAGAAGGAGTCTGTTGACCAGGGAAGCTGGGAATTAGTAACAAAAAAAAAACAACAAAAGGAGGAAGAGAGCAATTAAAAGCAAGGGGCTTCCTCCTAAATCTGCTGTACCCACACAGAACCGCTTTGCTGTCCTGCAAGAGGCTGATGAGGAAATGCACTTGCATCAGAAACAGTCTGCTGGTGCACTGGTACAGAAGATCTCTACTGGTGCCACCAGGAAAAAGCGGCAGGTTGTAGTAATAGGGGACTCTGCCTTGAAAGGGACAGAAGCGCTCATCTGTCGGCCTGACCCGGTCGCAAGGGAGGTGTGTTGCCTACCTGGGGCATGGATCAGGGATGTTGCAGAGAGGCTGCCTGCTCTAGTACATCCCACAGACTATTACCTGCTTCTAGTGATACATGTGGGTGCTAGGAATATCGATAGTAGTAGCCTGAGGAGTATAAAGAAGGACTACAGAGCTCTGGGAGAGGTGGTCAGGGGTTCTGGAGCTCAGATAGTCTTTTCGACAATTCTCCAGGACACAGGGGAGGACCTTCCAAAGGCAAGGAGGATTGGACAGGTTAATAAATGGTTAAAAGGGTGGTGTCATAGTCAAGGGTTTGGGTGTCTTGAACATGGGGCCCACATTAGTAGGCCAGGCCTACTGGGGGCTGGTGGAACTGCTCTGATAAAGAAAGGGAAGAGTGGTTTTGCTGGGAGGCTTGCCAGACTTGTCAAGGATGCTTTAAACTAGTTGTGTTGGGGGAGGGGAGCATCATTCCATCCCAACACTCCCAGTCAGTTGCCGACATCTATAGTAAGTGCTCAGACCAATGTAGTAATATTCTAGCTGCTCCAGCCACTCAGCCGGCTTCATTTGGAGCTCGGATCAGATGCCTCTATACAAATGCCCGTATCATAGGGAATAAACAAGAGGAATTAGAGATGTGGGCACATCTATGAGGCTATGATATAATAGGCATCACAGAAACATGGTTGGGTGGCTCCTTTGACTGGAGTGTTGGAATGGAAGGTTATAGCCTTTTTAGAAAAGACAGGCCCAGTAGGAGGGGGAGTTGCCCTTTATGTTAGGGATAGGCTGGAGAGTATGGAACTCTGTCTGGGGACAGGTGATCAGTTAACAGAAATTTTGTGGTTCAGGGTTAAGGGGAAATCAGTGACGGGAGACATTACTGTGGGGATATGTTACAGACCGCCTGATTAAGAGGAACCTGTGGATGAAGAACTCTACAGCCAAATAGGAAAAGCCTCACACTCACAGGCCCTTGTTCTCATGGGGGACTTCAACCACCCTGACATCTGTTGGGGCGACAGTACGGCCCGGCACAAGCAATCCAGGAGGTTTCTCGATTGTGTGGAAGACAACTTCCTTCTGCAAGCAATAAAGGAACTGACGAGGAGAGGTGCCCAACTTGACCTCGTGCTCACCAACAAGGAAGGGCTCGTTGGAAATGTGACTCTCCAGGGAAGTCTTGGATGCAGTGATCACGAGATGGTCGAATTTGAGGTCCTCAAGACAGTGAGAAGAGCGTGCAGTAAGCTCACTGCTCTGGACTTCAAGAGAGCAGACTTTGGCCTCTTCAGGAGCCTGCTTAGCAAGATTCCATGGGATATAGCCCTAGAGGGCAAGGGGGCCCAAGACTCTTGGTTAACATTTAAGGATCATCTGCTACAAGCTCAGGAGTGTTGCATCCCAACTAGAAGGAAGTGCAGCAGGAGAAATAGGAGACCTCCTTGGATGGATAAGGAGCTGCTGAGAAAAATTCACAGGAAAATAGAGGTTTCTAAAAGGTGGAAGCAAGGACTGGTGGTCTGGGATGAATACAGGGATGTTGTCAGGGTAGTTAGGGACCAAGTTAGGAAAGCTAAGACCCAATTGGAGCTAATCTTGGCAAGGGATGTTAAAGATAATATGAAGGTATTTTATAGGTATGTAGCAGCTAAAAAACAGACTAAGGTCAATGTAGTCCCCCTCCGGAAGCTTATGGGAGAACTGGCTACACAGGACTTGGAGAAGGCTGAGGTTCTGAATGGCTTCTTTGCCACTGTCTTCACTGGCAAAGGCTCTGACTGCAGCACCCGAGTCTTGGAAGGCGGACGCAGGGACTGTGAAAACCTAGACCTTGGGCCCACTGTACATGAGAATCTGGCTCGAGACCATCTTAAGAACCTGAATGTACACAAGTCCATGGGACCTGATGAAATCCATCCGCGGGTCCTGAAGGAGCTGACGAATGAAGTTGCAAAGCCACTGGCCATCATATTTGAAAAATCATGGCAGACAGGTGAAGTTCGTGACAACTGGAAAAAGGGAAATATAACCCCCCATTTTCAAGAAGGGGAAAATGGATGACCTGGGGAATTACAGACCAGTCAGTCTCACCTCTGTGCCTGGCAAAATCTTGGAGCAGATTCTCTTGGAAGGCATGCTAGGGCACATGAAAAAGAGCAAGGTGCTTGGTGACAGCCAGCACCTTGGCTTCACTAGGGGGAAATCCTGCCTGACCAATTTGGTGGCCTTCTATGACAGGGCTACAAAAGTGATGGACAGGGGTGGAGCAGTTGATATCATCTACCTGGACTTGTGCAAAGCATTCGACACTGTCCCACATGACATCCTTGTCTCTAAATTGGAGTGTCATCAATTTGATAGGTGGACAACTCGGTGGATAAAGAACTGGCTGGATGGTCGCACTCAAAGAGTTGTGGTCAACGGTTCAGTGTCTGGCTGGAGATCAGTAACGAGTAGTGTCCCTCAGGGATCGGTGTTGGGACCGGTCTTGTTTAACATCTTTGTTGCTGACATAGACAGTGTGATTGAGCGTACCCTCGGCAAGTTTGCCGATGACACCAAGCTGTGTGGTTCTGTTGATACGCTAGAGGGAAGGAATGCCATTCAGAAGGTCCTTGACACACTTGTGAGGTGGGCTGATGCCAACATCATGAAGTTTAACCATGACAAGTGCAAGGTCTTACACCTGGGTGGGAGCAATGCCAGGCACAGCTACAGGTTAGGCAAAAAGAAAATTCATGGTAGTCCTGTGGAGAAGGACTTGGGGGTGTCAGTCAATGAGAAAATGAACACAAGCTAGCTTCAGTATGCACTTGCAGCCCAGAAAGCCAATCGTATTCTGAGCTGCATCAAAAGGAGTGTGACCAGCAGGTCAAAGGAGGTGATCCTGCCCCTCTACTCTGCTCTCGTGAGACCTCAATTGGAGTATTGGGTGCAGTTCTGGTGTCCTCAACATAAAAAGGACATGGTACGGTTAGAACAAGTCCAGAGGAGGGCCAAGAGGATGATGAGGGGACTGGAGCACCTCCCATATGAAGACAGGCTGAGAAAGTTTGGGCTGTTCAGCCTGGAGAAGAGAAGGCTGCGTGGAGACCTCATAGCAGCCTTCCAGTATCTGAAGGGGGCCTATAGGGATGCTGGTGAGGATCTATTCATTAGGGACTGTAGTGATAGGACAGGGGGTAATGGGTTGAACCTTAAACAGCAGAGGTTTAGACTGGATATAAGGAAGAAATTCTTTACTGTTAGGGTTGTGAGGTACTGGAATGGGTTGCCCAGGGATGTGGTGAATGCTCCATCCCTGGGGGTGTTCAAGGCCAGGTTGGATGAAGCCTTGGTTGATGTGGTTTAGTGTGAGGTGTCCCTGCCCATGGCAGGCGGGTTGGAACTAAATGATCTTGAGGTCCTTTCCAATCCTAACTATTCTATGATTCTACGATTCTATGATAATCAAAATTTTAATTACTGCAATTGTACCAGTACTGTGTTTGCTAATGCCAGTTCACTTGCAACTGTGCCTGTGTGCATAAGGGAGTGATTCAGATTTTCATACCATGATTGAGTTGGCTCTTCAAATTCAGCAAGATTAAATCTACGCTTGCGTTATATTCAAATCAGACCAAATGGATAGTTTGTTTACTGCATAACAATAATAAGGCACACAAAAGCTTTTCTCCTCAAACTCTCTACTGTCTCTAGTTTTTAATCTACATAGATACCGGTGAGCCAAATGAAAACATGACAAATAAATGCACCAAAAGGATGTTTTCTGGTCTTCATCCTCTATTATCCTTAGTTTTGTATAACCACTAGACGTCTCAGAAAGAAATTGCATAGCCAGATACAAGAGAGAGAGCCCTCAAGTATTATGAAATTGGGGCTTTTTGTCACAGACTGTCCATGGTTACTGGTTTATCATTCTTCATCCCAGAGTCCTGGGTAGCTAGTGGTTACACTGAGGTGGATCTGTAAATAGTAACTAGGGAAACCATACCTCTTGCATGTCCTGCAGTTTGTCTGGAGACTGGTCACCCCTGAGTCTGTCTGGACCAGGAAGAAGATGCCCTTGAGAAGTTTGGAGCACAGGGTAGGTAAAATTCCTGATTAACTGTGCTCACTTGCCATCTGCTTATTACTGGCCGTGCTAAGACTGTATTTTACAGAAATGTTGCTTCTAGTACCCAGATTAGCAATTTAAACTAGTTGAACTTTTTCTTTGCTGCCTTGCAGTCAAATTTATCCTGTGGATTTTACAAGTGCAGACTTAATTTTGTTTTCATGATGGAAAAAATGACATTCAACATGACTACCTTTTTTTTTGTATATTTACTCTTTTTTATTTTTATTTTTTTCTTCCCCAAAATATATTTTGAACCTTCTTATTGGCAGTATTTATTCCTTATACAGCAGAAATTATGGACTGTATTTTATCCAGGTATAGGCCACAATTACCACCAAACATTCTTGAATATTAAATGCTAATTTCTTAACTGCATTCTTAGTTGCTGAACAATTTATACTTGATGTTCTTTCATGGATTCAGTACTAACAAATCTAGTTTGCTTTGTTTCATAAACTGTGCCTTTTGTGACACCCTGTGACAAATAACACTGTACAATGCAGCCTACATACATACAATATATACTGAGCAACATGAGCATTCAACACAATTAATATGTGGCTTTTGCTGAAGAAAATATCTGTGTCATTAAGATGGAAATATTAAATATTTGAAGCTGTGAGGAAGTAAATAATCAGAGCAGTTGTAGATGTTTTATCTAAGAGATGAAGGGTAACTTAGTATAATTATTGTTGTCAAGTACAGTCTGCACGATTTGTTAGAAGATGTCAGCTGAATGGCTCCAGTGTCCAAGAGATCAGGCATATCATTGTGTTTGTGTCAGAGCAGGGCATGTAGCTCTCTCAACAAGCCTTCAGGCATTCAGAGCACTGGGCGAATGGTTTCCTTTATCTCAGGAGAGTAAAGTAGATGAACTCAAGGTGGATTGCTAATTAACAGTGGAGATGGCATAACTTTCGTCATTTATAATACAATTAAGTTTTATTAGTATGCTTTTCAAGTCTTTCATGTGTCAATGAAAGACTTTCAAATTCCAGAAAAAAAGTCATCTATTTTTGACAATACTATTATAGAGTAAAGGTTCTGGGGCTTATTCAAAATTGTGGTTTTATTGAAGGTAAATAATTTTTTCCCTCTTTTTGATAGATATATTTGAGATCATATTGGGAAACAAGTTAGGAAACCTGCCTTAAATATCTACCATAGACTGTTCTGTAAAAAACTATTTTTGGAAACCTAAGTAGAGGTTTACGTTATTCTTGATACCAAACATTTCTGCAAAGATATTCATAGATTTAATCAAGGGTATCAGGAATAATAGCAGATTTATGATCAAAGAATGTGTGAATTAAGGTAATTTTTAAAATCAGTTTGCTCAAATTGAAAGTCTCTTTCCAAAATAATAACAATAATTCTAAAAAAGACAAAAGAAAAACATTGCTTGATTTTTTTAATGTAAAATATTCTGTAATAATGAAATTAATGTATTATCCAAGAGATAACTTAAAAGTAGGAAAATAAGATCAGATAAATCTCACAAAGCATCTTTAAAAATAGAATTGACTCTAAATCAAGTTTTTACCTAGATAAAGATGATATCACATGTAATTATATCAGAAGTTATCAATATTTGTTGACTTTGATATTAATGTGTTTTTCAGAAATGCATTAAACCATGTTAGTAATAAGTTCTTATTCAGTCAAGACTTGATCCTACGTTTGCTTCCTTATATGGTATTCAAAGTCAGAACATTCTGTAGTTGGATGTCTTCAAATCATACCAAGGATATCAGCAAAGTCCCAAGTCATTAGCAATTGCCTATCTCAGAACAAGAAGACAAAGCCCTTTCCCGTGAATAGCCAATCTTTTCCTTTTATTCCTAGGCAAAAGCTAATTTGGTTAGAGCTGATAAAAATATGTTATTACTATGACATTGTGCAGGATGAGATATTAATGAATATGCCAAGGAGAGACAATGTACAATCATGCTATTGTGTACATTTTTGTACTGAAAGAATGTTCTTGGCACTGTAGCAGTCATAAAATGGTAAACTTAAATCTCTTTGATGTATTTGGCTCAGGAAAGAATTTCCTATACATTAATGTAAGTTTCATTAATCAAGAAAGAGCTAATCTAATGACACTGTTTCATGGACTAAACCAGTTTTATTTTTCACAGGAAGAATAAAAAAAATATTAAATAGAGACAATGACTTTTGGGATTGCAACTGAATCTAATGCGCACTCCATTTATTACTCCTTATGAAGGATTAGCAAAAGGTATCTTTTTCACTATCCTGATTTAACTCTGTTAAGCTCTGTTAACACTGACATGAAAAAGGAATGTCTGGAAATATTCTGCACAGCAAAGTCTCAGTGATGCAACATATTGAACAGCCCTACAAGGTGACTGCTGGCAGTAACAATGGGAAAAATCAGGCAATGTATATATTCTATACCAAATAGCTAAGACTCAAATTATTTGTCAAAGACATTAAAAATAAAGTCCATGAAAAAATAGTTTATGGTCTAGTCCTATCTTTCACTACATTAATACTTCCCACTGTGTTGCTGACAGAGTATAGATGTCCTATTATAATAACACTCTGTACTTGATTTACAAACCATAACTGTTCCTGTAATATGTAAAAATATATAGAATTGGAAGTAATATCCATATATATTACTATTTTTGAAGAAAAGGATTTGATCTAGTGAATGTAATAATGAGAATTTCACACTGGTGGTAATACTCTGTAAGGACTACTGACTTAATTCATTGCATAGAGCATACTGGAACTTGTTTTATATGCTGAAATCCAGCCAAGATATCAAATTTCTGCAGGAAAGTAAAACAGAAATAAAACTAAAAAAAGATCTCAAAATCAGTATAGCATCATGAGTTTATGATGCAATAGTGATGACATCAAATTGCATTATTTCAAGTTGAAAAGACAAGCAAGCTACATGCCTACTGCTGTGGCAAGTTAAATGCTTTTAACATCACTCTAACAATCCTGTCACATCAATTTCACTAATTATCTGAAGTGGACCTGCAATCACTTAAAATAGCTGAAGATTTTTCCCTGCATGTTGCTACAGGGATGACAAAGTACACATGAGATGTAGACTTTGGAGCATATTGCTGCTTCTTTTGGTAGGTTGGAAAGGATTAAGCAACATCAAATTGCTTCTCATTCCAAGTAACCATAGTACTGATATTAGCCCAAATATCCTCTGCAATGGAGTTAAGTACAAATGTACTGCATTAAGCAGCTTTTCATTTTTAGTTTTATTATTATTATTCCAATGTTAGGTTGTTGTACTATAGAAACAGTGCTGTTTCTAGCTTCTCTTTTTCTTAATTTGATTGGAAGTCATTTCCTGTCAAATTAAGATCACTTAAAATGGGCCAATTTAATAGAGTAGTCATCCTACACTGTACCAAACATCTTCTTTGGTAGGGTTGTGAAGTATTTTGTAAATACTTATTGTTATGCTGGCCACACAGTGAATACCCAACATTATAAACTGTATAGCAAAAGGCAGGCAGTACAGTATAAGAAAAATCTAGAAGATAAATATTGTCAAGCATTCTGCAGACTTATGCTTGCTCCTATGTCCATTAAATATCTTCAGCAAAATTTAAATATAGATGGTATTTGGACTTTGTAAGTAATGAAGCTTCCTATATACAATTTCTTTTTTCTCTGTAGCTGGATCTAAAACATAATGTACACAGTCAAACACCTTTAATGGTTATAATGTGCTCTGAATTAAAACTTTATCCAAAAAAACCCATGTTTTTCTCAAATATGTTTTGAACATGCATCATTGAGTAGTAAAATTGTTTATGTTCTATTTCACTTACCCCCTACAAATCTGTTTCTTTGGCTACCTGGTGTTCATAAGTAAAGGAAAAGCATTGCAATAAAGAATATCTGAAAATCTATTTTTCCTTCCTTTTGAGCCTATTCTAGTATCTGAAGTATCAAGAAATTAAATCAAATGCAGTAATTTCTCCAATGTAACATCATATTTAACAAAAAAAACCCTCAAACATCAGATAATAGAGGTATTCAGTAAACTAAGGGTGACATATCCCATACAATTAATATGTTCAGATTTCACCAAGCATTGGATTGTTCACCCACTAACAGGGAACGTGAGCTGGGATTAGACCATTTTGAGACAGGTTAGTTTTACCCTACCGATGATGTGTTGTTTTAATAGTAATCCTGCTCAAGTACGAGAGGAACCTTAGGTTCAGACCCCTGGTGTGTGTGCTTGGCTGAGGAGCCACTGGCGCAAGGCTACCATCTGCGGGCTTATGACTGAACGCCTCTAAGTCAGAATCCCACCTAGATGTAACGATACTGCAGTGCCACCGTGCCTCGGTGTGCTCACAATTGTGGTCGCTCAAGATTGACCCAGGAAATTACAGTCTTGCTCAGAATGTGTGGGTTAAAGCCCTTCCTGTCTCTCCATTAAAGAAGACAGGCCATCCTCATAGGAGAAGGAAAACTCCTATCCTCAAACCCAGGCTAATGGAGCTTGTCTACCCTTGTATGGTCTTCCATCTAAGAGAAGGACACTCTTACAAAACCTATGACCTGTGGACTTTGCTGTCACCATCCTAGCTCGCTAGGCTGTGGCAGTTAAACCTCAGGTGTAAAGGGTGGGGCCAGTTCTGCCCACCCGCGCCTCACCTAAAAAATCCACTGTGCAGGCTGGAAGCGCTTGCTCTCACTTGTCGTTATGGACAGGCAAGGGTCGAATTGGTAGGTGACAAGGTGCATTGGAAGCTGCAGATCCAACCTTACATGCAGATGGACCAGTGCATGGGTAGCTCGAGATTACTCAGGAGATGACAGTCCTGGTCGGACACTCCCTGACTGCCTAAGCACCCCTTTTCCAACCAGATTTGCATATCCCACATGCTCTTGGTCATCATGCTTGTAGTAAGCATGGTTAAAGACCTTCCCAAAATCTTCACTCGTGAAGCCAAGCCATCAATCAATCAATATGTTCAGATGTACCCCTTGCTTCTTTGTTTTATAGGTCAAGGTTTTGGTTATAAAGCTGAAAGTACATATGAAACCCAGTGGTTATTTCTGTCATATAGCCACCAACCTATTTGATATTTGAATATTACTTACAATATTTGGAACCAACACTACTTTAGAGAAAAATTATTTAGAAAAGCTAAATAATAACCTATTAAAGAAGGCTGAGTACAGAAGGTCCAGGCTGAAAACAATACTCTAATTTTATGAGGTACATATACTCATTGAATAATTACTATTTTTCTTCCTCCCTACCTCAACTACTGTCCACCTTTCCTAGTATCTCTCAATTGAATTTGATAAGGTTTATTTACTCTGCTTGCCACTGTGCAAGATATCTTTGAATGAGGAGAAAAATAATTAGATTTAGAAGTGCACCTACAACAACTCATACCTTTTCTTTAAATGCTTATCAAAATGTCATTTTGCTCTTTCTAAGGATCTTTCAATTTAAATGTAGTACAGGAATATGCAGAAATATTTACATTTTTCAGTTGCTGACATTCAAAGAACTGATTGGAACCTTACAAACATATAAAATATGTAATTCTCCTTCTCTTTTCATGATGGAGTCAATTAAAATGTTCAGCACCACCTCACTGAGACAAAGACATGAACAATCTGACATTTCCAAGAATCATACTGTGCTTTCCTTCCCATTCTCCGCTACAGAGTATACTCATCTTTCCATGGCATCTATGCTACGCAAAGGCAATTCTCACCAGGAGTGAAATTCCACTTCAGATAACCTGTGATATCCTACAGCAATTAAGTTTCACTGTTGTATATATGTTTATTATCAAAATTGTTTCAGATAGGAAAAACACCAATTTCTTAAAGAAAGCATTACCCAAATTATAATGATGCTTAAGCTGTGAAAGATTTAACTTCTCTTGGTTAAACGATGAGAAAAATCACAGTTCTTTGTATATAATGTGTTAATACATACTTGCAAAGGAAACACTTTATTATGATGAGATATGTAAACACCTTTGCATATGATAATATAGATGTCAATAATCCTAAAACTTTAAATTCTCAGCTATATTTCTTTAAAGGAGTAGAACAAATGTTGAAAGTTTATATGACAGTAATTTATTAGTTCTGTGTTTTTCCTATGAGGTAACAAGGTGTTTTACATGTACTTTCTTTTAATTCTAAAAACTTTCTGAGCTTGAAAGGCCTAACCAATGACTTTTTCCTCCTCTCTGTGGTTTATTTCAGTTGAAAGATCATAAGGAGTAAAATCTAGTATGTCAACTTTTTTACTGGTACTTTTATCAATAATAATTTTAAGATTATTTTTCTTGGTGGGGGGAGAAAAAAATATAACTACATTGTATTGCTTTATTACTTATAATTGTTGTTTTCCAGTTGATTAAAAAAAGTGTCCATCTCAAAGATTTTTTTTTGAGTCTGCTTCTGAAGTGCATAGCAAAGTTTTTGTTGTCTTTGGATAGGGTTTAATACAGACATCGAGATAAAACACAGTAGAAATGAAATGGAAGAGCTCATTACCACAGAATGGTCTAGAAACTAAAAATGTGAAAGAACACTCATTATCTGCTAAACACAATAATCTAAATATAATCTTTGGCTCAAAAAGTCTGTAATTGCCAAGTACTGGCCACTCGTGGGATATCTAACAGATAATTCTGTATTTTCTATGCTTATTTTTAGACTCAGTGTTTCATTAGGCAGCATTTTCTACACATGGTGAACGACCATTTCCATTCAGCTATTAAGAACTGTAAAAAAATTATTATTTTAAGGGTAAAAAAATATAGCCCTAAGTGCCCTAAATTTTCAGTAAACAGGTTGCTACTCTTCAACAGTTCTTTAACTATCATTCTTCCAAAAGTAATATAAAATCGATAGGGGTGTTCCTGCTGATGTAAATTATTTAAAATACTGACTATTTGGTGAAAGAAAAAATGTAAATACAAACATCTCTACATTTATTTGCTATTTAACACTTCCATATCCTCTTGAGTGTAAGTACCTAACAAAAGAACAAGTGAACTATTATTAAAATTATTTATGATATTTATAACCTACTGAATATCACAGCACTGTTAAATTTCAGTTAACTGTACAATATTTTAATATTTCAACAAGTAGTACCCATTAAGAATAATAGAAATGGTATTTTTTTGTTCCCAATAAAAACCTCAGAGACTCTGACACATGTACACAGGCTACACATAGGTTAGAGACAAAGAACACTTGTACTTGGAATTATTTTTTTTTTCTGCCTGCCATTTGTTCTTTAGATAATATTTCTAGATGTTTTGTTATTGCGTAAGTATCTGAGTTCCATAAGCTGATCTGTTTCTACATGTTGAACCTTAATGTGGCCTTAAACCCATACCCAGTATAGTAGAATACTCCTCCCACAGAAAGAGGTGTCCCTAGGAACAAATATGACTATAAATTTTTAGGCAAAATATATATTTTTTTACATAATCTCAAATGGTTCATCAGAAAGATCATGGGTTCTCCAATGTTTTACTGATTTCAAAAGAAGTGAATGTATAATAAAATAATAAAATAATAAAATCATAGAAATCATTAATACAGAAATAATCCAATCCTTAATAAAATTAGTTTAGTTGTGCCATTACACCTTCCATGGTAATATTTCCCTGAAGTGCATCTTCTAATATAAAACTGCTTCTTACCAGAACTCTTTTAGTACTCAGAGTATCAGACATAGGTATTGTAGGTTTTTATTTAATCTTGTGGACAAAATTCTCTGCGTATTTTTTGGCAGGTGCAGCTCAACATTTGTATTAATGATATTATACCAGTTCTAAATAACAACTTTGATTTAAATGATAGAGACCTGTTTTGTTTAATCAAATTAAAGAAAACAAAGCAAAAATAGTGAATGCAGACTTCTAAAGAACATCTTTTTAAGCAACAGCTAATTTATATGCTGGTTCATCACAGAATGTGTTCTCAATTTGACTAAATAGTCTGACATAGCATTAGCTGACACAGCAAGTAGATAAGGAAGGACTGAGATAGAGAAATACATCAAACATGAGAGACAGAAATGATTGAAACACAATAGTGAAAGCAGCTGACGGTACTGCCATGATGCCACTGGGGACTGGATCAAGTAATACAACTTCTTCAGTTCTGTAAATAATAAAATTAAGGTTTTTGTGGTGTCTTACAGAATTCAGTTAAGGAGTGAGCATGAATCAACTGATATAAAATGATATAAAACATGGTTTGCTTTTGTCTAATATGGTTTTACTTTCTTCCATTTACATTGTTTGGTTCTCTTTTGATTTGTTACACATAGAAAGATTAGAAACACAATTCTGTTTATTATTCCACAAAAGCTCATTTTTTAAATCACTTATGTGTCTGCACTAATTCAGATATTACCAGTGAAATTTTAGGATATCTCTGAAAAAAAAGAGAAATAATGTTGAATTCTACAGATGCAGCATCACATGTACTGCTGCTCTATTACACAATCTGAGTTGTGGTTTTTCCCAGGTACCCTGTCTTTTTTCTTGTTTCCTAGCCACGGTCCAGACCTTTTATGAATGATCTTCTGCAGCCAGGTACCCATTTAGTGAAATATAGAAACAGTACCAGTCCCCACTATAACAGGTAACTGAGCAGTCCTGCTGGAGACACAATACAAAGAAACACAATAATCACAGAATCCCGAGGGCTGGAAGGGACCTCGAAAGATCATCTAGTCCAACCCCCCTGCAAGAGCAGGGTAACCTAGAGTACATCACACAGGAACTCGTCCAGGTGGATATTGTGGGCCTTGAATATCCGCAAAGTAGGAGACTCCACAACCTCCATGGGCAACCTGTTCCAGTGCTCTGTCACTCTTACAGTAAAGAAGTTCTTCCTGATGTTAACGTGGAACCTCCTATGTTCCAGTTTACACCCATTGCCCCTTGTCCTATCACTGTATATCACTGAAAAAAGCCTAGTTCCATCATCCTGACACCCACCCTTTACACATTTGTAAACACTGATGAGGTCACCCCTCAGTCTCCTCCAAGCTAAAGAGACCAAGCTCCCTCAGCCTCTCCTAATAAGGGAGGTGTTCCACTCCCTTCAACAATGCTCAAGGGACAGCCAGCTGTGGTGTTAGTCTTGGTAGAAAAACATTGCTCCCAGCAGAAGACGATTATTTGGGGCCTTTTTTTTAATAATTGGGAGGGAATTTAGTGGTGTTTTTTGGTGTTTCAGATGATAATGTTCTAGTGCCCAGCAGCTCCCAAGGAAATGAATGTACTTATAAGCTCTACATTCACAGAATCACAGAATCATAGAATAGTTAGGGTTGGAAAGGACATTAAGATCATCTAGTTCCAACCCCCCTGTCATGGCCAGAGACACCTCCTACTAAAACATGCCATGCAAGGCTCTGTCCAACCTGGCCTTGAAAACCTCCAGGGATGGAGCATTCATAACCTCCCTGGGCAACCCATTCCACCACCTCACCACCCTAACAGTAAAGAATTTCTTCCTTATATACAATTTAAACTTCCCCTGCTGAAGTTTGAACCCATTACCTCTTGTCCTGTCACTACAGTCCCTAATGACTGTCTCCCCATCATCCTCATAGCCCCCTTCAGATACTGGAAGGCTGCTATGAGGTCCCCACGCAGCCTTCTCTTCTCCAGGCTGAACAGCCCCAACTTTCTCAGCCTGTCTTCATATGGGAGGTGCTCCAGTCCCCTCATCATCCTCGTGGCCCTCCTCTGGACTTGTTCCAACAGTTCCATGTCCTTTTTATGTTGTGGGCACCAAAACTGCACCCAATACTCCAAGTGAGGTCTCACAAGAGCAGAGTAGAGGGGCAGGATCACCTCCTTCGACCTGCTGGTCACTCTCCTTTTGATGCAGTCCAGGATACGGTTGGCATTCTGGGCTGCAAGCGCACACTGAAGCCAGCTCATGTTCATTTTCTCATCGACCAACACCCCCAACTCCTTCTCTGCAGGGCTGCTCTGAATCTCTTTTCTGCCCAAGCTGTAGCTGTGCCTGGGATAGCTCCGACCCAGGTGTAGAATGCCAGCTTCCTTCTCTCTCCCTTCCATTCTCTTAGCTTTTACTGTTGAGCAGACATATGGCATAGAGTATCCCTTTCCTAACTTTGGGTCAGGTGCCTTGGGTATGTCCCCTTCCAATATATTTTCTACCCTTCAGTTTACTGGTAAGGGGAAAGTGTTGGAAAGACAGCCTTGGTACTCTGCCATCACTGGTTATCTGTAGCCAAAACACTGGTGTGTTACCAACACCTTTCTAGCTACCAATACAAAGCACAGCACTATGAAGGCTATGGGGAAAATTAACTCCAGAACAGCCAGACTCATTGCATAACTTATTACAGAAAGATTATAATAACACATTTCTCCCCTCATGTAGTAAAAAAAAATAATAAAAAAGAAAAACACAAAATCAACCTCCCCACCAAAAAAAAAAAAAAACAAACCGAAAACACAAACAAACCTAAACAAATAAAAGAAAGGCCATTTTTAAATGGACCAGAAGATATTCAGTTAAGGTGGAAATGCTTTCACTTACCCCCTGCTGCCCTCACAATCTATGAATATAGAACAACAATAATCTATAGATTCCGTTTAAAGCACACACTTCAGACAACTTTTATTTCATTTCAGTTGGGGATGTTATTAAAATACAATGCTGATGCAGTGCAGATTTAGCTAGATGTCTGATTCATTTTTGAGATAACTAGTGCTAAATGTATATCCACACATATGAAATGAAATGGGATTTATTGAAAAATACAAATGATATCTTGAAAGCTAGCTAAAGCTAATCAACTCAGAAATAAGGTGAAAATTCTTTCCTTATTGATGGTTATGCCTAATTATTGTGTTTATTATGGTATCTGAGAAGAGCCTGCTGCTCTGAGAGCCCCAGTGTAACTCTGTAACAAACCAAAATATAATGTTTTGAATGGAAATTACTCTGAAATGTTGCATTCCTTCATAAGTTTATATTTGAATCCTCTTTTTTCAGGTAAGAGTAGTATTCTCAACCAATATAAGCCTGTGGGATCTGAGAGGATGGATACCAAGCTGTTGAGATAGCTAATGTCATTGTGGAGTTGTAGAGACCAGGGAAGGTCCCCAGTAACAGATAAAAGAATATCTTGTGCCTTTCTTCAAAAAAGGGTAAGAAGGATGAATAAGGATACAAGAGAATGGTTAGCCAGACTTCAGTCTCTAGAGAATTCCAGTCCTGACATTCTAGTCACATAAATGAGACATAGGTTACTGGAACCAGCTAGCATGGGTTTATCAAGAGTAAGATCGCAGAGCTATGGTAAAATAATTAGATCCATGAATGGAGAGCAGTTGAAATTCTTTATCTTGACTATAGTAAGGTATTTGACACCATCTCCCACAATATTCTTGTATCCAAGCAAAGATGTCTGGATAGCTGGACTACTAGGGGGAAAAAACCTGTCTGGTTTGCCAGGTAGTGGCTTGTACTATAGCTGGAAAACAGTTAACAAAGAATTTCCCAGGGGTCCATCATGGTAACTGTCCCATTTAATATCTCTAGAAAGTGAGCTGGAAGAGGAGATGAAAATGTACCCTCATCAAACCTGATGATTACACCAAACATGAGAGAGCAATGCCAGTTGACATGCTGAGGAAGGGAGCTGCATTCAGAAGAACCTGGACAAGCTGAAAGATCAGGTATAAAATTCAACAGAGCATACACACAGCCCTGTCTCTGTGAAGGAATAACAATACAGGCCAGACATTCACTAGCTGAGGAGCAGCTCTGCTGAAAGGTTCTGGTGGTCTTGGGAGAGAGTAGCTTAGCTGTAAGTCAGCAGTGTGCCCTGTCAATGGCAAAGGCCAACAGCATCCTCACTGGCACAAGGATCAAGGAAAATATCTAGCCCCTTTTGACTTGGCACTGGCTAGTCCACATTTGGAATACATCGGCCAGGCTTGGGAATCCCACTGCTAGAAAACTGGATGAATGGGATTCAGCTTAGCAAGAAGCCACCAGAATGGTGAGAGTTGGAGTACTTGCACTGTGAGAAGAGGCTGAGGAAGCTGAAATGTGAGACCTCACCTGGAGTATTGTGTGCAGTTCTGGTGTCCTCAACATAAAAAGGACAGGGAGCTGTTGGCACAAGTCCAGAGGAGGGCCATGAGGATGATCAGGGGACTGGAGCACCTCCTGTATGAAGATAGGCTGAGAAAGTTGGGGCTGTTCAGCCTGGAGAAGAGAAGGCTGCGTGGAGACCTCATAGCAACCTTCCAGTATCTGAAGGGGACCTATAGGGATGCTGGGGATGGACTATTCACTAGGGACTGTAGTGATAGGACAAGGGGTAATGGGTTCAAACTTAAACAGGGGAAGTTTACATTGGATATAAGGAAGAAATTCTTTCCTGTTAGGGTGCTGAGGCACTGGAATGGCTTGACCAGGGAACGTGTGAATGCTCCATCCCTGGAAGTGTCCAAGGTCAGATGGGAGAGAGCCTTGGGTAACATAGATTAGTGTGAGATGTCCCTGGCCATGGCAGGGGGGTTGGAACTAGATGATCTTAATGTTCTTTCCAACCCCAACTATTCTGTGATCCTATGATTCTGTCCTAGAGAAGGGATAGCTTTAAGGGAATATATAACTCCTGCAAGTGCTTATGAGGAGAGAAGGCAGAGTTAGGCTCTTTACTAACGTGTACTATGGGTGTGAGGTAGCTGTTATAAAATTGAAAAGGCAGAATCCACAGATGACTTGGGGAAAAATCTTTTTTTACCAAGGGAACAGCCAATGTGTTGGTCAGGCTGCATGGAGATGTTGCAGTCTGTATACTTGAAGGCTTTCAGGGCTAAACTGGCTAAAGCCTTGTGCATCCTGTTCCAAATTTGATGTCATACCTACTTTCAGTAGGTGGTTGGGCTAGAGACACCCTTAGGCCATTTCCAAGCTGAATGATTTGACGATTCATGCTCACAGCTTGTAACATATTAAAAAGAAAAAGGTGTAAATAATTATGCTTTCAGATGGTCTATTTAATCCACAGTTAGTAGCTTCAATAGGAATAATTGGCAATTGTGTAAGATTCATCTCACTACAGCCAGCTAAAAATTAGGTTCTCAGTTTATTTTTAAGTCTCACTTTGTATTCAGTAGAAGGCATGAATTATCTATAAGGATAATCCATGCCACTTTTAGATAAATACTAAAATCCAGTGGGGATGGATTATTCCTGTATGCTCCTGAATGTTCCTGTATGCTTTCATTTCCTATAAAGGGAACAGGCTTAGCTAGCTTCATCTCTATGCTTGACTTAAAGATGTCTATTATTAAATGCATAAATTATTATCCTAAATTTAATATATTTTGTACACCAAATTGTATCAAAATACATGTAAGCTCTTGCCTTAATACATTTGAATAATACAAAATATGAATGAAACAAAATAAAAACATCAAGAGTTTTTTTATTCATTTGCAGAGTAAATTCCTCAGGGGAGAAAAAAAAAAGGTACAAAAATATTTTTTTCAGCATAAGTTTCCTGGTTCTGCAATTGAATACTTCTGTCTTCATAATAAACGATGCTGAGACATATTTTCTATTTAATGAACACATATCCTTTCTATGGTTTGGGAGGAATATGATGTGACACTTCCTATTTTCATGTCACACATTCTGGTGTCACAGATTTAAATCTGTAGCAGCTGATAAGTACCTTGATGTTAGAAACAAAGTTGATCCCCTGTCCAGTTATTGCTGCTCACTTCCACATTCCTCATTATTTGCAGCCTCACATCAAGACTTATCTGATCTGCAGTCTTTGGTGCAATGACACAAACAAACTCATCTGATAGAACTTGAACCAGAAAACTCCAGTAGCAAGTTTGATCTTTAGAATAGCACATTTTCCTCATGCTGGAGTACAAAAAGTACATTTGTAGCACAGCAATCAAGATCAGTACCAAGACTAGAATTTCAACTCCTCTAACCAATGAATATCAGCATAGCTGTGTAAACAAATAATTTTCTTTTAATCGTAACTGGAAGAGTGGCATTAAAAATTGGCATTCTGTTTTGTGTAGAAGAGAATCTCAGTCTCTAGGAGAGAGTTCAGCTCTAACAGCACAGTGTGTGCTAGACATCCTGCTGGATTGAAAGCCAGAATTGGCAGAGACAATCCAGTGTCTGCTAGCTGCAAACCATAATATTTTTGGGAGGTATATGCTATAGGGTATTACAGATGTTGGAGGTGTGGGATCTTGAGGTACATTAAAGAATACTTTTATACTAAGATTTCCCAGAGTCATGAGTAGGAATATCCAGATAGTTGCAGACACTGTGGATGATAAATACATTCTTCCTTGCCTGAAATAGTAATCATTATTAAACCATGATCATTTTGCAACAGTTTTCTGCAGTACTCAACATCCTCATGAAATACAGAGATAAAATATTATCATAGATAAATATGTATCTCAACAGTCTACAAACATTTACTCTAAAAAGAAATAATTTTATTGAATAAATGGAACTATTCCCAAGCAAATTCTGTAGCATGAGGATTACACAAAGTATTACCTACTAGTGTATAAAGCTATCACTCTGGAAGAAGCAAAAAAAAGTTTTAGAAAGGTAAAATACAAGTTAGATTAAGTTAAGCATACTTGGAAAATAATAGAATCATAGACTAATTAGGGTTGAAAAGGACCTTAAGATCAACTAGTTCCAACCCCCCTGCCATGGCCAGAGACACCTCCCACTAGACCATGTCACCCTAGGCTCTGCACAACCTGGCCTTGAAAACCTCCAGGGATGGAGCATTCATAACCTCCCTGGGCAACCCATTCCAGTACCTCATCACCCTAACAGTAAAGAATTTCTTCTTTATATCCAATCTAAATTTCCCCTGTTTAAGTTTGAACCCATTACCCTTGTCCTGTCACTACTGTCCCTAATGAACAGTCCATCCCCAGCATCCCTATAGGTCCCCTTCAGATACTGGAAGGCTGCAATGAGGTCTCCACGCAGCCTTCTCTTCTCCAGGCTGAACAGCCCAAACTTTCTCAGCCTATCTTCATACAGGAGGTGCTCCAGTCCCCTCATCATCCTCGTGGCCCTTCTCTGGAGTTGTGCTGACAGCTCCCTGTCCTTTTTATGTTGAGGACACCAGAACTGCACACAATACTCCAAGTGAGGTCTCACAAGAGCAGAGTAGAGGGGCAGGATCACCTCCTTTGACCTGCTGGTCACGCTGCTCTTGATGCAGTCCAGGATACACTTGGCTTTCTGGGCTGTAAGTGCACACTGCTGGCTCATGTTCATTTTCTCATCAACCAACACCCCCAGGTCCTTTTCCACAGGGCTGCTCTGAATCTCTTCACTGCCCAACCTGTAGCTGTGCCTGCAATTGCTCCGACCCAGGTGTAGGACCTTGCACTTGGTTAAACTTCATGAGGTTGGCATCAGCCCACCTCACAAGCATGTCAAGGTCCCTCTGGAGGGCATTCCTTCCCTCCAGAGTATCAACCGAACCACACAGCTTGGTGTCATCAGCAAACTTTCAATTTAAGTATTTAACTTAAAAAAAGTGTGAGGGAGTGTAATTTATTCTTTATCAGCACTGATTTCCTTTTATCACAGTGCAAGCAACATCAAAAGGAACGTATGCATAGTCACCTGTACTATTTAAAGGCCTGATGTTCCATTTACTACTCACTAACTTTATCTCAAGTAGCTTTCCCACGCATTAGAACAGTAACTACCATTTGTTCTAAGGCAGGCTGAACAGCTATGCATGGGAGAATTGTTTCCATGGGGATGAAAGGGAGGCATGAGTTTGCTTTAAGCAAAGAAAGGAGGTGAGAGAAGCAGTATGCATAAACCTACTAATAAAACTTAATTTATTATGAACATGACTGCAGGAACAGACAGAAGTTAAACAAATAGATATCAATCAACATGATTATTAACAATGTGCATCACTTTGTATTAGGTGCTGACTGTTCATGAAGATACATATTCAAGGTAAAAATAATTGCTAAGCAATGAGCTTACAGATCATCTTTCACCTGCAAACATTTTCAAAATCTCTTCTTTCAAATGAATTACTTCGTTAGTGAAATTCTTCCAAGATAATGTGCTAAGTGCAGACCCCTCCTTTTCTACAGCTCAGCCATCTCAGCTATTTTCTCTAAGGCAGAGTCATGTCAGCATGGTGTTGCATTTAAATTAATTATGTTAGGTTATAAAGGTATCAAGAAATACAAGCCACCTCTAAAAATGTTATTTCTAGCACTGAAAGTCTAAAAGTACAAACCTGTATGAACAAATGCCCCAGCTGAGCAAGGGACCAAGAGTGTCCATTAACAGAATTTTTTCTTTAACAATACACAATAAAAATAATTTTGGAAAGCAGTTCTGTTAGCTTCTACAATCAACTTATGAGAACATAGAACAATACATACAAACAAGCACACTTATATGCAACCCAGTGTCTCCTCACCAGAAACTTAGAACATAGGAAAATCTAGTACTAGATCCAAATAGGAAGAAAAGGTATATCTACAGCATCTTTTGCAGGCAGTTGTATATTGACACTATACTCACAGCTAACCAGATTCTATCTCCAAAACAGAAGTTCTGCAGATGTGGTTAGCACAGCGCCTGCTTGAGTAGTTTAGTCATCCTGAGAGGCAGCGTATATTAACGAAAGCCTTGCTCTCTGCTTGTGCTTTTGGACTCAAAACTTGTTCATGTCTGGCTGGACTGCAGTGAGGGCTGAATGAATGCATGATGGTCTATGAAACACAAGGAAAGTCATCCCATCAATGCCTCAGGACTTGACATTGGAAACCGTGAACCTGTGGCTCCCATGGGAAGCACAAGAACTGAGAACAAAACTCCTGCAACATCTGAAAATGGGTTTCTATGGAGGAATCAGGATTAAGACAAGATTATCTCAAATCATACTCTTTTTTTGGTTTTCACACTGAGAAAAATTACATTCTAGGAGCAACTGTTGCCTCAAATTTTCTCTTTAATTGTTACTCAAGTTACCTGGCACATACACTAATATTGTTACGATAACAATAATCAAGAAAGATTATCTGATTTAATATCTGAAAAAAACAAGTGCAATTATTTAAAAAACAATAGTAACTGTATTTAGAGAAACAAGACCTGTCAAAAACCTGTTATATTAGATTTATGTAGGATTTTACTGGCAACAGACAATTCCTTATTTCTTTAAGAAGTGCTAATACATAAATATGTAAGTCAATAAGAAAGAAACTTATTTCTTAACAGCTAACAATTATTTTCTAGGTGGAGAATCAAGATTCATAATGAATACAATTTCACCAAATGACTGGCTCATTCTAATAGGTGCCAAATTAATATTTTATTAGTGTAGGGTATAATTACACACACAAAATGCAACACACTACAGCTGGACACTTTATTTTATGAAGTCTAATTTTGTGCAGCACTGAATATAAAAGATAAGCAAACATAATAAAATGAATGAATACTGTGTCAATTTTTAAAACCAAATTGCATATAAGTGATCTAGTCACACAGGAGTCAGGTGGGATGGTGCCAAAGGAAAAAAGGCATTTCAGGAAAGTTAGTTTGTCCCTTGTGATTTTCTTACTCCTGTAGGATTTAACTTTCAAGATTTATGCTGCACCTTAGGTAGGCAGTTGTAAGTAGTGTTCAGTTTTGTAAAAAAAATGCAAATGGATTTTGCTGTCAGATTTTTGCATATGCACTAATTTTACTTAAAATTCCAAACTGGATATCTACTAAATCAAATTACAAAAATAAAAAAATAATAATAAAAAAAGGAAGGGCAATAATAAGTTATATTTCAAAGACTGTTGAACCTACAGGGGTTCTTAGTTCAAAGGCTAAGAACCCCTGATTTTTATTTATTACACCATATCAGCAATATTCACCATGTTACTCTATTATTATTTATTGGTGCATATGGTGTAGAGTATGAAGTTTCTATCTGGGTTCTAACCAGTTTTAAAAGGATTAAAATGTAAAATAGCCAAAGACATAGAAAATACAAATTAATTTCCCACATAAGATTCATTTTAAATGAAGTACATTCCACATTATCTATCTAAATGCTATTTCACCTGCTCCTCACAATGTGTGCCTAAATAGGTTCCAGTTGCATGCGCACTTTGAAAGTAATTCTCCCCAGGAACACACCCATTTCAGGCATGAAGCTAGGAATTTATTGTTAGCCCAATTAAAATATTATTCTGATCAAAATCTAGCATACAGCTATGTGTAGCCCTACTAGAATGATATCAATAGTCCAAATACAGAAAAGCCTCAAAGGTAATACTGTCCTTATAAACTGTTATATATAAGAGCATAGTAAGAACTACCCTTTTTCTCTGGTGTTGTGCTTGCACTTCCAATGGCTCTCTGTTCAATGGCATCAGACTTCTTCGAACAGAGAGATAACGGGGTACCAAAGTGAGTTAGTATCCCAAGATCTGTGCTGGGTAGGGTATGGTGTTCAAGGTGGGAGTGGGGACATTCATTTCTACTTATGCTCAAGGCTATTTTTCAAATGTTCTTTTACTTGCTTGCCTCTCAGTGGCTTCCAGACCCACCTGGATGCTGCAACACAGCCTCCCCCAACCCTGGGAGACATTATGTGCATTATATATCTGCTTTGTCCAGCTTCATCCATCTGCGGCTCTTTCTCTCCAAAAGCTTTGGCTCAGGTCAAGCAATGGTCCCATAGCCACCAGATCATTGTTCAAGCAAACTGGCACCAGCTCAGGCCCAGGCAAGTCATCTCAAGCACTGAGCACTGAGCGCTGCCCTGTTAGACACCTGTTGCTATTTAATTATAACGTGGCAGAAATCCTATTCATTGGTTTACACTTGACTCCAAAAACATACATAGAAACATTAAATGCTTCCTCTTCGGAGTGTTGCTGTATGTCTGTGTATAAAAGTGCATCTAAATCTACATCTACATCTTTTTCTCAATTTTTGTCATGCTAAAACTTTG
Organism: Melopsittacus undulatus; assembly: GCF_012275295.1. Classification (NCBI taxonomy): domain Eukaryota; kingdom Metazoa; phylum Chordata; class Aves; order Psittaciformes; family Psittaculidae; genus Melopsittacus; species Melopsittacus undulatus. Next base: position 17,781,025 of record NC_047527.1, read on the forward strand.
ACTAACAGATAGAAAAACTCCATGATGAAGAAATATCAAGGCATCACAGTACAATACATCCTAAGGAACATCAAATCAATAAATTCATGCAATCTCATTGATGTCTAATCAGTTATTTTTAGAATAAATCTGACAGTCATTACAGATTATCATAACTTTTAAAGTTTTTAGAAAAGCTTTAGCTGTGCTCTAAAAAAGAGTTTCAACATTCCTTTTTTATGCTTTGCACTCCTTCAGCATTAGCCTGAGGTAAACTGATGTGCGCTTTTTATGATGTGCACTTTATTTGTTTTAGATGCATGGCAGCAGAAGACACAGTATATAGCCAAAGGGTCCTGCTCAAGGCAGTACAATCTTTGCAGGGCCCCAAGAAATTGGTGACAGAAAAAAAATACAAAAGATTTTACACAGAGAAGAAAGTCAATTCCTACACATCTTTACATAGCTCAAGAGTTGGAAATCTCCCTACAGAGTTTATCTTACTGTATTTTGCTGGCACATACAGGCACAACTTCAAAGAAGCTATTTAGAAACTAAGAGAGTGAGATCATATCTTCAGCTGTAAAATCACTAGGCATAAGAAAGTTTCTTGATTTATATTACAAATTTACATATTTTACAGAACTAGTTCTATTTGTCAAATCTTTATATTCCATGCTAGTCTGGAATATGTCAAGTGCTTTGTCCACTTTATTTTTTAATAACCTAAATACACATTGATGAAATGGAAAGAATTGTTCCATTATTATCCAAGAGACATCCTGTGAAACAAAATACAGTATTTACTTTATTGCCTTGGCATTATTATTCTCCCTTTCTCTTCTGCTCCACCCACTTCTCACATTTTTTTTCTACATAATTATGCTTTAGAATGTCAATTCAGTCATGGATACTTGGATTTTATAACCCATAATATTTTGGAACATTGTTCAAAAGTATTCAGGGAGATACATTAATCTTAACCTATGATTGTGTTTTTTTTGTCTATTATTACAGAAAATAACAGAAAACTGTTACACACCGTGTTTCTTCCATGGTGGAGATTAAGTTCTTAGTTAATTGTTATTCAGCTCTCAATTACTGTTCTCCACTATCTCCAAGTGTTTTTCCCTGGACTTTGGACTAATTGTGCCAGAAATGATGCACCAAGACTGGCTCCATACAGAGCCAATTTAGATCCAGCATGCCGTTTTAATTGAGAGAGAAAAATAACTGGTATACAAGGCTTTATTTGACCTGGAAACAAGACAGCCTCCTTTCACACAGTTTAGAATCTAAAATTCTGTGCCAAGTGAAACCAAGCTGACTTCACTAAACTTGCTCTGGTTGGTGTCGACATCCCTTTACTTGCAAAACTTGCTATTTCTTGGTTTTCTGCATTATGCATCCTCGATTTATTCCACACAGATTCAGTTGTGTTAGTAATCTCCAGCTCAAACTGGTTTTCATGTGGCAAGGCTGAATCTTGCAGAGCCAGTTGGCTCTTTACACTCTTCTCCCAGAACTTCATGTTGTAGTAGGCATTATTAATTTTAAAATAATGTTATGAAAATATTCAGAATCAGTTCAATCAACAGTGCTCCTAAGCTAACAATGCCTCTTCATGACCCTTTGCATAGTCTCCTGTGGAGCCAGCCACATTTCAGAAAAAAAAGGACTGAGTTAAAAGCAAATTTGGAATTATGTTGAGTTAAAAAGCAGGAGGAAGGGTACTTCGTTCACCATATAGCCAGAATGCGTGTCACTGATTTAGCCTTCGTGGAGAACTAAAGCACAGCATTGTATAATTGCAATATGACTCAACAGACAAACAACCCTGGGCAAATTTCTGTTGCAATGTTTTCTTGAAAATGGAAAAAATTGGAAAATGATTTTTGTAACTATGGCGGTCATGAGCTTCTTAAACATACCAATTATTTGAGAATTCATAGCAAAAATAGTAAAATAGAAAAGTACTGAACAGAAATTAAATGAATATGATATCATAGGTAACTATATTTTATTTGTGCCAGCGTATATAAATCTATTTCAAGCCAACAGTAACTTAGAGAATTTGTTGTAAAAGTAAGTAAGGGAAGCAGGTAAGGAAAAAGTATACTTTGAGCAGTGTATGCTTGGCAAATACCTCACACGACCAAATAATTCTACTGTTCAGTGGGATTTCCTCTTGTAGAAGGCTTGCACTTACTACTGCAATCTTTTCAATTTACCCACAAAAGCAAATTTCCTGAAATTTCACACTCTAAAATTGTAAACCATTCCAATAAATTGCCTGTAATATAGAGCAGTTGACAGCACAGAAAAACCCATGTTTAACCAAAATAATCATGAAGTATTATAAGGGATAGGTAAAAGATGAAAATTTAAAGACATAAGATATTAGGCTAATTTTTAAAGGCATGACAATCTGGGTGTTCATACACACACCAGATCTCAAAATAATGACTCTAAACAGCTAATATCATAGTTTTATATATGGAAAAATCTGTAAAGCCTGTTCAGGATACCCATCAGAAAACAAAACAAAACAAAACAACCTAGTATTGGTAGAATAATCAGCACTATCTGCCCCTAACAGTACAAGGGGAGTCATACTTAGGATAGCAAATAGAGAGTAAAAGCACTGACAGTTTTTCAAAGGATCTTAAGGCTATTCCTTATAAAATAAGCTTTTTAAAAGCTTAGTGCTCATTTAGATATGCCACAGGGAAATGTAGAAAACAAAATACAAGAAAAAATACAGAAAGCTCTTTTACAGCTCTTTTGTTACAGTACAGTCATACTTTTAAAGCACGTTTCTTAGGACAGTTGCTAGTAATTTTTTCAACAGATGTTTTTAAAAAAATCTCTAGGTTTTGGCAGGAAAAGTTTATTTCTCTAGAAGATCAGTTTTAAATTTTATATAATATATTGAGTTTGGACAAAACATCCATCTACACACACATACAGATCCCAACAGAAGAAAGACTGTCTACAGAGTAACCAAAGCATTAATTTAGATAGCTTAAAGACAGGTAAAAATATCTCCTAGTTGCTGTTAGACATGAATACTAACCTGAATGAGGTACCTTTGGTACCTGCCCAAGTTTCCACAATACATAAAGCAAGTTTAAAAATTTACACCTGAGATGCAACCCAATTCAGTCATCACCAGACTACCCATCAAAACATCTACAGTTCTGAGACTGAGCCATTCAAAATTAGACCCATTCATGACGTGAATTCTTTCTGAAACAGCAATTTAGCTAACAGAACTGCCTCTCTAGGATGTAAGAGAACAACCACAAATGGTCTCCTGATGCAATGCACTCTAACCAAAGGCAAACTGTTTTAGTGAGACAAACTATTCTAAAGTGGAAAAAGTTCAATTGTTTAGTCCCAGGGTCTTACCATAATTGTTTTTAATGTTGACCTTTTCCAACAGAACTTCTATAGCAATAGTCTGTTTTAAAATATAGGCTTTTAGATAAGAGGCAAAAGTTCATGAGTTAGTTTAGCTCCTGAAGAAGGAAATTTATTTTTAAAAGTATATTCCTTTAAAATACATCAGCAGGACTGAAATAGTTTCTGCTATTGTATTGTAAGATGAGACTCAGTGCAAACACGTTTTTATACGGGTTGTATTGTCTAGCTCTGGATCACTTTTACCTTACATTACTAGCAGTATTGCTAACATGCTACAGCACAATTCTTGGACCTTCCCACTTTCATATTCCTTTTTATTACCAGTGTTATTAGCTGGTTCTTAGTGAGAGATCTGAGCTGAAGAGCGTGAATGTAGTAAAGTCTTTCATACGGCTGATAAATTAGGAAACATTAAATGACAGAACCAAAGGAAGGTGAGATCTAGAGCTGAGTTTGTTAAATCCAGAGCTTTATAAATTAAAACCTGATTTTGGTAATATTTTCATTAGCAAACATGTACTATATACATGGTGGAAATTCTGAGCATCTCTCCCTAGAGTTAAAGGTGGTATTCCAGGTGGTACATAGGATCTGAATCATTAGGCGAAAGTAACAAGAACTGCCTGTTTCAAAGGCACTTTCCCTGATTACTCATTTATATTGGGGTGATTAAATAGCTAAGCCTATAGAGCAAAAACCACTGACAGAAGTAAGACGACAGTTTGCACCCAGTTCTAAGGATTAGTGCCACCAGTTTAAACACAGGACAAAGGAAACATTAAATAGAGGACAAAAGAGTGCCATGATTATATGATCAAAAGAAACATTGTCTGCACAGTCATTATTCTGCTTCTTCAATTATTTTTGGACAAACATTAATGAAGCACTCACAAAATACAGGCAGAAAACCATCACTGGCACAATTATCAGCTTAGCAGAAATGTAGCTGGAACTCTTAAGTACACAAGTGGGGCTGCACTTATAGATGAATATTGATGGGTGAAATTAAGATTCCTGCTACTAAAAAAAGAAAGCATACATTTTGAAGTTCCACCCCCCAGCATTTATATGACAAAATTGCAAACAAAAGCTTTAAGGCACTACATATTAGGCATGCATTACACTCTTTGTAGGTGTCACCCATAGTGACCCAAGCAGGTACTAGAAAAAGGAAAAACAGAAGAAAAAAAAACAGATGAAAGCAAATCTGGTTTTGGTAAGTGATCAGCAAGTATTTTGTGGTAATTCTATCATATTTAGGTTCTTGTCTTTTTCAAAGTTTAAGGCCCAGCTTTTTGTATTTCTCTTTGTAGTTGTGTGCTAACAATATTTACAAAAGAGAATGTATAATTTCCTTATATAAATTCTAAATAAGGAAAAATTGTATTTTTATATAATTTCCTATATAAATTTTACTCCTTGTTTTAGTACACAAAAATTATTGCAATATTATGAACAGATAGTCATAAAATCTGCTTTCTCTTCCACTTTTTTTAATGATTCACCATTTTTATTATATCTTTTTTTCTTTTTACAGCATTGATAACAATGAAATTGTAACAAACACTGGAAAAAAATATAAAGGCTTTGACATATTTCTAAAATAGAAAAGCAGTGTAAAGATCTGCATGATTTGATGTGCTTTTGATACTTATGAACATACATTGTAAATTCTGTAGAACGGATTAAATTTAGTAAGACTACACACAGGTTTAATGTCTATTGCATTGATTCCAATGTTCACCTTCGTTATAACCATGACAAATTTAGATAAGATTAGCAGTGCTGAGAAATTCTATGCAGGTTAGAAAGATTTTCTAGTGTGAAGGAACAAAAATAACACAAGATAAAGATAACTCATATGTATCATGACCCATATGTGACATAGAATCATAGAAATATAGAATAGTTAGGGTTGGAAAGGACCTTAATATCATCTAATTCCAACCCCCCTGCCATGGACAGGGACACCTCACACTAAACCATATCACCCAAGGCTTCATTCAACCTGGCCTTGAACACTGACAGGGATGGAGCATTCACTACCACCCTGGGCAACCCATTCCACTGTCTCACCACCCTAATAGTAAAGAATTTCATTAAATATTATAAAGGGAAATTAATAACAGTGGGTAAGAAGCAAACAGCTTTTCTGCTTTGAAGACAAGCACAGTAATCAAAGAATTCTAGTGGAAAGTATTACCTGACAGTAAGATAATGGAAAACTGAATCCAGCTGGGCAAGCAGTCTACACTTTTTGTAAAATACATAAGATAGTTGAGACATTCCCTGATGACAACCTATTAAAGGAAAACTAGGAGTGGCAATGTCTGTTGCCTTATTTCTCTGACATCATAAATTCCTAAGGGATTGCGATAAAAAGAATATTGAAAAGAGAGAATGAAAACTTGAATTATGGAAACTTGTTGGGGGGGGTGGGGGGGGGGCGGAGTTGGGGGGAGAAGTTTTTTTAAAAGCAGATAAATTAACCCAAATATCAAAGTGATCATGTATTAGCTAATTGTGGGAAACATTAATTCACGTAAGATTCCAATGAATAAACCTTGATCAACATTGAAAAATATAGTTGTGGATCTCAAGCTTAATAATAGACAAAGCCTGAGTTTATTGTCTTTTGTAAATTAAATTCTAACCCAGACATTACTATATTTAGCCATTCATCCCACAGCTAATATCTTAAAACGTAAATTAGAGCTATTTAAATTATCTTGACCTAGAGTATCCATTACTCTATGCAGCACTGTGGTAATTACTAAATAACAGCTGGATTAAAATTCAGAAATTAGTATTTAGCACTGTTAAAAGTTATTAATAGCAAAGTATCAAGCATGTGCCTCTGAAATGTTGGGAGACATGGAAAATTTCAGTGTTCACAATGCCTCTTATCATGTGCTCTTTAGTTGACTGGATCATCCATTAAAATGTACATAAGTCAAAACAAGGAAGGGAATGGGGAACATAGACGTAATGTGAATTCCTAAAAAAAAGAAAACAAAGCATATATTTTATAAGAATGAATTGCTTGACTGATTTCACTGTGTAAATCTCTGTAAACATTCACCTTTTACATGAAAAAAAACAGGTCACATATTACGATGATTCACAGTGCTCCCTACAGCTGTGCCAAAACCAACTGATTTTCAAAGGAAGAACAGGGAAACTCAAGTACCTCTCCTGAGTAATGGACAGCTAAAAGCGAAGAACTAGAAACACTCCATGGCTGCCACAGTGTTCAGATCTTGGAAGAAATAATCGAGCCGCAAACTATCAGATGTCTGCAAAGTCTGCCTTGCAGTCAATACCATTTTCCCCAAGAGCAGAAATCTTTCTTTAGAAGCAAAGTGCCCACACTGCCATGAGCAGACTTAGCAAGCAGTAAATTATATTAGAAGTAAAGCTGAGCAGCACAGGCATTTATGTGTTATGCCCCTTAAGAACCTTGTTTCTCATCACAGGAGTGCTGCAGACATATTTGGTGTCATATGCTGTTTGACATGGAAAGACACAAAACGTTAGAGACAGTTCCTTAGCACTTCATCACCACAGCTGTACAAATGTACTGTGTGACAGCACACACAGCTGTGATACTTACTGATAGCATAGTGCCTAATGCACATTTGAAAGAGATTTGTTTTACTCGGGTGGTTTCATCAGGCTGTACAAAAGGTTCTAATGTTGCACCTAGAAATTTTGGTAAAAGCAGTCCCTGGAATGGCAATGTTATATTAAGTGCATGGCATCTGTCTTCAGCATCAGGGTTGAAGGAGACACCAAGCACAGCATTCACTGTAGTAGATCAATGGGATTCTTCATGCTCACAAAAGAAACAGGCCACTCAGAACTGCAGTGGTGAGATATAGTGAAAGTATAAATCTTCTGTAAACTAATGATTTCAGGGAGCTCTGGATCACCCTCATAGACCTTCTATGGGTGTAAAATGTTTTTCTTTTGATGTTCTTTATAATTTATTTAAAGGCAAATGTCAATGAGGAGGAAAAGATGCACGTTTTTGTAGGACTACAAGGACACTTACAGTTACAATCATTGACACATCAGAAATTTATGGATATACTTACTGAGTAGTAAAAGCTGCTACAAATCATCGTGTTACTTCATAAATTGGAAACATTTTTAAGACATGACATTCAAGCAATCAGTGAGTAGTAGGCAATTTAAGAATTTCTAAATCCACTGATATCTTAGTTCTTGCATAATTAACCATAAGTTTGCAAGGCAATTTCTTTATGAAAACTTACTGTGGAAAACTTATCAACTACTATACCACTTTTTTTTTTTTATTCTGCCTTTAATCCATTCTAGGGGAAGGAAAATGCTCCTTTTAGATTTATAGAATAGTCATCCTTGAAAATATTTTTTCCTTTTTTTTTTGATGTTAATACATAATAAAAATGTCAGGTTTAAACAGACATACTAGGAGACATTGCCGCCTGAAATGCTTAACCACAGTTTTTTAAAAAATGCATCTTACTGCCACTGTAGTTGGTGCTACCTTAGTGGATTTCTCTACTGATTTCTCATGCTAAGGCTAAAAAGTTACAACAGAGCAATCATTATTTCCTTTATTACTAAATATGAATGCAGATATACCTCATGAAAAAAAAAAAAAACCAACAAAAAAAAACCCCAACAAAAACCAACCAAACCAAAACCAAACAAAACAAGAAAAAGACAGCCAGACAAATACACACTGTACTCAATTTACAACCTCTTCTACAAAGGTAAACAAGAGTAAATTATGGCAATAAGATGCAAGAAATGAGGCTGGGGAAACAGCTCCAAGAGAGCTTAATATACTTTTTCCAAATACTACTAAAAACATTTGATTTCTGTACTACACTAGTCCCTAGAGAGTAACCAAACATATTAGTTTTTATTACTGCATAATATACTGCTATAATGATTATACCAGTAATACAGATTCATTTGTACCTATTTTTTCAAACATTCTCTCTCAAGTGACCCAAGTAATTTTAAGTAAAAAAAGGTAACATCAAGTAATACAAAATTTTCTGAATTATTGTTGTTCTTATCTTAAACGAAGCTTTCCAGATCCTTGTTTTTCCTGCTTATGTTCTCACAGAACTAAAAATCTGTTTATGAAAAACAATACTGGGTGCATGATCTAGCTCAGTGCAAAACCAGATTGTGTGGATACTACTATTTGTCTGCCTCTACACCATAACCAATAAGTGTTAAAAAATCCAGCAGTCTCTAATGATGGTTGCATGGTTCTAGCTAAGGATGACACATTACTTTCTCAGTGTCTATGAAACAAAATCACTTTAGCTTACATCTTACATATAGAGAAAGCTGAGTTTTAATGGATGATTTATAAACTACAAGGACTATAGGTCTAGAAGTTTCCATTTAAATATTCTGCAATGGTGCATCCCTGCTGATGTAAAAAAGTACATTTCCCTTTTGACATTAATAATAATGGGGGAATAATATGAGGTGTATGAAGTAATCAGTACAGAACATGTACTGTATTTATATCAGGGAAGTATTTGCTAAGTGAATCATATGATAAATAAATGAACATTGCCAGTAAGTGGTCACCTTTTACATAGAGAAAACAAAACTATGAGAAAGCTTTGATATACTAATGAGTCTCCAGTCTCATAGCAAAAGCTGAACACCAGATCTATACACTTAACTTTTATGACCCTGAGATTTTTCAGAGATAAGTTGTTTTCTACAGAGAACTGACATCTGTAGTAGGAAATAAACTACCTAAGTTATTTTGTTATAATTTGAAATTCCATGAACATTTCTCCCAACAAAAGAATAAAACAAAAAAATAATCTCAGTGCTATTTTTGGAACAAAAGACAAAGGGGAAAAATCCAGACTGAAATATACACTATCAGTAAATACAAAAAGTGTCATAATTCTGCAAGAAAATGCACAAGAAATCTGCCCTTTAACTCAACAATAAATGCCATGATATTTGCAGGTTGGAGAAAATAACCTCTTTGACAAGAGCTATTTGACACATTGCTAAAACATGTAGTTTTAATGTTGCTTGCAGTGCCATTTCAGTCTCAGGCCATTATTAAACTACAAACTGTGCAAGCTAAAGCACTGGCTTTCTGGGAACAGTGATTCACTGATGGTAGTGATGGAACAAACAGCATGATCACACTTACCTTCAGATCAGAAGTCTCCTGGTACCAGCCTTTAAAAGACTAATCTGTCTTTCAAAATCTTCAGTGATGATCTTTTATCTTTATGTGACATGAGATAAATCTTTAGGAAAAATTTTGTTGGCCTCAAATAAGAAGTTTTCATGAGAAAATTGTCAGTGTTTAGAGAAAAGTTATACCTCTAGTGTGATAAAAAGTGATCCTCTATAACTCTTCTTACAGTTAAAACCATGGACTGGAAAAACCTCTATTCTCCTTTATTTCAATTCAAAGTTATTTAAGTGCGGGGAAAAAAACATTCTCTCACACTTGCAAATGTTGCTCCTGTGTGATGAAATATTTATTAGAGTTAAGTCTGAAAAGGAATTGTTTTCAACACTTACAAAATATTTGGGTAATTATGCATGTGAGAAGTACAGAAGTATTAGAATTTAAGAAAGACCAAGAAGAAAAAGAAAACAAAACAAAAAAGTAATGTCCTGCTCCTGGAACAGAATTGTACTTGTATCACTCCTGAAAGATGTTTAACCACATCTGGAGGCTCCAAGACCTCTCTCTGCATTCCAAGACCTCTGCATTCCTTCCACTACTTCACTGCCCTCACTGTCACAGAATCACAGAATCCCAAGGATTGAAAGGGACCTCGAAAGATCATATAGTCCAACACCCCTTGCAAGAGCAGGGTAACCTAGAATACATCACACAGGAACTTGTCCAGGTGAGCCTTGAATATTTCCAATGTAGGAGACTCCACAACCTTCCCTGGGCAACCTGTTCCAGTGCTCTGTCACTCTTACAGTAAAGAAGTTCTTCCTGATGTTAACAGGGAACCTCCTATGCTCCAGTTTACACCCATTGCCCCTTGTCCTATCACTGGATATCACTGAAAAAAGCCTAGCTCCATCATTCTGACACCCACCCTTTACATATTTGTAAACACTGATGAGGTCACCCCTCAGTCTCGTCTTCTCCAAGCTAAAGAGACCCAGCTCCCTCAGCCTCTCCTCATAAGGGAGATGTTCCACTCCCTTCATCATCTTTGTGGCTCTGTGCTGGACTCTTTCAGGCAATTCCCTGTCCTTCTTGAACTGAGGGGCCCAGAACTGGACGCAATATTCCAGATGCGGCCTCACCAAGGCAGAGTAGAGGGGGAGGAGAATCTCTCTTGCCCTACTAACCACACCCTTTCTAATGCACCCTAGGATGCCATTTACCTTCTTGGCCACAAGGGCACATTGCTGGCTCGTGGTCATCCTCCTATCCACCAGGACCCCCAGGTCCCTTTCCCCTTCACTACTTTCCAGCAGGTCAACCCCCAACCTGTTCTGGTACATGGGGTTGTTCTTCCCCAGATGCAAGACTCTACACTTGCCCTTGTTGAATTTCATTAAGTTTCTCCCTGCCCAACTTTCCAGCCTGTTCAGGTCTCGCTGAATGGCAACACAGCCTTCTGGTGTGTCAGCCACTCCTCCCAATTTAGTGTCATCAGCGAACTTGCTGAGGGTACACTCAGTTCCCTCATCCAGGTCATTGATGAAAATATTAAACAGCACTGGTCCCAGCACAAGGTTTGTCCATTATATTCTATTGTAGTCACCAAGAATATGCAGAATATTCCCTGTCTACAGAAACTTATTATATACTTGAAGGCCGTATTATCTTCTCACTCTCTCACACACATAGTCAAAATCAAAGAATCATAGAATGGTTTGGGTTGGAAGGGCCCTTAAAGACCACCTAGTTCCAAACTCCCTGTCCTTGGCAGGGACACCTTCCACTAGACCAGGTTGTTCAAAGCCCCATCCAACCTGCCCTTGAACACTGCCGGGGATGGTGCAGCCACAGCTTCTCTGGAAAACCTGTTCCAGCGTCTCACAGCCCTGATAAAAAAGAATTTATTTCCTAATACTTAATCTGAATCTCCCCTCTGTCAGTTTAAAGCCATTTCCCCTTGTCCTGTCACTTCACACCCTGGAAAAAATTCCCTCTCCAGCTCTCTTGTAAACCTCTTTTAGGTATTGGAAGGCTGTTATAAATTCTCCCCTGAGACTTCTCAAGGCTGAAGAAGCCCAACTCTCTCAGCCTGTCCTCATAGGTGCTCCAGCATTTGAAGCATGTTCATTGCTCTTCTCTGAACTCACTCGAGCAGGTCCACATCCTTCTCATGCTGGAGGCCCCAGAGCTGAAAGCAGTACAGGATATATAGGCACACACATATTTGTATGCGTGTGCATGTGTATGCTGTATATATAGCTGTATTTATGTGTGTGTATGTGTCTGTATGTATATGATTCCCTCTATCTTCCCTCAAAGATCCAACTTTTGCTAACTTTGGTTATTTTTTTAATGTCCATTAGACTTTTTTGAACTGGTTCATATCTTTCTTGAACTGAGTGCCTACAATTACACAGATTCCTTTTGCTGGAATCTTACAGCTCCAAGCATCATGCAAGCATTATTTACATAATTCAGTGGCATTACTTCTGCTTATACAATGCTTGTGATAGTGGCAACACAACACTGGCTCCTGTATCAGTCTGTGATCCATTTCAACACTTTCCTGCAGGCCAGTTTATAAGGTATAAGATTTCCTTGTATTTCTGTAACTAGTGCTTTTAATATGTCACCTTGAAGTTATATTATTGACTAGCATCTTTATCATTTCTTGACCATTTATTCAGAATTATTCGAAACCTTTGGCTTTTTTTTCCCCTATATCCATAGGCCTTTCCTGTTTTTGTTGGAAGAAAATTTTAATTGGCATATTTATGTTGTATCCTCTTTCCTGTTTTTGTTGGAAGAAAATTTTAATTGGCATATTTATGTTGTATCCTCTTCTATTACTTAATACTGAAGGGGACTAGACCCGAAACAGCCCCTTACAGAATTCTCTTCAATGTATCTTTCTCTTCTGAAGTTGTGAAGACATAATTCTTCATAGCTGAAAACAGGAAGATTTAAAAAAGAGAATACATATTTATCATCTCAGCAATCTGCCTCACAGCCTTTGGAATGTGACATATTGAAAGAGTAAGGACAATCTGAATTAGCACACACTTTCTTCCCAAAGAGACAGTGCAAATTACAGGGTTTAGCAAGGCTATGTCATATCTACCTGCAGGCTTCACTAAAATGCCAGATATGGTTAATACAGTGTGTCATAAACATACTGAATGCTATTCTCCTTCAAACAAATAAATCATAAATCATTCCTCTGTCATTGCACATTCTTACTGCCTACAAGATCCAAAAGCAAAACTCTGTACATGTCAAATCTGGTTTTCGGTTGGCAGTCAGAGAGCAAGATCTGCAGCACATGACCCTAGCTGAAGTCAGATTAGATCATGGTGTCATACCCATAGGAGTAGTAGACACTGTCTGATCACCTGAAAAGGAAAGAATGCCACACATATTTAGTGGCCTGGAATAAGGTGTCAGAGAGACATCCTTTCCAGACAAAATATTCCTTGAGTGTGCAGCAGGTGTAAAATTATTTCAAATCAAAATGACAGTGTTCTGCTTTTATTGATTCCCACGGATAGCAGCTCTGCCCTAGTAGTAGGCCAAGAATAATATAATATTAAAAGAAGAAATAACTGTGGGATAGAAAATTAAAAAAAAAAAAAAAAAAAACAAAAAACCCACATCCATCTGACAGTCAGGATGGCAAAGATGAAGATGAAAGAAGAAGAGGTGCCTGATTATAAACAGAACCATGCTAGATGCACCAAATGCAGCCAAAGGCCAGATGTGGCTCTGCAGGATAGGAAAATGAGAGCAACAAGAGTAAGTGTCTTAAATACCTTAGTCATATCAGGGCATAATAATTTTAAAATGCCGGATATTGCAGAGAAATAGTCGTACTGTTGCACTTTTCTTTTTCTGTAAAACCAGCACTATATTGATATTAGTAGAAGCAGAAACATTACAATTTTGAGATTAGATCTTCACTGCAGCAATTTATCACAAACAAGAAACCCTGCTTCAGGAGCACAGTACAGAGTGATAGACTACACCATAGTAGCAACTCCGGACTGTATCAGAAAGAATTACAAAGTGTTTTGCAACCTGAGTATCACCTTCTCTTTATTAATACGTGTCTTAAGTGAAGCAGAGCAATATATGCAGCAATTTTCATGGGAGTGGATCACACGTCATTGATTTCATCTTTCGGAGGTTATCAGTAGATTAAATACATCTAGATTGCTACCAATTAGGAATTCTAGAATTCAGGCTAATAACTGCTCCTAATTGAGAATTTAGCAGTCATCAATATTAGCCTAATGAAAATACTGCATGCTATGTTTGATGATCACAAAGGCTAAAAAACTCAAACTTAGCTTGAAGTCCCAGCATGAGCCTAAGATGGGTCTGAAACAGCCTTACCGAAAACAGTCCTACAATTTTTTGCCTTGTTCCTCTGGAGGCGATATTGTAGCTTCATATATTCTGTTAGGAACAGTCAACTTTAAAAGCATGGTAGACTTGGTTTATATATATTAAATTAATTTAAAAAATATTAGTTTGGAAATTACTTCTTGAGGTCTTTCGTTATTCTCCCCAACAACTACCCCTAAAAGGGCAAGTTGACATATATCCTAATACTATATGTCTGCTATCCTAACTTGATTAAAAATGAGTAGCAGGTTACTGTCCCTGAGAATTTATACCATTTCTAAGACTGAGAGCTATACTAGGATTGTTTTTAATATCAGATTTCCCCAACTGAGATATAATCTTAACTACATTCCCTTACCCCTCAAAATAAATAAATAAAACCCCTAATGGTTCCATAAACAATTAATCAAATTGGTTTTAATGATATCTGGAGTGATTTCATTTCTCCCTCCATTTTTATTTTAAAAAACATATTTCTGAAGCTCTCTGAACACAGCTAGCTTGTGTGTGACTTGTTTACCAATCACTTACATCACTGCTTCTCTCAAGGTTAATTTTTCGTTTGCACTACTCTTTTGGTGATGGAAAAGAGGACAGGAAGGAAGAAATAATGCATAAGCAATTCAGAACTCACTTAATTGAAAAAGAAAAAAAAATAGCACCAAGAAAAGAGTGAATGTAGGCATTTCATTGAAAAGAGGAACTTGGCTGCCTAGAATCTGTAGAAAGGCTGAGAAATTCAGATCCTGGTACACAGCTGTGTGTAACTTCCATAAAAATATTATAATTTTGTTACATATCCCCTGCCCATGGCAGGGTGTTAGAACTAAGGTCCTTTCCAACCCTAACTATTCTATGATTCTATAATTTTTGTTAACTGACCCTCTTAAAAGAGCAAAGTGGTTATTTTCTGTTTTGCTGGTAAAGGAAGAAGAGAGAAAAAATATCAAAGTAATAAAAGACATTCTCGGATTTTCATATGGATTTCTCCTGCGTTTCAATGAATCCAACGGAATTCACTTCAAAAAGCTAATAATGAATTTACCATGCTTCTGTGTTAAAATAAGGTCCTGAAAACAATATAACAGTAAATAGGGATAAAATCAACACCACACTAACTTCTCAGAAAGAAGGTTAATGTATTCTAAATTTCCCAAAACACTAAAATCAGTCTCATTTTTCCCATGCCAGCTAAATGCCAAACGTACTCAACCATTTGTGATTGAACTGTCAGCGTCACAGAGCTGAATATCTTTTAAAAAGGTAAGCAGTATGCCAAAAGAAATTTTTGCAAGATCTGAGATTAAAAAATTATGGGTTTTTTTAAGAACCTCTCACCTACCCCAAAATAAGAAATAGAAGCTTCATTCATGTGAAACATTCTTCAATATATAGAATTAGTGATCTGAAAAGTCAGTTCAATATCTATATTTTTTTGCAACCCTGATGACACAAAAATTGAAGCAGTTCATTAGAGAAACATTCTACATGCATTTTAATACTTCAGGACATCATGCCAATCTCTACACGCGTGTCCTGGCTTCTTCTGGGATAAAGTTAATTTTCTTCTAGTAGCTAGTCTAGTGCTGTGTTTTCGATTTAGTCTGAGTTTTATGTTGATATTTTAGATGTTGCTCAGTAGTGCTTACCCTACATCAAGAACTTTTTCAGTCAATCTCATGCTTTACCAGTGAGGAGAGCACAAGAAGCCAAGAGGGAGCAGACAGGGCATCTGACCCAAATTAGCCAAAGGGGTATTCCATACCACAGTACATCATGCCCAGTAAATAAACTGGGGAGAGTTACCCAAGAGGGACTGAACACTGGTCAGGTTGGACATCGGTTAGCAGGTGGTAAGCAATTGTATTTTGTATCATTTATGTTTATTGCTTTTTATATTTTGGATTTTTTTTCCTTCCAGCTTTATATAACCTTGTTATTTTCTTTTTTGATGTTGTTATTATAATTAAAATATATTTTAATTATGAAACTGGTCTTATCTCAACCCACAGATTTTGTTTTTTTCTCAATTCTCCTCCCTGTCCTACTGGGGGACAGTGAGCAAGCAGCTGCATGGTACTTAGTTGTCAGCTAGAGCTAAAGCAGCACAGTGTTACAGAGCTTAATGCACTTGCATACCTTCAATTACCTTGCTCTGTAGCACTGCAACATAGGACAACCTAATCCTCATTCACATTGGGTAGCAGCTACCTACAAGGTAGTGAACTTCTTTCAGTTAAAAGTTCGTATCTGTCACTCC
Source organism: Melopsittacus undulatus (assembly GCF_012275295.1). Lineage (NCBI taxonomy): Eukaryota > Metazoa > Chordata > Aves > Psittaciformes > Psittaculidae > Melopsittacus > Melopsittacus undulatus. The sequence goes on from NC_047527.1 coordinate 17,797,275, forward strand.
CTTGAATTTTCTGTCCTTCTATATCATTTTTAGGTTTTGAAAGACCCTAGGACAGTGGGCATTTTTGCTTCCTTTTGTATATCTCTTTAAAAGAAAACCAAAATGGTATTCAAAACAAAAATCAACTCTGCCCTCCATCAATTTGTCCATACTTGAAAGCCTAGTCTCTCTTCATCAGCCTTACTCCATCCTTCTTGGGTCTGACAGCAGCACATAGTACTGACAACCTGAGAAAAAACTTCCTTTTAAAAACTGCTTTTCTGAAATGCATGTACATATTTGTAGTGCTTTGAAACCTACTGAGTGAGGAGAAAGGAGTGGCAGAAACAACATATGGTAAACTGACCACTACCCCCATGCTTCATCCCCTTTTGCTGCTGGGGGGTCGGAGAGTAGGGTGTTGGGAATGTAGAGAAATTCGGAGTAATGTTAAGCCTGGGGAAAAGGGAGGGGTGAGGGAAAGGTGTTTTTTAAGATTATACTTGGAATTTTGGAATGCATTATGTATATATTCTATAATATTCTTATTATAGAATATATATGCATTATCTATGTATTCTATAATATTCTTATTATACTCTGATTTGGTCAGTGATAAATTAAACTAATTTCCCCAAGTCAAGTCTGGTTTGCCTGTAACAGTAATGGGCAAGTGATCTTTCTGGTCCTTATCTTGAGCCATGATCCTTTCATGATATTTTCTCTGCCCTATCCAGTTGAGGAGGAGGAGTGATAGGATGGCTTGGTAGGCTCTTGGCATCCACCCAGGATTCAACCCACTACAAGGGGAAACTGGTTACACTACGTGACCCAAATTTAGAGGAATTTTAGCCATGATTACACTTTATAGAAAGATAAAGCTCTATGAAGAACAGTAAAACCCAATATGACAATAGTCTCTGGTCTTCTTATCTGAAACCTGTAATTATATTGCTCACAAAATAATCAGTAACTGCTTTTGGAAGATATTGTTGGCTATGTTGGCTACTGCCACTGTAGGGAAATCACTGTTTAAGATTTTAAAGAAAGGCTTTATACCTCTAGAGTATGAAGTGCCAGTCACATATCAAAGAGAATCAACAAAACCTTAATTTAGTGCAGGAGCCAAATAGGCACTGTGGGCCTATGCTGTAGATTCAGCGTTGTTTAAAAGTGACTGTTATGTTCCATGTACACATTCCGAATATTTCAGACATATGCTACATGCTTGAACCAACTGTATACCATCCTTTGTTATACATGAACAAAATAGCATATTTCTGTCCAGAAAATAAAAAAGCCAAAAACTGATCTGAATAAAGAATTCTGTGCCTGAAAGCTAGTGTATTTTACTCTACTAATTTCTAAAGTATATATGTACTGTATAATATAGGTATACATATTTATATATTTTGTCTCTGATCATACCTGTGCCTTCGGAAAATCATGGCTACAACATTTTTAACCATCAGCAATGCTCAGTTGATTTTGTGTGGTGTTTATACATACTGTCTTCATCAATACAGGACTCATTTCAACTGTATCTTATTTCAAACTGTCCATTGTAGCATCCAGTGCCATTTGAGTTAGCTGGGGTGTCTTGACTGTCTCCAGCTCTCTCTCCATGAGGATGCTGATGTTTTAAGTTATGTGTCATTTTATTCAGCCTTCTGAAGTGGTCACAGATAACCTAAGATATCTCCTATACCCCAAAAAGACTATATTTATGGAACTGAATCCTGCCTCTAGGTCAACACACTCAACACTGCTCAGCTGATCATCTAGATGTATTTGCTGGTAAAGGAGGAAGAGAGAAAAAATATCAAAGTAATAAAAAACATTCTCAGATTTTCATATGGATATCTCCTGTGTTTCCATGAATCCAAGGGAGTTCACTTCAAAGAGCTAATAATGTATTCAGATGAGCCCAATTCCAGACTCCATCATCCTTCCACAGTAACTCCAGGCTCTACAGTAACTAATCTACTCGTGACTATAGTAGGAGTTTAGACATCTAGTCCATGTGTGGATTCAGTCTTCTCTTATCCTATGTGCAACACTGTTCAAGGGTTATGCAATAGCAAGTACTCTCTCAAGACTTTCAGTCTCTGATAGATTCTGCATATTTTTATTCACCAGATGTACTTTCAATGCATTCCAAAACTCCAAGCTCCTAAAGTAACTATAAATATAGTAATTATATATATAAATAAATAATACAGCTTCTTATCAGTAACTCATATTGACCTAATTTTAAATTATTCTCTGTCTTCATTCAGCTGGTAAACTTCAGTCAACTGAAACATCAAAAAAGTTTTCATGGCTTCCACAACAATTCTTGCCCTTTTTCCTTCTTTCCTCTTCTTTTTTTTTTTTTTTTTAAGAACATAAAATCATAGAATAGTTAGGGTTGGAAAAGACCTTAAGATCATCTAGTTTCAACATCACCTAATAAAAGAAAAAAAACCCTATTTACCAAAGTAAATAAAAGCATACACCATCTCTATATTCTCTCTACAGCAGACAACTCTAAGAGATGAACATTCATGAGCTACATGAACACCATATATTTCTATTTTTACTTATTTTTATTTTTCTTTAATGTGAATCCAGCACATGGTAACAAAAGACGTTACTGAATATATTAGTTCAGAGATAGAAAGGTGTCTATTACTGTTTTTATTGAAAATTTAATTTCACATGGCCCAAAATATGAAATGAAAGCTGACATAGAGAAGACCTTCATGAAAATTTGCATATAACAATTTTTCAGACAGCTGTAACATTAAGCGGAACATTAATTTAATACACAAACATGGAAGTTTAACTTCAGAATGTTTTGACTCTAAGACTACTCTTCAAATGTATTATTCCACAAATGGTATATTTTTTCATAATTAATAAAAATTATAAAAATCCCTGCTCAGAATTCTTCTGACATTCAAAAATCACAATTTTGAAGTAAAAATCAGTGTTCTTTTTAATAATACACTTGTTTTTATAAAATATATTATTAAAACAAACAACCTCCTATCTATTACTGATTGCTCTGATCTAAAAATTGAAGTAAACCCACCATTTCAGAGATTAATTTCACTGTCTTCCATTTTTGATAAGTATTAAAATAACTTTAGCATATAACTCATCTGCAGAGCAAATACATTTTATTAATTTTTTTTTACATATTTCATTTATGTTGCACTCTTCTCTGGGAGGACTAGATATTTCCTAATCTGTGAGAGCTGTGTTCCAATACTGAGTACTAAAAATAGGAGTAGCAAATTCTGATATAAAATTGAAGAAAATATCAGTTCCTACTACCAGTATTAATATATCTTTAAAATTATTTTAACAATGGTCAAACCTTACTTTGGAAACAGTGCTGTTTGTTTTAGTGATGAATTAACACTCAGTAACCTGAGTAGTTTGTAAGAGTATAATCCAATGATAAAACTAAGTAATATTTTCTTTTTTTACTCAAATGTAGGTTGGAACAACATTTCTGCAGCATGAAATGCTCAGGTACCTTAAAATATAAACTTGCTTTAGTCTTGATTACAGAGAAATGCAAACCATCCACATTATTTTCCAAGTTGAGCATGTTCTGTTTTTATGTGAAACTATTATACACTTTGTCTGCTACAGTGAATGTTAACAGTGAATATTAATTATACTCCCAAGGCAGGAATTTAAATAGATGGTATTACAACACATAAAATGCATAGAAAATAGAGACTATTAAAACTGCTGTTTCACTAAGTATGAAACCCCAATGAAAGCATTCAAATATACAGTTGCTTAACTATTCTACCTTATTAGAATCACAATAAAATTAAAAAGTCTGGATTCTTCTAGATCTCTCTTTAGGTATCACAACTCGGTTTGGGCCCATCTCTTGAAATATTTACCACACTCACAGGGAACAAGGAAAAAGCAGGAGAGATTTCAAACACCATTTTTGAAGGTAAAGTCTTTGGGTCTAATGCATTAAAAGACCATATTAAGACATTTATGAAATTGAATATGATTACACTGAAAGTCTAATAGAAAACATATGATGTAATCTAATTGAAATTAAAAAATTATAATTGCTAAACACCCTACATATGCATTTGATTACTGTTTCTTCATTAAACATTTACTTTCAAACCTTTTTAAAAGTTGAAAAATATTCCAAAACTCCAAAACAAAAAAAAACACCAAAAATTGTCACGACACGGGAGTTATGGACAATGCTAAAATGGTCAATGTGACCCAACGAATGCCATTTATTACAAAGCACCTATCCTTTTTATACTGTTGTTTGCGTCTGCTTACAATAGCTCACTGTATTACACTTTGATACATACACGATAACTGGCTGTATTAAGACTGGATACATAATCAATAGCTTGCTGTACTAGTGGATATATATACAGTGTAGCACACAGCAACCAGGATACAATTGGTTACATTAAGCAGAGGAATGCCATCCAGAAGGACCTTGACAGCTTGTCAGGTGGGCTGATGCCAACCTCATGCAGTTTAACCCTGCCAAGTGCAAGGTCCTACACCTGGGTCAGAGCAATCCCAGGCACAGCTACAGGTTAGGCAAAAAGGAAATTCAGTGCAGCCCTGCAGAGTAGGACTTGGGGGTGTTGGTCAATGAGAAAATGAACACGAGCCGGCTTCAGTGTGCGCTCTCAGCCCAGAAAGCCAACTGTATTCTGGACTGCATCAAAAGGAGTGTGACCAGCAGGTCAAAGGAGGTGATTCTGCCCCTCTACTCTGTTCTCGTGAGACCTCACTTGGAGTACTGTGTGCAGTTCTGGTGTCCTCAACATAAAAAGGACATGGAACTGTTGGAACATGTCCAGAGGAGGGCCACGAGGATGATCAGGGGACTGGAGCACCTCTCATATGAAGACAGGCTGAGAAAGTTGGGGCTGTTCAGCCTGGAGAAGAGAAGGCTGCGTGGAGACCTCATAGCAGCCTTCCAGTATCTGAAGGGGGCCTACAGGGATGCTGGTGAGGGGACTATTCATTAGGGACTATAGTGATAGGACAAGGGGTAACGGGTTCAAACTTAAACAGCAGAGGTTTAGATTGGATATAAGGAAGAAATTCTTTACTGTTAAGGTGGTGAGGCACTGGAATGGGTTGCCCAGGGAAGATGTGAATGCTCCATCCCTGGGGGTGTTCAAGGCCAGGTTGGATGAAGCCTTGGGTGACATGGTTTAGTGTGAGGTGTCCCTGGCCATGGCAGGGGGGTTGGAACTAGATGATCTTAAGGTCCTTTCCAACCCTAACTATTCTATGATTCTATGATTCTATGTATGAGAGCCTTGTCTGAAAAATGTTAGATGAAATTTTTTAGCCTATGCTCTGTAAAAACAGAGGGAAGACTAAGAAATTATGTGACCAAGGTCAATGGTAATAGACATCCAAAACTGTCACTTGATCACCTGTTATTCAAAGACACTGCTTGCATGCTAGCCTAAATAATACACCACTTATTGCAGTCAATATATAAAGGAGGTTTATAAGAAAGATAAGAGTTTTTTTTGTCAAGGCCTGTAGTGAAAGAACAAGAGCAATAGTTTTAAACTTAAAGAGGGCAGATTTACATTGGACGTAAGTAGGATGTTTTGTACCAGGTGGATGGTGAGACATTGGCACAGGTTGCCGAGAGAAGTTGTGGATGCCCCATCCCTGGCAGGTTCGAGGCAAGGTTAGACAAGGCTTTGAGCATCCTGGTCTAGTGGAAGCTATTCCTGCCCATGGCAAGGGGGATGGAACTAGATGATCTTTAAATGACCGTTCCAAGCCAAACTTTCTGTAAGACTCCTTTGTTCTCAATCTCCTATTTGGTGATGAGGAGCACAGAAATTTGGTGTTCTAGAATGCAGTATACATACTTATATATATATTATAGATACATACTTACATCTATATAGAGTATTAATTCCAAAGTACAGTGTTTCCAAACAAGCAAACAAACAAACAGAAAACCTAACTTTTTTTTTTTCCAGGAAAAATTACTGCAAAAGAAAAAAGTACTGCAAAAACCTGCACTGGTAGTTAACATGCCTTCCTGGGTGGAATGTAAAAACCCCATTCATCAATCTACACCACAAAGTTAAAATAATGTTCATTTTTCCTATAGCACCCTTTCTTTACCTCCAGCTATAGAAAAGAAATGCAAACACATCTCTTGAGCTGTTCGGCACAAGGGAACAAATGATACTAAGAATAAGAGTTGAAAACACAAGGCCTAAAGTTTCTTGTTGTTTCTTTAAGAGTCTTTGATGAATTACTAAGGCAAAGCAGGTGCCACTCTAAAACATGACACAGCTGAACACAGGCAGTCAGAATGCTGATGTGGGGTTCTGAAGCTGTGGAAAACAAATACTGCTGAGCTGCTTGATTATATAGAAAAAAAATGTACTTTGGATCATGTACATTTGGCTTATGTCAATGGTGAATTTTTGACAGAATGAACTTTAGAAACTGATTGGTGTAGATTCAAAACTGCATTTCAAATATTCTGGTCAGAACAGGATGTAAATACAGCAGAAAATCACATAGTTGAAAAAAAAAAAAAACCAGCAACAGAAAGAAGAGGATGTTACAGGAATTCCAACAGGTAAATACATTCAGAAAAATCATCTCAACTGTTATAGATGGAAAAAGTTCAATGCAAGAACAAAAAATCAATGTAGTGACCAACTCATGGACAGAGAATGTTGTCTAACAAACCTTAACACCATGAAACAAGTAATAGGTAGAAGGGATGAAAAATGAGTTAACAGTAAGCATGACTCAGATCTACTATATCTGAACATTTTATTCTGTATTTGACACTGAAGAGAAAGAATTTCAGGGTTTAGTATATCCTAGATAAGAAGATGAAAAATATTTTTAATGTATTTTTTATCATACACTGTTATATGTGATGCAGCTGGCTTACACTATGCTCTCTACATAATACAAATTTACAATCGTAATGCCATATTCTGTGCCTGATACTACATTTCACTGCCAGCAAACAGACATCTCAGAAGACTAGGCAGGATGCTAAGCTTTTTCAAAAAAGGGTACTGGCCACTAATATCTCTGTCACAAAATCTTTTAATTCAGTACACTATAGTTTCAAATATCCTTAGAACATCACTTCCAAATAAGAAAATTGTAAAATGCATCACAGAATCATGGCAGTGAGGGAAAATTTACAGTCCCAGAAAGACCAAGGTAATCTTGTTCGGTTTCATGTCCTAACAGCTTTGGCTGGGACATCTGGGATGTTAAGCAAAGAAATAACAGTGAGAAAACAGTTATACTCTTGAGCAAAGGAATAGATAAGATACAAAAGAAAAAAATCCTATAAATAAAAATAAAATTCTTTCTAAGAACATTCTTTCTTGTGTAAGGAGAAATTTATAAATAATCTTTCGCCACCCTTTATCAAGGAATATTTCCTCTCTCCAAAGTAAAATGTAGTTTATTTTATCTGTTTAAAATCTTCCCTCCAGTTACCTTACCACTTCAGGATGAAAAGAGGAAAATCAGTATTTATTAAGTCTTGTAACACTCTAAGTTATAGTTTAAGCACAAGTTATTTGCTTTATTTCTTGTAAAGAAAGGATAATACCAACTGATTGGAACATCACCAGAAATATATTCAAAACACATACATACCTCATCACTTTGAATATATTTGCTTTTAGAATTTAAATTGCAAGTTAAGGACTGCTAAATATGATTGCTCAGAACTTTCAGAGCTTTACAGATACCCCACTTCCCACTTTTTGGTAAGATTTACCAAGGATACCCATGCCTCAAGACATTAAGCTTGTCAGACAGGCTGAGTGCATTCCTGTTTATTACTGAAACAGAGCTGTGATTTTAATGCATTTTTGGTTATAGCAAAACTCCAGAGAGTATTAAAACATGGGTATTATTGAATAAAATAATTACTGAATACAAAATCTTCATCCCTCCCAGAACTGCAGGTTTTGCAACTACAAACTACAGCTACTATAAAGAAAGCTCTGGAAATTGAATAACATTTTTCATAGACCTAGCACTAGTATGCTTACCAAATGACAGCACTTTCCTTCTAATGTAAGTCAGGGGCTTTATGTTTTAACTACTTCTGGGGAAAGAAATTAACTGCATTTTAATTGTGATCATATTTACAAAACTGGGAACCTTTGTGAGTCCTTTTGGTAGCATCATAGTGCAAATAACTTTCTGGTTTTGATTAGGCAAGAAAAGTCTCAGAAGCAACCTTTATTGTCGCATAGGGTGTGCTAAGCAAATTTTCTAGGATGATTTAATATCTTATTTTCAGATAATAAGTAGAACTAGATAAATATGTTTATTTAAATGCATAGAAACACAGAATGATAGAATAGTTTAGGTTGGAAAAGACATTTAATGTCATTGTGTCCAACAAGCACTGCCAAGTCCACCACTAAACCATATTCCTTCTTGCCACATCTGCATATCTTTTAAATACCTCCAGAGGTAGTGACTCCACCACTTCCCTGGGCAGGCTGTTATAATGTCTGATAACTGGTTTAGTGAAGAATTTTTTCCTAATACATACAGCACTTCGGACTGAAAAAAAAAACCCATCCACATTCAGACCTTAAAAGCACCATTATGGTTGGATAGCATCTCAATAACAACACATGCAGCAAATGAGGAAGGACAAAATTATATGTAAGAAAATTCAGAAAAATAAAAATGGATAGATAAGAATGTGTGAACAATTCTTACAGTACTTTCTAAAATATTGATTGCTTTTAAAAATTAAAAGATGAAAAAAATGGAACATTTCAGCTCCTTTTTCTCTTTGGTCTTTCACCTACAGTTAATGTGAATAATGTGGATCTTAAAAGTAGTAGTATGGACCTGTTCAGGATGTTTATTGATGGTTTGGTTACGTGGGACTATGAAAAACATCCCAGAAGTCCCCAATACCTTGAAATAACAAGTCTCTAAATAAAATCTTAAGAATCCTTGATATTTTTTCAGATTCTTTTTTTATTTAGAATGAGACTACAGAGGCATTTAATTTAGACCACTTAGATGTCTAGCATGTTTACTCAGTGGGCATTTATTTTTCTGAGGTTAAGAATAGAATAGTTAGAGTTGGAAAGGACCTTAAGATCATCTAGTTCCAACCCCCCTGCCATGGCCAGGGACACCTCACACTAAACCATATCACCCAAGGCTTCATCCAACCTGGCCTTGAACACCCCCAGGGATGGAGCATTCACATCTTCCCTGGGCAACCCATTCCAGTGCCTCACCACCTTAACAGTAAAGAATTTCTTCCTTATATCCAATCTAAACCTCTGCTGTTTAAGTTTGAACCCGTTACCCCTTGTCCTATCACTATAGTCCCTAATGAATAGTCCCCTCACCAGCATCCCTGTAGGCCCCCTTCAGATACTGGAAGGCTGCTATGAGGTCTCCACGCAGCCTTCTCTTCTCCAGGCTGAACAGCCCAAACTTTCTCAGCCTGTCTTCATATGAGAGGTGCTCCAGTCCCCTGATCATCCTCGTGGCCCTCCTCTGGACATGTTCCAACAGTTCCATGTCCTTTTTATGTTGAGGACACCAGAACTGCACACAGTACTCCAAGTGAGGTCTCACGAGAACAGAGTAGAGGGGCAGAATCACCTCCTTTGACCTGCTGGTCACACTCCTTTTGATGCAGTCCAGAATACAGTTGGCTTTCTGGGCTGAGAGCGCACACTGAAGCCGGCTCGTGTTCATTTTCTCATTGACCAACACCCCCAAGTCCTACTCTGCAGGGCTGCACTGAATTTCCTTTTTGCCTAACCTGTAGCTGTGCCTGGGATTGCTCTGACCCAGGTGTAGGACCTTGCACTTGGCAGGGTTAAACTGCATGAGGTCAAGGTCCCTCTGAATGGCAAGAATGTCAAGGAGAAATTCTATTGGCAAATAATTCCAATATGAAAAAACAAATGGTCTAGAAAATTTTTTTCTCACAGGCTGAAAACTCCCTTAGCATTGTTATAAAGAAAAATTGCTACATGATGACACTATGATTTTTTTTAAGTCGTATTCTACCATGCAAGTGGATGTAAATTCTGAAGCAGTCATCCCAAAGGTGTTCACTTTCCTCAGAGAAAGTGATATATACATAAGAAATCTTTCTTCAGGCAATATTTTAGGGTATTTTTTAAAATAAAGAGCAAAGTGTAGAGTTTAATTTCGGAATCTGAATCACAGGAAAATGATGACAAATATTCTATCATTAATTGCAGTTCTAACCTCAGCATTTGGAAGTCTACCACACTGCATGACAGCTATAAGAAAAGCACAGTTCTTTTACAAGAGAATACCTGTTCATATACATTCTAAAGCTGAGAACATCAATAATGTCCATATTGAAATGAATGTATGACAGTTTTTAATTATATACTTAGTAGTTATTTTCAAAAATATTTTTACATTGAGAAAACTACATAAATTCAAAATAATTTTAGCTTAGATACGAAAGGTAAGTACCCTAGAGGATTGTGTATCTACAATATAAATCAGATTAAGAAAGTACCTTTGTTGGGGTGGCTCAACTACATAATCTTGCGTTAGGAATCCTATTCAAGAAACAATTACATTAGCAATATGGTAAGCAGCATTGCTAAAAGAAGCTCTGTTTGGAAAACAATATCACATCCATGTATTTCTATGAGTACTGCTCTGAAGCGTAGCCTGTATCATCATAATGATGAAACTGCAGTCCTAGAGGTACAGATACATCACAGTGATGGTGTCAGTTTTGCTTTGGAGGCAGTCCTACGAAGTGTTCTTGCCCTTTACCTCATATATAGCTCAAAAATTCTCTTGTCTAGTTCCAATAATATTAAAATATACATTCAGTTGGGGAGTTTCTCCTTTATGCATACGTAGTTATAACACTGATTAATCATTGATATTGTAAACAATATTTATCGGAAACACGTTTTAAAAAGTTATGTGAAATATGTTAAGCTTCAGAGCTAATCATTAATTATAACAGAATTTGAGACGTTGGTAGGTAACTTGGAGAAAAGTTATTAAATCTTTCCTAGCTTATGTTGGAGTTATCAAAAGGATGACATTAATTATTAACAAGATTTATTAAAGAAAACTGTGAAGAAGTGCAGGTAATGATTAATATTGCTGCTTAGATGACAACACTAAAGTGCTCATTTGATAAAAAAAAAAATTCCTACAATACCAAGTCAGCATGAATTCCCAATACATACTGGGTTATGACATACTTGTAGAGCAATGGAATAGGGTACTAAATGTCAACAGAGAGATAGAACTGTTTCTCCTGTATCGAATGTCATGTGTCTTACAAACTAAGCAAATGATGCTTTCACATCTGGCTTAACTGCTGAGGTCTGGAGAATTTATAAGAAGCCCAAAGACAAACTTCTGCAGGTGAATGATAACTCAGAGTACTTTCAAGACTGAGTAAAGGAAATCTGTTAGGAGATGTCTACAGAAATTGCCTATTTGAAAAGGAAGTGTAGCAAGGTCTTGTACTCATGAAGTCATAATAGATAGCTAATGTGTAGGAAATATTCTAGAAGCCAAAAGAAAGGACACTTCTTCACAATAATCAAAGCTATGTGTATCACAGTTGAAGCACAAGTCCCATACACATCAGTCTGGGATGGCTCCAGAACAGTGACAACACTGAAGGCATCATTTTATAATGATAGTGGGGTGATTGAAGAAATGAAGCAGGTGGCCATACAAAACGAGCTGTTTATAGTTACAGGTCCCCATTCACACCAGTGGCATCCACACAAAAGAAACCACATTCCACTAATAAGCCCTCTTTACAGTTGCAAGCAATACCTCATCATATATTTCTATTGTCTGTGTATATTCTAAATAATAAATGGACCACAAGAGGCTAATTAAAGATGTTGCTTGCATGCTACCAATGCTCTGATGTACTGCAGTCCATGTAATTCCATTTAGTTGTCCAAGATTGTTGAAGAAACAGATTGGAAACCTGGGAAATTCTGAAAGAGGGAAGCCAAGGTCCTATCTTCTCATCCATGGAAGAGCTATCAGACTCAAGAGCACTTACGCTGTCTCATTAGAGATTTCAGTCCCAATAAAAAATATTTAAACTCTGTTCTATGCATTTCTACTGAAAGCTTTCTACTAAATAAATAGGAGAGAATACCTTACCTAGTTTCAACACATGGGCCTCATAGAATGACTTACATAAATAAATAAATAAATATGAAAATAAAGAGAAAGAGTTTGATTTTCCGTATTTTAAAAATTAAAAATTAAACAGGTGGCTATTTTTTGTATTTCCCTTCCAAAATTGGTGATCAGATATTTAAACACAATCCAAGTTTGAAAATTCTGTATATCTAACAAATCATGCTTTGAATTGTGTATCTGAAAAAGGAGATAAAAAGAGTAAGTTATAACCAAGTATAGATATTTTCAGAGTCTGTATTTTCCTGACCTCTATTCTGAAACTAGAAAGCATACCTTTTTAAGATAATGAACATAATTAAGTATATAAAGCTAGAGAAAGTAAAGCTAATTTTCTATTAATCTTTTCCTCAACAACTAATCCTTTCTCAGAGTATAAAGTGTATAGTATAACAAGGCCAGAAGTCAGTAGTCAATACATCTTTTACACATTTTTAGACAGTCATGAAAAGTGCAAAACCAGATATGAAGCTATTTGAAAATAAAACCAATCTAACTGTCTTTATGGAAATTTTGCACTTATTAAAAAATTACATAATACAAAGCAGCCACTCATGGAGAAAAGCATCAGACCAAAAATTTAGGTTGTATTTGTTATCTTTTTATTTATCTTCTTCACACATTATACCATTCAAAGAATCAACAACTTAGTGAGTCTTTTTGTATCACTTTAACAAAAGTTGTGGATAATTAATTCAAATTCCTTTAATTCTGGTTATGGTAAATGAAAGAAAACATTTATATTTCCAACAGAAAGAGTAGCAAGCTGGGAAGTGGAGAGTTGTGGCTGAGAATTCTCTAAATTCTCACTGCAGACAAAAAGTATAATTAGTAAACTCTATACATCTGAACATATTACTAGAATTATACTCTCCAAATTACTGAAAGTCTCTGCAATCTGGGGTTATACCCCTCTGCAAAATGAGGGGTTTGTTTTAAAAATAAATTTACATGAAAAGCTATGATTTGCAGTCCAAGAAGTTGTTGCAACCAGGACTGATAAAGCTCACATACTTTTCTGAGTGTGCAAACTTACATCACCAGGAAAGAATGAACTTGTACCAGAAAGGCTTAAAAAGTTTTCTTCATAAATTTGGAAATAGTAAAAAAATGAGATTTAAACAAGCTTACATGTGTCCCAAGGTACATTCCATAGCCAAGCCTGAAATCTGCAATATGAAAATCTAGACAATATAAGCAAATCTGTGACCAAATTAATATGTGATGGGACACAAATCCAAAGTTCAAGCATAGAAACAGTTCTGATATTCAGTCAAGAAACATCAGGAGACCAACTTGGCTAACAAGGGAATTTGCTCTGGTATACAGTGCCTGGAAGCAGTGACAGACAACAGAGGAGGAATTTAGAAGCATTATCCAAGTTTCCAGGGATGGTGTCAGGAAGACAAAGCTCAGCTAGAGTTAAAACTTCCAATGAATATCAAGAACAAGAAAACCTTCTACTACTGCATTAGTTGAGTGTGAGTTATGTTAACAATTACTTGTAAGCACAGGTGCAGATGGTTTCTTCCAAACAGCTGCTCAGACAGCTGGCTCATGTGCTTGTAAGACCATTCTTTCATCTTTGGAAAGTTACGGCAATCAAGGCAATTCCTAATGATTAGGAAAAAATATCTGTTGTACCCGTCTTCATAAGAGGCCAAAAGGTCATCCCATGCAGCTACAGACTGGTCAGCCCCACTGTGGTGCCTGGCAAAGGTATTAAGCAAGTCCTCTTGGCAGCCATTTCTGGATGCATGTATGAGAAGGAGATCTGGGACAGTGAGTGGGGACTTACGCTCAAATCAGGTCTGACAACCTGGCTGGTTTTTATGATAAAATGTCTGGATTTGTAGACAAGACAGGAATAGTGGAAATCATTTTCCTTAACTTTACCAAGGCTTTTGACAATGTTTCCTGCAGTATTTTTGTACTTAGTGTGGGATATTACAGTTTGGATGTGTGGGTTACTAGATGGGTAAAAATGTGATCATGTCAGACTCTGCATGGAGGCTGTTAAATAAAACAGTGAAGGTTTCTCTCCTGGAACGTCCCATTCAGCTGTGTCAATGATTGGTCATGGAGATCTCTATTCTCAAGTCTGAAGATTCCACAAAACCAGTCAATATGCTTGAAGGCAGCCCTGCCATTCAGAGGGACCTTAAAAGACTGGAGGAATGGGCCAACAGGTACCTTATGGAACTTGACAAGAACAAAACCAGAATCCTGCATCTAGGAAGGAAGAGCCTGGCAGCAGTACAGGCTGGGGACAGAGTGATTGATGAACTGAGGAGCATCTCTGCAGAAAAGATCCTGGTGTCACAAGGTGAACATAAAGCCAGCAGAGTGCCCTGGCAGAAAACAAGGTCAATAACATCCTAGGCTATATGAACCAGACACAGAGAACAGATTGAAAGATGGATTATGCTGCCTTTACTAAAGCACTTGTTATGCCTAATCTAGAATACTTTATCCAGTTTCAGGCCCCACAGTGCCAGAAAGACACTAATCAGCTGAAGCAAGTTCAGTGGAGAGCCACCAGAAGTACTGGGGGCTGGAGTATTACCCTTAGAACAGAGGCTAAAGAAAGGGTTTGTTCAGCCTGAAGACTGCAACTTCAGTTACCTAATATTATCTTCCAGTAGCTATAAGGAGGTTACTGAGAAGGTAGAGCCAGCCTGTACACAGTGGTGCTGGTGGGAGGAAGAAATACAATAGGTAAAACTTGAAAGAAGAAATGTTTAGACTCAGTACAGGGGAAACATTTTCCAGTGTAGGGACAGTCAAGCATTGTAACATGTTGCCCAGAGAAGTTGTGCAGTCTCCATCTTGGAAGTTTTCAAGACGCAACTGGATAAAACCTTGAGCAATCTGATCTGATCTCACAGCTGACCTGATTTAGGAGGAGGTTGGACATAGAACCTCCTGAGGTCCCTTCTAGCCTGAAATATCCTATGACACCGTGACACTAAATTCCATAAAGTATCCAGAATCAGTAGAAAGGAGAGCAGAGAATATTTTTGTAGCACATTTCAATATGAGCCTTTTAAATAATATAAATTATGACAATATAAATGAGCAGACGGAGAAGGAGAATTAATTTCTTTGCTTTAAATTTCGGAAAATAAATTTAGAACCTGCTAGAACAAATTGGTCTCCATCAGAAAGTAAAGAAAGATTGTTAAAACACATGGATCTCCAACAGTCAATGTTCATGCTGCTGCATAAAAAGGAAGTGTTTGATAAAGAAGATTATGTGTTAAGTTTACTTAGCATAATGCACAGTACATGTCCACCTTAGTATTACATCACTTTTTCTAAACTTCAAATTCCAGTGTACTTAGAAGGTGATTCAGTATTCACTTTGCTTAGGCTAGACTAATCTCAAGCACACACAGCAGATTTCCAATGGACATTCCACATGTGCAATTGATGAATGGGAAAAGAAAAAATTACAAAGAGGAAAAAAGGAAAGGGGAAAGGAAAGGAAAGGAGAAAGGAAAGGAAAAAAAGGAAAGCAAAGGGGAAAGGAAATTAAAGGGGAAATAAAAGGAAAAAAAACACAGTCTCTTTCCAGCTCACTTTCACCAACATGTTTCTTAAGATGTATAAGAATCCATAAACAACTTTGTCTTTTTCTCTCCATGGTTATTTTTAATTTACATATACTGAAAAATAACTATTTATTATTCTGTTCTATGGAGGGTTTTTTCAGATAAATTAAATCTCAGTAAGCTTCCTCTAACACAGGTATAACTGCATTAGGTTAATAAACGGAGATTTTAGAATTAGGAGTGGCTACGGTCCAGGAATAGGTTAAGTGTTATATGACCCATGAATACTAGTGAAGGGTCAGTATGGGATATTTGTCCTAGAGATAGTTATTCATAGGAAGTAGAATTTCAGGAAGAGAGAGATCTGAGGTTTGATTATTGCATTGACTGTGGTACCATTTTTTATCATTAATCTTTTCAATAGCATCACACTATTTGAGAGAAACACTTTGGCTATCACAAAATGTTTTTTACCATGCACGCCTGTATTGTTTTTCATTATATTAATGCTATTTCAAGACCTAAACCTCAAAATGTATAAGACTTCAATACAATAAGACTACAATTATAAATATATGCCTCTTCCCCCATAATAACTTTTTGGCAGTATTTTTAACATGCTTAGTGAAAAATGCAGTTTCCAAATTTCAGTTCAACAGACTCAACACAAATTGTGGTGTTTTACTCAACCCCCCAAAAAAACCAAACCAACTTCTTAATTATCAATAGAATTCTACTTCATCCCCTGTATAAATCTTATTTTCTAGAAAGTCAACTCAATTAGAGATATGCAGCATAGGGAAGTGAATATAATTCCTCTGATTCCAATGCGGGTATAGTTGGTGCACCTACAAAACGGATGTCATCTTTTTTTTTAGGATGTTTTTTAGATTAAAGGTATAAATTTTTAAAACATAAAAATTATTAATCGTTTGGACAAAATCCAGTTGTAAAATAGAACCGAAAGTTTAAGCTGAATAGAAAAGATACACAGTTTATTTGACCACATAAAATAACCAGTACAGGAGAAAAATTAAGAGAAGAAGAAGAAAGTAAAGCTTATGTCAGCTGAGTACAAGTAAGGCAATTTCTGGGAAAGAAGTTTCAAGGCTCAGAAATTCAAGTGCATTTAAGTTTTACATTTGATATGTAATAGTGTAATTCTTTGAAATATCCTTTCCTACAGGTACCTTAAAAAAAAAAGTTCTTTGAATTTTGAGGTTTAAATGTTTTACCCTTTACAAACAAATTTCTCTTTTAAGAGACTGTGATGATTTTTTTACTTTTTTGACTCAACAGGCAACGTGAGGACTCAAAGACTTTTTCACAGTTTCCTATAAAAGGCCTGTAAAAATGGTGTCATGTAGCAGGAATGAGACACAGCCAGGCCTTTTTATATTTCTACACATGTGCTCATGACCCTTTCTGTGCATAGTACAAGATGCAGTGTGCTATGATAGGACAAAAAAGGAGTGCTTTCATTGTTCTTTCAGTCTGGATTGACTGTTACATTGATTGTTTATGCTGACTTACCTTCTTCTTAGATTTTAAGAGAAATATAAAACTCCTGTTTTGTTTCATGGGATTTTTCTTGTCTTTCTTTTTTAGTATCTCATGAAAGTGGTGAGTTTGGGATTATTAAGAAAATAAAATATAATAAAATATAATAAAATATACACATATGTAATAACTGAGAAGAAGAAATAATAAGAAATACAGAATATATAAAATATTTAAGGAAGAATATAATAATATAAAACATAGAATGAGGAAATGGATTTGTTTCTTTAATAGTTGCCTCAGCTAATCAAAACAAACTTTATATGTTTGTAAATCTTTTCCACAACATAGGACAAAATAAACTGTGTTGCACAGTAAATGTTTAGTAGCTCCACTACTACCAATTTTGCCACATAGTAATATAGCAATATGAAGTAGAACAGCCTCATAGCTGGTACAACTGCTTTCCTCCAGTGCAGGTCCTTGATGCACAACTAATTTCACACTGATATTGATTGTCTACACACCTATGCAGACATCTGGTAATATATATTTCAAAACATAGCTTAGAACTAGTAGTTTACTTTAAAGCTAATTGAACATTTTTTTTTCCAGTGAGTCATTTAACACTGACAAAAAATGCATTTTCGGATAAATCAAATATGATTTGAACTAAAATTAAAATGCTAAAATTTTAAAAATTTCCAAACCATTTTTTCTAACATGTTCAAAACTCTTTGCTCTTGATGATGACAAAGTTAAATTAATGTAATCTAGAAAGAAACAGGACACCCACCCAAAAAAAAAAAAAAAAACAACCAACCAACCAAACCAAAACCAAAAAAACTGCACTTTTTTGACCCCCTAAATAGAAATACGCTTTTCTGGAAGGATAATTATTAATCTAACCTGTGCAATGCAAAACACAGACAATGTAAAAGGTTGGGAGCTAATTAAATTGGGAGCTAGTTTCTGTTTTCTTTCATAACCAGAGGGCAAGAGTCCCTCAACAGACAGCTAGTCCAGATTCTCACCCTTCCAGCAAGCAAGAAGTCTCAAAAAAGATTTCACTTTTCTGGCAACAGAAACCCACATTCATAGCTATTGAATTAATGAGTTTCCATCCAGCCTCTTTTGCAAACCCAGAGATATTTCTCTAGGTCTCCTTTTTTTTTTTTTTAAGATGTTTTCCAATAAAAAATTAAGAACTTACTATGAAAAATAACAAAAAATAACTAAGAGTAATTTAACTGTGTGTTTGAGCTTCCTTGATCTATTATGAGTCACATTATAAAATTAGATTTATTATTAATTAGATGTATTTTTTTATTTTTATTAATCTCTGCTTATAATGCAATATCTTAAGTGTTTATTGTCCATTATAGTGCAGCAAAAAGCTACTGTGAGAACAGACCCTGTAAGAATTTTTTGTTCAGATGTTAGACACAATTTACAGCATTTTCAATGAAAACTTATTAATATCCCTAATAGAAATATTTACTTTTGCACAGTGGAAGTCAGGTACTTAGGATTGACATAACATGAAATACTGTCAGAAAATTGTCACCGTGAACCAGTAGGTCAGCAGGTCAATATGCAGGATACCTTTTAGGTTTAGGCTCTTCTTTAGGCCAGGAATCAATACATCCTTGTTGCTGATCGTCCAGCTTTCTACAAATGCAGTTATGGGTTCACTGGGGCATAACCTGTCCATAAGCCATCCCTTAGGAGTGATAAAATTAAGTACCTCAGCTGTAACTATAATTCTTCATGCCTAAATTAATGAAAATTTATGTGTAGAAATGTTAAAGTTTTCTTAAAAGCTTTCCTATTTAATACATTCACTATTTAAATAACTGCAACTATAAAATTCTGTTTCCTCCTGAAGTTCAGAAAGTTTCTCTTAGAGAAGTCAAGAACTCGAAAATGCAAATATGAAAATGGAAATTATAAACAGAAAAATATGGGGGGGGGGAAAGAGAAAAATAATGCAGCAAAATCCGTCACTTATTTTTAAAAAATATTATTAAAATCTGGGAAGGGGAAGGGGGGGTTGTGTGTGTGTATTCTAAGATACGTCTAGAATCATAGAATAGTTAGGGTTGCAAAGAACCTTAATGTGGAGACAGTGTTCTCACAGGAGAATGGGTATTTGGTACATGAGCTCTGAATAACTCCGAGGGGTACAGCAAGGCCGTGGGAGGCCTGAGGAAGCCTAAGCAAGCAAGATAAGAAGAAGCTGTAATTCACTGAGTTATGAGAACAGTGGACTGTTGGCAAGTGTTCGAGGTCAAGTTCTCACACCTGTGCTTAACCAATTATATGTTAGTCCCTAAAGGTCTTCAAGACAAGTATCCAATCATGATATGCCAAATTGCTGTAGGTGTGTGTAAGCAATAGTATATAAGGAGTTAATGCTTTGCAATAAATGGCTTTTTGTCTCATCATATTGGTCGCTGACTGAGTCTGTTCCGCGGCAAATGGCGCCCGAACAGGGACTATCTATAAGTTCACATTGAAATGGAAGAGGGTGTGAATCGCTGGGCTGTGAAGAAATCGGCTGGAATCAATCTGGCGGGACCAAGATTGGGAGGCAGAAGCCTCGGAGGAGGGAATCTGAGCCTGGACGACACTGCGCACTGCAAATAAGGTGAGCAGCCGGACGGTTGGAAGGGTGCTTAATGATGGGAAAACAGTTAAGTAAAGAAGAAGAAGTAATACTTAAGCTCTTCCAACATATCCTCTCTGTGAGAGGGACAGACTATGATGAAGCTATGCTAAAAAGATTGTTGCTCTGGAGTAAGGAGTTAATTGTGGGAGTCTGCGAAGCTTTTAATCTTGAGACTTGGGAAAAAATTACTACAGAAGAAGCCTCTGATTTATGGATGTTTTCAGTTCTTCTTAAGGTGAAAGGAGCAACCGTTAAAGAGACAAACTTAAAGTTAATGTTGAAATGATTCTTCTCACTCTCCTGAGGACCTCGAATTCTACCATCTCGTGATTGCTGCATCCAAGACTGCCCTAGAGTGTCACATTTCCAACAAGCCCTTCCCTGTTAGTGAGCACAAGGTCAAGCAGGGCACCTCTCCTTGTCTGCTCCTCTATTGGTTGCAGAAGGAAGTTGTCTTCCACACAATCGAGAAACCTCCTGGATTGCTTGTTCTGGGCTGCACCGTTGCTCCAACAGGTGCCAGGGTGTTTGAAGTCCCCCATGAGAACAAGGGCCTGCAAGCGTGAGGCTTTTCCTATTTGTCTATACAGTGCTTCATCCACAGGTTCCTCTTGATCAGGTGGTCTGTAACAGATCCCCACAGTAATGTCTCCCATCACTGATTTCCCCTTAACCCTGACCCACATTCCTTAGAGAGAATTCCATACTCTTCAGCCTATCCCTAACATAAAGGGCAACTCCTCCTCCCCACCTGTCGGTCCTGTCTTTTCTAAAAAGCCTGTAACCCTCCATTCCAACACCCCAATCATTGGAGCCATCCCACCATGTTTCTGTGATGCCCATTATATCATAGCCCCGTAGATGTGCCTGCATCTCTAATTCCCCTTGTTTGTTCCCCATGCTTCAGGCGTTTGTATAGAGGCATTATAGCCGAGCTCCAAATGAAGCCAGCTCAGTGGCTGGAGCGGATGGAATATCACTACATTGCTCCAAGCATTTATTATAGGTGTTGGCAACTGACTGGGTGTGTTGGCATGAAATGACACCCCTCTCCCCCAGCACATCTAGTTTAAAGCATCCTTGACAAGTCTGGCAAGCCTCCTATCAAAATCACTCTTCCCTTTCTTTATCAGAGCAGCTTCACCAGCCCCCAATAGACCTGGCCTACAAACTTGGGTCCCGTGTTCAAGACACCCATACCCTTGAATATGACACCACACTTTTAACCATTTATTAGCTGTCCTCCTAGCCTTTTTAAGGTCCTCCCCTTTGTCCTGGAGAATTGTCGAAAAGACTATCTGAGCTCCAGAGCCCTTAACCACTTCTGCAAGGGCTCTGTAGTCCTTCTTTATACTCCTCAGGCTACTGCTATCTATATCCCTAGCACCCACATATGTCACTTGAAGCGGGTAATAGTCCATGGGACTTACTAGAGCAGGCAATCTTTTTGCAACATCCCTGATCTGTGCCCCAGGTAGGCAACACACCTCCCTTGAGACCTCCACCAGGGAGCACCGGGTGCTGCCCATTTTTCCCCCACCTTTCCCTCACCAGACCAGTGCAGGCACTCTCTACACTCCGAGCTCTGCACTGCAGCCTCCCCTCTTACTGGCACTGTCTGGGTGCCTACACTGGCCACTGTCAGGGCATCCAGGGCAGAGCTCCCAGACCAGGCCCTGGTCATACGACAAGTGCTCACCATCCCGCTCACCTGCCTGCGCAAACTGCTTCGACCCACTCTGTTAACCACACTACTGGTCACTCACGCTCCCTGGGGCACTTTTTAACCACTCACAGCTAATGCGGCTCTTTGTGTCTCCGCCCCCTGTGAGTCAGGTGTTTTCATCAGCTGAGCTGCTTGCTCCTGGGCAAGTCCTGTCGAGGACTTGAGGCTCCCTCGGTGGCTCTTGCCGCTCTTAGTTGAGGCTCCTGGGCGCTGATCTCCCCCCATTCTGGTGGTGAAGGCGTCCTCTCTCGACCTACTCACCTCAGCAAGTGACCACACAAGCTTTACTGTATATATTCCAGTGTTCCAGAATAGCTGCATTGCTAGGGGAAAATGCACTAGCTGGGACATCTTCTGACAAGAAACATACAACTCACAAACGTATAATGTGGTTTGAAGTTTTCCTCAGTCTAATACCATGTGGCCATAAATGTTACCTTTAAGACCTTGAGTCTAGCTACCCTAGATAAAACTTGAGATATGCAAGATAACTGAGGGTCACTTAGCAAACCAGAATACAAAGAGTGTATTAGAAAAAGACATTTTAAAGACCTGTAGCTTGCCACATTTTAGGTTATAGTGATTATGGGTTGACATCGTTCAAGCAGTTCCCAAACACAACAGAGCAGTTTGAGTTAGGGGAGTAAGGGTACTGAAAGCTTTAAAGCTTAATATGCTTACAGGTAGGTACCTTTAGACTTTTTCACCTTTAAGCTTAATACCTTTATCTGATATTGTCTAGCATATATATATTCCACAACCTTATGAAAAAGTTTCTAACATGAACTAGCTATTCCACTAAAGGAATAAAATGGGCTTCACTAGAAGAGGCCCTTTATGCAGATGAAGAAATGCATCATCCTTTAAGCACACACTGTTTTCTCTCCCTACTACTATTTGGTGAACTGTGATCAATAAACTACCTCAAGATTGACTATGGAAAATAAGATTTTTTTGTACACTGCAGGAACTGTATACTGATGATCTTCACTGAGGTCAGTAAATAGATTAATAAACATTTGCTCTACTACAGTGATGTGTGAAGTCATGTGCTATAAAAAAGAAATAAGGTATTCCAGTGAACACTCGCAGGTTGGCTACTCCTCTCAGATTAATTTGGTAAAATTATTCCCATTAGATGCTCATTTATCATTGTAAACCTTGATATATAATACTGCAGTCTACTCATTTTCTAATGCCTAGCACTATTCCAGGACATTTTGTTGATTAATACTGGTTCTCACACACAGTTCCACATGTTCCTGGTTAATTCAGTCTCAGGTTGCTCCCCTCTTCTTTTTTTACATTATTAATTAGTGGGCAAGGCAAAGCTTCACAATCCCACAATATGCTCTCCCAGCTACGATATATACTTCGCAACTGGCTTTATGTTGCTAATGAACTTTGAACAATCATTCATTGAATAGCAGATAAAACATTTTAACTGTTCTAATTACAAGTTATTTTTCTTCAGTGTTTCATGTACTGTTTCTCAGTCATTTACAGCAGCATTTACAAAGTCTTGCATCTTATATCATATTTGATTTTGTTTTGTGCTGTAGCAGTCTCAACAAATTCTCAGAAATGTTGATAGCAAATCAGACAGTTTAATAGACACACTGGGCAAATTTAAATAAATGAAATAAAATTCCAAGCAAGGGTTAGGTAGAATTCAGGTTCTTATGCTAATTACTTCAATATCAAAAGCTTCTGCTTAGCTGCTTTGTACAATACAGGGTATATCTAAGTAGATGGATGCCTCCTTGCTTAGAAGTTATTACTCCCAGGAGTTTTAACTATGTACTTAGAAGTTCTCTACCCTGAACAGCCAGGTGATTATCTCCTTTTTAAATTTCACTGGATCCAGAGGAACCCGGGTATTTCTCACGACATGCTCAAACACATGTACACTCAACAAACTAATGTATAAAATTAAATCTCTCATAAAAATAAGTTATGAGTGCTGTCTATTCTGAAATGACTGGAGGAAGAGCAGCTGCCACTCATCTCTCTAAAGTGGTAACTTACTAGTTGAAAGAATTTTCTAGGAAATACCACAGTTATTTCCAAACCTTCTCACACCTTTATTTACAAAACACATATTTTCTATACAACTGGGAGTGAGGAAACAAACTAAGGGAAAAGCACCTGGTAAGGATAATGGCCTTGTGAAGCCTAGGTGAAATGAAGGAGAGGGAGATGAAAGAGACAACCCACTTCCTTGCACAATTTCTGCATGTCATCCAGATACTATTCAATGTATCTAGAGAATTAATCCTATGAGTTGTGAAAAATGAGTGTCTGAAACAGCAGGGTAAAGAGGCAGTCAGTTCTGTCAAACTCCTCTTGCCCTGTAAAGTTTTACTTCTTTTCTGCAAAACTCATACACAAAAGCAGACTGCAGCTCCAGCATAGTTAAAGCCTTTGAGACTGGGGCTTGCATCTTGTTGGCAATATATGTGTTTTTTAACTCCATTACACTGAATGAATGTTTTAACCCTCCAGAGGGTCTGCACCTGTAGGCCATTATATTAAAAGTAACACCTTTACTTCCTGTTTTAAAAGAAAAGATTTGAAATATGCATCTTAGGAGAGGTTATTGTGGCCTGAATGTCAAAGATATAGAGTCCTCCAGCATGTGACCATGCTCTTGTGAGAGGCAGTGTTTCAACACAGTAAGGCAGACAGCAATTGTTTGCGAGATTTTAAGAACACAGTGGAAAAGTAGTACACTGTGTCTTCCCAAAAATGTGTTATTTCATTGAAAAGCAAAACAAAAAAAAACATTTTTTATGTTTATTATGTTAAAAAAACCCCAAAACAGTAACATGATTAACAATAGGAAAGAAATCTACTAGAAAAAGGAAAGAATTGCAGTTTTTTACCTCCAGTACTTAAACTGCATGAGAAATCATTATATTTACATATAAAGTAATGGTAGAGTAATATTTAACATGTAAATGTAGAAGATTGCAGGATTGCACGGTTAGGCTGCAGGCACATGATATGGCCAATGGCCAGGTGCTGGATGAGGTTAAGCTGCCTCAGAAGGGCATAGAAAACAGTTGGACATTGATTGGTTGGAAAAGACCTTTGAGATCATCAAGTCCAACCATTCCCTAGTACTGCCAAGGCCACCACTAACCCATGGCACTGAGGCCTCATCTCCACAGTGTGTGAACACTTGCAGGGATGGTGACTGCAGCTCTGCCCTAGGCAGCCTGTTCCAATGCTTGAGCACCCTCTGGGGAAGGAATTGTTCCTCAGCTCAATCTAAACCTGCCCTGGTGCAGTTTGAGGCTGTCTCTTCTTGTCCCATCTCTTGTTCCTTGGGAGCAAAGCCCAGCCCCTCCTAGCTCCATCCTCCTGTCAGGTCATTGGAGAGAGAAAGAACTTAGAGCTAAGACATGACAGGCAAAAGACCCAAAAAGCACCATGAAGGACATCTACATCTCATGGGTGTGTAAGGGGAGCTTTGCAGGAAAGAGCTGAGCCTCACAGACCCCAAGAGGGAGAGTTGTACCCCTCAGAGAGTACAACCGCCCAAGGCCAGCAGCAGCAGGGTAACTGTGGCAGTAATGCACTGTGAAGGTCACCCAGGCAGCAGTACCACAAAAATCAAATTTGGGTATGGGTGCAGCAGGGCTGGGATCAAAGGGGAAAGAAGTAAATGGGAGAAGTTTGTTTGCCCATGGGACAGAGAGGGACAGATACAAGTATGGCAGAAACAGATTAAGAGACAAAAAAGGTATGAGGCAAGCAAATCTTGTAATCATTTGCTGGACGTTGAGTATAACTGATTTTCTTGATCACTGCAGCTTGAGCAGGATGAGAAACAAAACCACTTATCCTCACCACACAAGTCAAATCCATTCTTCAGTCAGGAGGATGATGCAGGGGAGATGCCCAAGACAAGTACAAAGATGATGGACCAAGCATTCAGGTATCTCCATACCTAATGTTGCCCTAGGTCCAATGAAATCTACATCTTCCTGACTCCTTCTTAACATATGTTCAAAAATTGCACAAAAGCAACTAGCAAGAAGCATATTGATCCTATCAATGAGCTCATCACTAGGGGGATACTCAAATCTTCTAGCTCATATGCTATCAGCCAGTCAGCAGCACCCTAAGCTAGTCTGGTCAGTATCACCCAAAGTAACTTTGTGAGGCATGCAAGCAAAAAAGCATCCATCCAATCTATGGTAGGAAAACCTAACAGTCATTGGACTGTCTACTGTCAAAAGGTAGCTTTTTACAGTCCTGAAACTTTTTTAAAGATAATGAATCATAAATTACAATTTCCACAGCTATGATATATGTTTAAATTGTTCTTTACCCTACTTTGAAAGTTACCTTAAAATATTGACACCTGTTCTCCAACAGAAACTCTAGGTCTGTTACTGCAGAAGACTTTCTCATCCACTGACATCAGAAGACAGTTAGTGAAAGTTAACTATAAAGCCATTATATAGTCCCAAGAGTGCAGGTTCACACTGAGGAAAACAAACAAAACTCAGACACCACAATGCACTCAGACACTATTTGCTGGTATTTCCCTGAAATAATTTCCTGGGAGCATAATCTTATAATTTCTTCAGGTTAAAAGCAGCATTTTTCAGTTCTTTTTTTTTTGTGTTTTTTTTGTTTGTTTTTTGTTTGTTGTTTTTTTTTAATATATGTCTGTGTTAATTTTAGAAATCTTAATCATTATTCCCCTTCTGAAAAGTTTTCTTAATGGTCAAATATTAAAAGGCTTACACCACTGTATAACTGTTTTAGTAATGGTGTTTAGCACCTTTCTATGAATCAAATTTCAGTTTCAGTTCTATTAATATTTTTAATTATGCTTTGGAATTTCTATACTAGAGGTGGATCAATAAATAAACAACATGTAGAAATTATTGAAATCAGGAATCCAAACCATTCCCAGAGAGGGAAGAGTAAAGGTGCTTTGAAGAGGAACAACATGCTAAAATACAGGGGAAAGAGGATAAAATGGGTCAGTTGCACAGAAAGATTAGCAGAAAAGCCAGGATTCTGTCAGTCATGTCTTGGTGGGTCTGTAAGTCTGGGTCACCTACTGGAAAGACATGCTTGTATGAGTGCATAAGACAAGTGGGGAGCTAAGGGTAAGAAGTGAACAGAGAAGAGTGAAATGGCTGTGATATGGCAGTAAGACAAGAAAGGAGCGAGGCATGACAACATAATGAGATATTGTCAGAATTGTCAGAATTGTGGTATTTTCATATTGTAATGGGATTTAATTAATTAATTAGGGAAGAATAAAATTAGGTATTAGCCTCCACATCTGAATTTCTAATCACTTATGCAAAAGCATCATCTAAAGCAGTGCAATTTCTCAGAGGTGAATTTCTTTCTTAACTCTCAAATTAATAAACTATTTATGTTCACTCTAGAGGAGGAAGCAAGAAAAAAAAAAAACCCAAACTAAAATCCTTCCAAAAATATCTGTTGTTTCAGTATCAAAAGAATTCATTCCATAAAACACCCAGCAAACTATTGTATCAGAATGCCTGAAGAGTATTCTTTGCTCAGACTCATGTTTGATGTATTGTGGATTATCTGTCTTTAACATCTTATCTTTTACTTGTAACACGACTAATTTATTATTAAAATATCACAAATATATTTAAAATTATTGTTTCTACTATCTCGTTAGTAATAAAAATATAATATCATGGGTTCTGAAGGACTTAACTATAAATTTCCACCTGAATTCTCCAAAGCTGCAGTTAAAATACGCATATTAGAATGAGTAAGTGATTGATCAACAGGCTAGGCTACAAAACAATTAAACAGAGGAGCACAGAAAATCACCATCTGTTTCTAAGATTTAAGTAAAATCATGGATTCTAAGAAAAACTTACATTTAATGACAAAACACATTTTCATAGAATATGTAGGTGTACATATATGGGTGTGCATATATGATTTACAAAGCATGGATGATAATTCCACACTGAAATACCCATGGGGTTTCTGGAACTTGCAAGGCTGGGTAATGAATTTTTGTGAGAAAGGAAGAAAGCTTTTATTGAGGCTATAACTGCCAGACTTGTGCCAGCAGATACTCTTAGTCAAAATTTGTTCTACTGGGGTTTACATTGTCTGCTCTATTTCTACAACATTGCTTCTGTCTGTATATCACACATCCAGAAAGAGACAGCAATTGCCAGTGATGGATTATGACTGAAAATATCTCATGACATCCCAAAGGAAAAAAGCAGCAACAAGAAACAGCCTGTAATATGTTATTCTTCTGCTGGAAAACTTGGGGCCTATTATTGCCCCTTTGACAGATACTGCATCCAGCATTTTTATACTGGGGACCTTGGTATGAGACAGGACACCCAAGAGCTTTGTTGATATAATGCTAATAATTGCACAATAACAGGATTCCTTGCAGCTCATGTGTAACTCAGTGCTGGGTTTCTCTTCAAGAAAAAAACAGATTAGTATAGGTAAATATATAACTGCTGTACAAATTGTAGAATAAAACTGGAACAACAGTGTACATAAGCTAGCAAGCTACATCTATGTCCCCATATCAAAAGGTTGGAAAGTCTTTTACGTTACACACAAAAATATGTAAGGAAATTGATGATTTCAAATTACATAGAAGTGATTGCTGAAACAAGCAAACTTTGTGGTGCACTTGTACATTTACAGATATTTATTTTTCTCCTGAAGTGCAAAATGAAGGTGCTCACCAAGTAAATAAAAACATCATTAACAAAGCCCGATAAAAAAAAAAATAGTCACACACCTGCAGTCCCTCAAACTATTATGTATACAGAGGATCTTAATTTTGGTCCTTAAAATTGAGGAAGAAGAAGTGAAATTATATACATTTGAGAAAGATTGATTAACTCTGAGGTCATACAAGGTTTTCTTAAATTTTAAATGAGCTCTATTTTTTTCTATTTGTAGCACTCAGCAGAATCCAGAACTGCTTCTCTCTCTCATATTATCCTTTTAATATGTCATCTTCAGTGCAGTGATAGTAATTTACATAAACAAAACTTCTGTACACATACTGAGAAACTGAAACAGTACTTGACAGAGGGATAAATTTAACAAAAATTCTGTCTTTCCTAATACCAAAGATTACTGCAAAAGTTATCAAATTTAAAGGAAATCACTGTACAACTAAAAGTTCACATACAATGTGTGTCTGTGATGGCAGACTAAAATGGCTATGAAGAAAATGAGCATAAGGAAGCAATAGCACATTTCACTGTAAATGTCAAGTAGTGTTATTCTGAAAAATGCCATAGTGATAATTAGATGGAAATGGCTTTAACTAATATGTACTATGTGGTCACTTTCAGTGTATCAATCAAAGGCAATTAGTATTATCAGTAGTTGCAGCAAGAGCTTCTAAATATCTTACAAAGTAATGACTTTTCTAAAGGAAATGTGTATAGTCATAAAATAGCTAAATATTTAAATTTGATTTATAGGACTAAAATGCAGTTTCTTTGAGTTTAAAATTAAAAAATATATTTGTACTTGGGAACTCAAGGCAAGAAGACTGCTCAGTCAGTGACTTAATCTCTCTGTTACTGAAGGCAGACATACTGTATAAGCCCTTTTGTACATTTCTTAATCTTCTTTTTAGAAGGTGGTAGGATTTTTGTCCTTCAGAACTCTGAATGAAAAGTTGTTCTAATACTTGATTGTTCTTATGGTTACAAATTACTAATTAGCAACATAAATTTATTCATGCTCACATTACACTTTTCGTCTTCTTTTGACAACTTTATCCTTTAGCTTTGATAGGTCTCCTCTTGCCTGACGTTTCAGTGTTTAAATAAACAGTATTGATATTCCCTCTCCTCTTTCTTCTACCTAAGTAAGCCAAGGCTTTTAGGGTTTTTTTATTTTATTTTTTTTTAGAGGAGAGTTTCTAGATTTTTTATGTTCACTTTATCTGTTCTTTCCCTATATCTGCTGACAGATTTTATCTATGCAATATCCCAACAAGATTTCCGCACAGTCCTGTGCAATAACATTCTCATCTCTCCTGGAAATACCTTCTGTCTTCAAATCTTAAATCTCATTTACTTTCCTTGGCTGAAGTCACACAACGGAGAGGCTCATAACCATCCTATGATAAATAATACACCCAAGTTTTAGTGAGCTGTCTTTAGCTCATCAGCTGAAAGTTTGTCAGTAGTCAGCAAAGCTCTTCACAATTTGCAAGGTTAACCAAGATTTTCTGTATCACAGTCTGAGTGTTTCATGTTCATTGTACCTTCCCTTGATATCAAATCCATCATTCTTCTGTGTTAACACATGGTTACTTTTAAACCTGTGTCATTAATACTAAGAATGAGATAATAAAAAGCAAGCAAGCAAAAATCTCTTTTTAAAGAAAAGCACTACTTCTAAAAAAATATGAGTACATACAGAAGCTCCTTATATTTACCTGGCTTGTCATCCTGTGCCAAAAAGTATTGTTGCTTCTCCAAAATGAAGAAAATCCTAAACATGATTCTAAAATAAAGAAGTTCCTAAAAAATGACTACAAGTAAAAACTTTTTTAAACCCTGGTTGACCTATCACATATTATTGTAGGCAAATATTTATTTTTAAAATAATAAAAAGAAGAGAGACAGCATGCAAACCAACAAAACAAGCAATTATATATATTTTTAAGCTGCATAAAATTGAAATACAAAAATAGAAAAGCACAGATTTATATATCCGTAATCAAATCCCAAAATATTGGAAAATTATGTTGGAAGTACATACAGTCAATCTGAGACTGTAACTGGAGCCTTGTAGGAGTAATTGTGCATTTCACTGTGGGAAGAAAACTTTCTAACATGTTCTCAAGAGCACCTTTATCAGTAGTACTTGGAGGTGAAAGAAATTTAACAGTGCAGCGCAACCTGGGCCTGGGACTAGATTGAGCACTGTGAGAGAGAGTCACAACATCAGCATCAGTTTAGCCATACTGCAGTATGGAACACAATTCTATGCACCAAAACACCCTGTAGTGCAGGGGAGAAGTAGCACCTTGCAGTAATATCTACAAAACATCAATGCAGCTAAAGGCAGTTGATAAAAGGCACTCAGGATAGTGACTGGTCTTTGAGGTGAAAAGAGCTGTTCAAGGCTAAATACAATACTTCTTTCAACAGTCTTGAAATAAAGCTTTTACAACTCCCTTTTTTCCTAAATATCTGAGAAAATCTCATTTCTTTCCTTTGAAATACAGCATGATAGGTAATAGAACTATGGATTTCACTGTCAGTTTCTGGATAAATACCAGATAGCCTGTTACAAAAGACTGGGGTAAGTTTATGAAAGGAGGTTTTTGCAATAGCTGAGCATGCTTAGTGTAGGAGGGTTGCTGTCTAGAGCATTTATGAAGACTAAAAGGTAATTCATCATAAAGTGCCTTAGACACAGAATGGTAAAAAACCCACAACCAAGCAAGCAAGAAAACAAAAATCCTTTTGAGGAATCTGGAAGGGTGTATATAGAATTTGGTTTGGGTCAGAGAGCTTCCCTTGACCAGAGGGAAGGGCTGAACATGTAGAGATGAAGAAAGTATAACTTTTCTGGTTCT